>NC_086455.1:144386429-144986429 GCF_028390025.1 Pseudophryne corroboree | reverse complement strand
CACCAGTCTCTGCTATGGCAGCTCCTTAAGGTTAACCTTTGGTCTCTGTGCTGCCTCTCTTATTAATGTCCTCCTTGCCCGGTCTGCGTTTTGGTGGCCGGCCCTCTCTTGGCAGGTATTATGTTCTTTCCATTTGAAGATGATGGATTTGATGATGCTCCGGGGATCATCAAAGATTTGGATTTTTTTTTTATAACCCAAACCTGACTTGTACTTCTCAACAAATTTGTCCCTGACTTGTTTGGAGAGCTCCTTGGTCTTCATGGTGTGATGCCTCTTGCTTAGTGGTGTTGGAGCCTCTGGGGCTATTCAGAAAAGGTGTGTTTATACTGACAGATCAGGTGACACTTAAGGGCCCTACACACTGGCAGATAAAATGCACGATATGAACGTTCTCGTTCATTAATGAATGAGAACTCGTTCATATCATGCAGTGTGTAGGCACCAACGATTAACAATGCGTGGCCCCATACTCGTTAATCGTTGGTGCCCCGTCGCTTATGCATGCAGGCCAGTATGGACGAGATTGTCCATATTAACATGCAGTGCTATGGTGATGGGTGGGGAGTGAAGAAACTTCAGCCTAAGTCCACTCCTTGTGAAGCTGGCCCACACTTCTGAATGGCCTTTTACTGACAAGAAAAAAAGAACTGGTCTGTTGCTTAGTGGTCCAAAGGTTCGGCTGGGCCATCGGGTTAGGGCAGGCCCCATTCCTGAGGGCTCACCCCCTCCTCTAGGGATCAGGTACCAGACTGTGCACTTGAATTATACTGCACAGGACTATGGTGTACTTTCTACAGTGCATTACTCTTAATAATCTGGTACAGGAGGCTGGCCACACCCCTAAGCATGGGCCCCTGCCACTGCATTCCCCCCCCCCCTGTGGGCCCTTCCTGTCCCAATACAACACTGGGTATATTCATTGATCTGCTTAGTACTTATTTTGTAGCTTTTCTGTTTTGGCATCATTTTATGTATTGGCTATGGATAAAATATGGATATTGTTGTTCATATTACTACAGGTTGAGTATCCCATATCCAAATATCCGAAATACGGAATATTCCGAAATACGTACTTTTTTGAGTGAGTGAGATAGCGAAACTTTTGTTTTTTGATGGCTCAATGTACACAAACTTTGTTTAATACACACAGTTATTAAAAATATTGTATTAAATGACCTTCAGTTTGTGTGTATAAGGTGTATATGAAACATAAATGAATTGTGTGAATGTAGACACACTTTGTTTAATGCACAAAGTTATAAAAAATATTGGCTAAAATGACCTTCAGGCTGTGTGTATAAGGTGTATATGAAACATAAATGCATTCTGTGTTTAGACTTGGGTCCTATCACCATGATATCTCATTATGATATGCAATTATTCCAAAATACGGAAAAATTCCATATCCAAAATACCTCTGGTCCCAAGCATTTTGGATAAGGGATACTCAACCTGTACTACAAATTGTATTAAATATGGATTAGAGAGGTGCGGGAACCCCTGTATTTTGGTTTTTACCAAAACCACCCTCTGTATTTTACTTTGTTTTCTGGTTTTGGCAAAATACCACTCATGTTTTGGATCAGATTTTTTTCTTCTTCTAATAAATAGCTAAAATCGTGTCATTTAGGCCTGTTTTTATTCCTGAAGTATTATTGACTTCAATAACAGTCATTTCCATTAAATTTTGACCACCTCACAATACTAAGATATGTGGGTGGGGGACTCAGTGCTGCACTTTTCCAGGGGTACTGGTGTTCTTGGGAGCTGCTAGACCCTGTAGGTTACCCAAAACCTATCCGAGTCAGGAATTGCAAATTAGGGTGGGGCGGGGGGGGTCTGCGCTCACCTTGTCTGTGTGTTGTGAGAAAATGCCAAAACTATGTGTACAGTTTAAATGCTTTATTTGTCGAGTCACACCGCTCAATAAAACATACACTATGATGATTCAGAACAGTTCCAAATTCGTAGATGGAAGAAATGAAAATCAGAAGGGTAAGTTAGGGCACCTGGTAAAACGGTTCTCCAGACACAACCCCTGACTACAATTTGTATTTGCTACAGACACTGGTACAGCATTGCTAACTGTTAAACATTATCCTGAGATAACTCCTAATGGAAGTATATCGTTTAAAACTACATTTTTTTTCATTTTTCCTTTGCTCATTTTTAATGTTTTTTCCATTGTTTTTAATTTTTCATCCACGAATTAAAATGGTTAAAATCATCATACTGTATGTGTTATTTAGCAATGTGACTCAACAAATAAAGCATTTAAGCAAAGCAAGTGCAGACCCCCCTCCCCCTCTAATTTGCAATACCTCATAATACAGTTTAACAATATTGGCCAAAGGCTGACTGGCTAAACTAAGCAACACAATAGTGGAACAAACACACAGAAGTTATTTCTGTTTAAAAATGTGCTGCAAATTAGAAATTAATTAGAGCAATAAGCAATACAAATGTGTTTGTCTATGCAAATAAGACCATCCCCAATGCCCCCCAGAAATCCAGCCCATAATGAAGTTGGTGCAAGATGGAATTGTCCTTGGGCCATCCCATCCACCCTTATGTTGTATATTACAAAGAACATGCACAGTTTAACAAACCAAGCACTTCAGCGACAGGGACTGACACTTTTGTGGCTGAAGTTGTTGGTTTGTTTGGATCCCCACAAACCAATTTTTGTGAAGGACTACCTCCGATCGTTAGTGAGGAGGTAGATGAGGATGTTGGTGGCGGTGATTGCATGTGCTGGTCGAAACTGCTGGTAGCTGATACTGGACTGCTAGTTATTATTTTACAGGATTTGTTTTAGATTTTGATAAATAACTTGCATGAAATCACTGCAAATGACATTAACAGAGAGGAGGTGCCTAGATTAACAGCCATACCTTGACTAACCTTAGCCTCACAAATTGTACAGATGCCTCTACAAATGTGGTCAGGATTTGGGTAAAAATAATTTTACACACAAGAGGTGGCAATTTTTTTGGCCTTATGCCTGGGCATGACAATTAGCTTTTTTTTTTTATCACATGCAAGAACTGCTGCCACTGGTGGCTGACTTACATCTTTGACAGAAACAACAGCCTCATCAACATCTTTATTAGCATGAGATACAAAAATATTCCTCTCATCCTGCTGCACTTCCACACTAGCATCCTCAATTTCTATGCCACCATCTTTACTTCACAGAGGATATGGTGGAAGGAGGCTTCTCTATGGGTGTAGTGTCAGAAGAAATGTCACACTCACACATAGCTAATGTTGACACCCCTAGACTCTCCTCAGTGTTTTGTGAGCACACAGTTTGCTCTATAGCCAAGGTGTTCTTTTTTGGGCACTGATTTGTCTGTTTTAAAGGTGACACTTCTACTAGACTCAGAGTGAGGTGTTCGATCATCATCATATGAAGTTACAGAAGATGCCCGACTACGATTGGCCCCAGCTTCCGTAATAGGCATTCTTGTAGCACATGACACAGCAGTAACACTAGCAGGACCACCACTCGCAAATGCTTGTGGCGTGGTTCTTTCCCTTGCTAGTGTGTGTTATGTATCGCATGTTGGCAATTTTATGATTTATTTTTACAGTAAAAGTTCTCTATATTATTAGAGGTTGTTTTCTTTAACATTGCAAACTATTTAGAGTTCAGGTGCCCATTCTTAAACTTTGTGTCCCCTGGACCACCTTTAGTATATGTTGTAGTACTATCATGACTGGCAGCAACAGACCAAATCATTGTGGGAGGTACTTTTATAGAATCCAAAACATGACATTTTTGCCTCATTTTGGAATTCGAGCCTGGTGGGAAAACCTGAGCCCAGGTGCAGAACGACTGGGATATGCCAAATTCAGGTGGGTTTGGTTTACAAAATACTGAATCTGCACATCTCTAATATGGGTATGGTTGTTTGTATCAGTAGTCTGCCTGCTTCCGGTCATTTGGTAAGTGAATAGTTTTATATTTTCAAATGTTAATAACTAAAAGAAAAAAAATTATGTATTCGAATCAGTCTTTGTGGATTTTTATTTATTTAACAGACTCCTTCCCCTCGTAGCGTTAGTTGTACTTGGTGAGGTGTATTAACATTTCTATCTGAGGACAAGTGGAGCAGGATATCCATTTGGTCTGCTCAGATTTAGGGGGACATTTACTAAGCAGTGATAAGAGCGGAGAAGTAAGCCAGTGGTGAAGTCGCCCATGGTAACCAATCAGCACTGAAGTAACATCTATAATTTGCATACTATAAAATTATACAGAGCTGCTGATTGGTTGATGGGGCAACTTCTCCACTGGCTCACTTCTCCGCTCTTATCACTGCTTAGTAAATGTCCCCCTTAATCTCTTCTCCTCTGGAAGACGCATATGCTGACCTGTGCGAGTCAGTGTGTTACACCATGAAACTGAATCATTTTCGCACTAAGTGGGGGTATTATTTTATTACTCTCAGATTCAGAATGCTTGTACAGTACATGCTCGATCTGCCAGTCATGTTTAGCTTTTGTAATGAAAGGGAACTTGGAGAGGCGTTTTACAGCTTACACAGGAAGTAAACAATGATCCAACATCCTGTTTCGTGTGTTCTTTTATAGTTGATGTGGGTTGGCGTTCCTCGTGTTGCACTGAAGAGTGACAGGATTACTATACAGAGCGTGAGCCAAAAGTATGTGACTACACAACACAAAGGTAAAAGTGTGGTGCTATAAAAAAAATAAAAATAAAAAAAAACTGTAAGAAAAGGAAAATGTATTACTTGTTAATATTATACTGCAGTGGTTCCCAAACGCGGTCCTCAAGGCCCCCCTAAAGCCCAGGTTTTAAGGATATCTGTGCTTAGGCACAGGTGACTTAATTAGTACCTCAGTCAGTTTGATTATACCATCTGTGCATAAGCAAGGATATCCCCAAAACCTGAACTGTTGGGGAGCCTGGAGGAACGCGTTTAGGAACCGTTATACAAGATTAAAAGTCTACAGCTATGTTAAAGAGGTGATTGCTATTACCTGGTAAATTGCTACAACACCAGAAAAAAATGAAGACCACCACCAGAAAAAAAACGAAGAACAATTGCGCTGAAGTTAAATCCTAAGAGTACATTTGTAAATATATGGTAAGACTAGACTAGATTTCATAAATATAAAAAGGGAAAATATTATTGGCTCTCAAGCTCAGCCCTGAAGACCCCAAACAGCTCACGTTTCCCAGGTCACCCAGTAGGTACACATGTGTATTCATTACTCACCGACACATTTTAAAAGATCCACAGGCAGAGCTAATTACTTCACCTGGGATTCTGTGAGATCCGTAAAACATGAACTGCTTGGGGTCATGAACAGCGAGTTTGAGAACCTATCACATTTATAACAAGCACATAAAAAAATTAAAGACAAAAACTGCTACGTTGTATCAGTGCATTCACTGATCGTACTGTGTATGTAACATTAGATCAGTGTTTCCCAACCTCAGTCCTCAAGGCACACTAAAGGTGGGTACACACTAGGTGATGTGCTCGATGAGCGACATCGCCTTGTGTTTCCCCTCCTGGGCCAGGCCACCCGACGGTGGGCATACACGCTGTGCGATATCACTGATGATATCGCACAGTGATGTCATGCCGCAGCTGGGCGGATCATGCAGTTTTGGACAATGAGTCCAAATTAAGCTTCATGCACGGCCGACATCGAGAACGTGGCCACGCATCGCTCGTCGTCAGCAGACAGACGTAGCAATAAAGTAAATGTCGCCGCTCAGGAAGGGTCAAAATGAGCAATGATGTTTACTTTATCACTAAGTGTACCCGTCTTTACAGTCCAGGTGTTAGTGAAATCCATGCCTTAGCACAGAGGAGTAAATCAAAATAACGGAGGTACTAATTAAGTCACCTGTGCTCAAGTATGGATAGCCTTAACCTGGACTGTTAGTATGCGTTGAGGACCGTGGTTGGGAATGGGAACCCCTATAAGATACCCCTTTTACACAGCAATAAATATCCCGGGTCTTTGCTCATGAAGGAGCAGCAGCAACCTGGGATAATGTGCAGTGTAAAAGCACCCTGTTGATATTACTCTGGTCGAGCGATGCTGCACTTCAATCAGTGTAGTGAGCAAGGTAAAACCCGGAACCCTGTTCACGGCATATAGAAGAGGCGGAGCTTGGCGGTCCGATGATCTTCAAGTACCGCCTCCGCACAAGTTGACGGTGACGTCACAAACCCAGCATATTGCCAGTTCGGGCTGCCTGTCTGAAAGTGTTCTCGCGAGTCGCACCCAGGAAGGACCCGTGCACATATCCGAAATGCGACTCTGCATTTTAGTATAAAAGTGGTGTGAGACTTTAAAAAAAAAAAAAAAAAAAAAAAAAAAAATAGGCTGCTGCTTTAGATGACCATGGGTTTTGTCTATGTGAAAAAATAATACCACTTTTCCACCAAAAATCCAGGTCCGACCCAGGTTTTTGGACACATTTACAAACCGGGTCGACCTCATTTACATTGCACGTTGGAACCAGTTTATTCCCAGGTTGGCCCTCTTCACACTGAACCCATGTCTGCCCTGCATGTTACTCACAGACACTCCCTTGAGGCAAACCTCTGCATGCACAGCCAATCAGCAGCTTTTAAGCATAACCCGGCTCATGTGCTTTACACTGCACCCTTACCCGGGTCCAACCCTGGTAGCTACCAGGTTCGGACTTCCAGATCACTCTATCCAAATTATTTTTCAAGGACCCTTTAATACCGCTTTTACATCAAATGCCAGGATGTACCCTGGTTTTGTAGCCAACTCCAACCCGGATGCGACGACCTGGCTTATTGTCGGGTCGGTGACATCACTTGTCACGTGTGCGGTGTCGGTGCTAGGAGAGATCATCTCCTAGTGTCAGTTCTTATTTACGCAGTAAACGGGTCCCAGGTCGCATTGACCCGGCTTACCCCTTTACACTGCAGCGTGACCCATGTCCTTCCCGGAACCAACCCTGCAAGCTAGCCAGGTTGGATTCCCGGTCATTGGACCAGGGTTGAGCCATTTCCAGACAAAAATCTTGTCAGTGGAAAAAGGAGATTTATGGTAGACTTACCATGGTTAAATCTCTTTCTGCAAGGTACACTGGGTTCCACAGGGAATACATTGGGGTGAAGAGATGGCTCTTGATCCAGAGGCACCAACAGGCTAAAGCATTAGACTGTCCAAGAATGCATTGCGGGGCCTCCTCTATAACCCCACCTCCAGGCACTGTGAGCTCAGTTTTGTTAACCAGTCCAATGCAGAAGTAAAGAGAAGGCAGATGTTAGTCACATAGAACAACGTTCTCACGACAGGAAAAGGGACAAGCGGCTAATGCCATACAAACACAAAGAAGCTAAGTGCGTCAGGGTGGGTGCCCTGTGGAACCCAGTGTACCTCGCAGAAAGATTTAACCATGGTAAGTCTACCATAAATCTCCTTTTCTGCAGCGAGGTACACTGTGTTCCACAGGGAATACATCGGAGATGTCTTACAGCAGTTCCTCAAGGGAGGGGACGCACCTTAGCAGGTATAAGAACCCGGCGTCCAAAGGAAGCATCCTGGGAGGCGGAAGTATCAAAGGCATAGAACCTAATAAACATGTTCACGGAGGACCGAATAGCTGCCTTGCACAAATGTTCAGCGGACGCACCTCGGCGGGACGCCCAAGAAGATCCAACAGCGAGTAGAATGAGCCTTAATAGCATCAGGAGCTGGGAGCCCAGCCTGCGCAGAAGCTTGTGCAATCACCATTCTAATCCATATGGCCAAGGTTTGCTTATTTGCAGGCCAGTCATGTTTGTGGAAACCAAATAGAACAAAAAGGGAATCTGACCTCCTAATAGAGGCAGTCCTCCTCACATATATACGGAGAGCCCTTACCACATCCAAACACCGAAGAGATGAATGCCGGAACCACAATCTTTGTTAAAGTGAAAAGATGACACCACCTTAGGCTAATAACCCGGGCGAGTTCGGAGAACTGCGCGGTCGTAATGAAATATCAAAAAGGGTGGATGACAGGATAAAGCGCCTAAGTCCGATACCCTTCTGGCAGAAGTAATAGCCAATAAGAAAAGTACCTTAGCTGTAAGCCATTCAAGGTCCACTGACTCAAGAGGTTCAAATGGAGACTCTTGCAGGCCATTCAGGACAACAGACAAATCCCATGGAGCCACAGGAGGGACATAGGGAGGTTTAATCCGCAGTACACCCTGAGTGAATGTGTGAACATCAGGTAGAGACAAAATTCTTCTCTGAAACCATACCGACAAGGCAGATATGTGAACCTTGAGAAAGGCCAGACGATGCCCTAAATCCAGGCCTTGTTGCAAAAAAGCCAGAAGTCTGGAAGTACTAAACTTTGAAGCATCGTAAATCTTAGCAGCACACCAGGTGAAGTAAGAATTCCAGACCCTATAATAAATCCACGCAGTAGCCGGTTTGCAGGCCTTTAGCATAGATTGGATAACCATCTCAGTGAATCCTTTGGCCCTCAGGAGTGAAGCTTCAAGAGCCACGCCATCAAAGCCAGTCTGGCCAGGTCTGGATAGACACAAGGGCCCTGAACGAGGAGGTCTGGGTGCTGGGGAAGTAGAAGAGGACACTATCGACAGACCCTACAGGTCTGAGAACCAATGCCGTCTGGGCCACGCTGGAGCGACTAGAAGTAGTATTACTCCTTCTTGCTTGAACTTCCGTAGTACCCTGAGCAGAAGCGACACTGGAGGGAACACGTAGGGCAGACGAAAGTTCCATGGAATTGCCAGTGCATCCACGAATGCTGCTTGAGGATCCCTTGTTCTTGATCCGAAGACCGGAACTTTCTGATTGTGTCGGGACGCCATCAGGTCTACATCTGGTAGACCCTACTTGTCCACTAGAAGTTGAAAGACTTCCTGATGAAGACTCCACTTTCCGGCGTGCACGTCCTGACGACTGAGGAAATCCGCTTCCCAGTTGAGGACTCCCGAAATGAACACTGCCTATATTGCTTGCAGATTGCGTTCCACCCAACAAAGGATTTTTGACACTTCCACCATTGCCATGTGGCATTGAGTGCCGCCTTGATGGTTTATGTATGCCACCATGGTGGCGTTGTCCGATTGTACTTGGACAGGCCTGTTCTGTATCAGAGGCAGGGCAAGAGTCAAAGCAGTGAACACTGCTCGCAATTCCAGAATGTTTATCGGGAGGAGTGATTCCTCCCTGGTCCACAGACCCTGGAAAGAGTGTTGCTCCAACACCGCGCCCCAACCACTCAGACTGGCGTCCGTAGTCAGTAGGATCCAGAAGGAATGGCCCCTGCTCAACTGCTGGTCCTGTAGCCACCAGCTCAGTGACAAATGAACCTCTGGAGTCAAGGATATCTTTTGAGACTGGATCTGATGAGGCAGGCCATCCCACTTGGAAAGGATTAACCTCTGTAGAGGGCGGGAATGAAATTGAGCGTACTCTACCATGTCGAAAGCCGACACCATGAGGCCTAATACTTGTATCGCCGAGTGTATCGACACTCTTGGGCGACAGAGGAAGTATCTGATCCTGTCCTGCAGTTTCAGGACTTTCTCTGGAGACAGAAACAGTCTTTGGCTCCGAGCAGGGACCAGTGAGGACTTCTTCCAGTTGATGAGCTACCTGTGGGCTTGTAGAAATCGTACCGTCAGTTGTAGATGACTGAGGAGGACATCCCGGGAGTTCGCCAGGATCAGCAAGTCGTCCAGATAGGGCAGGATCCAGATTCCCTGACGACAGAGATGAGTTGTCATCACGGCCAAAACCTTGGTGAAGATACGAGGGGCCGTGGCCAGTCCAAACGGCAGAGCCTGGAACTGATCGTGAAGGTTGCCAATAGCAAATCGCAGATATTGCTGATGCAATATGGTAATAGGTATATGTAGATAAGCATATTGTATATCCAGGAATACCATATAATCTCCGGGATCCATGGCCAGTGCAATCGAGCGCAGTTTCCATACGGAACTTGGACACTCTCACAAATTTGTTCAGTGATTTGAGGTTGAGTATAGGCCGGGAAGACCCATTGGGTTTCGGGACTAGAATCAGGGTCGAGTAGTATCTCTCCGCCTCTCTGGGACAGAGGTACCGGCACCACCAGGTGTAGAGCTTCCACCTTCAACAGGTCCAAAGGAATAACCATCGCGCAGAACTGGTGAGGGGGGATGTCTCTTGAAAGAGATTGCGTACCCATGGGAGACGACTTCTCGCACCCATGCGTCTGAAGTGGTCTTTAACCAGACCTGGGTGAACTGCAGAAGTTGGCCTCCCACCCTGGGAACCCCCAGGGGGAGGCCCGCACCATCATGCAGCAGGCTTGTCTTGTTTGGAAGCAGGCTGATGGGCAGCCCAGGATTGTTTTGATTTGGGCTTAGTGGTTTTTAGAGTACGAGCTTGTCTCGGGTACGCCTGACCTTTTGTTTTTCCTTGAGGTCGAAAGGAACGAAAAGTGGTACTCTTTGCCTTCTGTGCAGCAGGATTAGTTTTCGGGACAAATGCAGTCTTAGCAGCCGCCAAGTCAGTCACAATCTTATTCAGATCTTCCGCAAATAGGATGTCTCCCTTAAAAAGAAGTACCTCCAAGGTGTTCTTGGAGTCCAGGCCCACCTTCCATGACCTCAACCACAGAATTCGGCGAGCCAGGATGGACATAGTTGACGCCTTGGCTGCCATTACACCTGCCTCAGAGGACGCCTCCTGAATATATTGGGAGGTGGTGGTATTATGAGACAGAAATTGTCTGGCAGTGTCAGATATATCCTAAGGCAGCTCATCCTCTATTGCCTGAACCCATGCTTCAATTCCTTTTGCGGCCCAGGGGGCTGCTATAGTGGGTCTATGTACCGCACCTGTAAGGGAGTAAATAGACTTCAGGCATCCCTCCACACCAGCGACGGACTGGGGCTCAAAAACGGGCCGGGCATTTGTGAAGGTACGCGCGCACGTCACGGGGGTGCGCCGCCACGATGTACGGGGGCTTGCCACGAGTCATGGGGGTGTGGACTCGTGTCACGCACCCATTACCATGGCGACGCTTGCTGGGGGCGTGGACTCGCGGCACTCCCCCATTTCCATGGAGACCAGTGGGGGCGGCTGAATCAGAGAGCTGGAGGCTGCGTTGCGCGTGGCCTTCCCTGGTCTCTGAGGGACCGGCCCACCTGGCATGTGCCAGAAGTGCCAGATGGCCAGTCTGGCCCTGCTCCACACGCTTGTGTGTTGGTTCCTTCAGTGAGGTGACAGGGAGAGCAGATGACACCACAAGACGGGTGACATGGGAATCCACATTCAGCCCCCAGCTTAAAAAAATACATCAGCTTCTTTCTTAGTTATATGTTTTTCACTACATTTCTCTTCTTCAGCTTTTTCATCTGTTGTTCTACTTCTCTCTGTGCCATGCAGCTCCTCTTCTAACACAGTAGCTCCTCGTCACTGACGGTGACAATGTTTTGTTTAAGACACTGCAGCATTGCAGCAGCCAGGCACAGAACAGCTGCCGAGGGATGGGAGCCGGGCAGGCAGCTGTCCAACTCTGTATTATTCAATCCACCGGGCAGCAGTGGTCAGTCTGCATGCCCAGCCAGGGCACACAGTGTGGCCGATGGCCATCAGCTGTGGCAACCGATGCGACACCCCCAGAGCATGTAGTGACTTTCCACCAGCGGTAGAGCCCAGCAACGCGCACGTCATGAACGTCATTGAGAGAAGCTGCTAAGTATGCGCAGCTCAGCTTCTCACCTGTTGCTGTCACCGCGGTGCACACTTAGTGAAGCGACCGCGGTACAGCCCAAGAAGTTTGGTGGCAGTGTTTTCTCTGGTAGGCTGGGGGGAATGTGCCGTAACCCCTCAGAAGCATGGGCATGTCACTGGGCCTGTGTATGACTTGGAGAGGATGGATGCGACAGTGCTGGAAGGGGGGGGGACAACTTGCGTCCCTTCAAATCTGGCGCCCGGGCGTGTGCCCCCCTAGTTACGGATCTGTGTGAGATAACGAGTCTTGCCATAATATCCCTTTAATCTGGGACACCTATGATTTACACGGGTTGTGCTGGTTAAATTCAAGGCTTTATTTCACTTGGTTTTAATCAGCCACAGAACCTGTTATTAGGGTATATTATTAGGTATATTATGGGAAGCCTAGAGATAGTGGACAGTTGCTGAGCTTGTCCCATAGTCAGATCGCTCAGTGGTATTTGTTATGTATGTATATATTTATTCTGATTGCAATTATTTTATGAAATCCACTTCAGTCTTATCACATATGTACAAACTCAAGTTTAGGATTTCCCCTCAGCGCAATTGTTCCTCTTTTCTGCTTGTGTCCCATGTGAGTAGTCTGGCAGCTGGCAGTAGGAAACAATAGAAAGAGGCAAAAAACTGTTGCAACATGCCGGTGCTTTTGCCAACACCTCCCACAAAATGTTAATCACTTGTGAATTAATTCGGTGGACAGCGGGATCCCGTCCACCAGAATGGTGGCAGCGGGGCGAGTGCATCGAGGCTCCTTGCAGGTTTACTGCACTCGCCACAGGTGCTATTCTCCCCCTATGGCCGCCCTATTACCCTCCATACTTAATGAAAAGTGGTAAGGGCAAATCATTCAACATCTAAAATCTGCTTTTCGCCTTCGTTCCGTATTGTTCATCTTTTAGCAGAGGGAATAGACAAGGCGTGTCACACAGCTCTGTGCTATCAGATAATGCTGATTCCTTCTCCCCCGAGCCCTCATTTCTGCGTCTTAAGGTACAATGGATGGTGGGGACAAGAGATGCTGAGGGTACTGGGGGGAGGGGGGAATCTGTGTTCTATGCTAATTTGGGTGTGCCGATTCCAAATCTAAAACTGAAATTTATCTATCACATCAGGACTTCAATTATAGACATCACCAACATTTACATTGTGCGTGTCATATAGTGGTGGTCATTCCGAGTTGTTCGCTCGGTAATTTTCTTCGCATCGCAGCGATTTTCCGCTAACTGCGCATGCGCAATGTTCGCACTGCGACTGCGCCAAGTAAATTTGCTAAGAAGTTTGGTATTTTACTCACGGCATTACAAGGTTTTTTTCTTCGTTCTGGTGATCGTAATGTGATTGACAGGAAGTGGGTGTTTCTGGGCGGAAACTGGCCGTTTTTATGGGTGTGTGTGAAAAAACGCTACCGTTTCTGGGAAAAACGCGGGAGTGGCTGGAGAAACAGGGGAGTGTCTGGGCGAACGCTGGGTGTGTTTGTGACGTCAAACCAGGAACGACAAGCACTGAACTGATCGCACTGGAAGAGTAAGTCTCGAGCTACTCAGAAACTGCACAGAGAAGTCTTTTCGCAATACTGCGAATCTTTCGTTCGCAATTTTGATAAGCTAAGATACACTCCCAGTAGGCGGCGGCTTAGCGTGTGCAAAGCTGCTAAAAGCAGCTTGCGAGCGAACAACTCGGAATGAGGGCCAGTGTCTGCTATTTTACACAAATAAGCAGCATTATTTTACTTAAACATTAAAAATTACCAAAAACACAGCTGGGGGGTTACATATAAAATGTGTTTACACATTAGATTAATATATAAAAAAAATGCTCTAGAGATTTTCTCTTGCGCTTATGTATTGTATTTGTTGTCTTGTACAGAAACCACAAGTCACCCATCACCTTGTGGTCAAAGCAACCTTGTTATCCTGTTTCCATTAAAAGACATTTCTTGATGAAATCTCTCACCATGTTCATCACTAACTGCCCCTAGGTTGGGTGCGAAAAAGTTAAGGTGATAGTGGAGAAAATGAATTTAAAGGGACATTCTGCAGCCCATCTGCTTGTAAGTAAGTTGTCTACTTGCCCAACCTACTGATCAGATCTGTTCTTTCCAAGAAAGTTCTTGACCACTAACACAAAGGCAGCACAAGCTGCCAACTCAATTGTGTTTAACATTGATCTGAACTCCGTATCTCAAATCACTTCACAGATCTGTGGTCCAATAAAAACTCCTGTTTTATCTTTGCATCAGATAGCACTGCTCTAATTTTTTTCCTTCAGATACAGGTAGCCACTTCTCATCATTCCCAATTTTTATATGGAGTGGTGAAGATAAACTTTATGAGGATCTACTATGGTCTCGAGGAGAATATTGGGGGTCATTCCGAGTTGATTGCATGCTGCCGATTTTCGCTGCGATCAGGTCTCTACTGCGCATGCACCGGAATGCGCACTCGCGTCGAACGGGTACAATGCGGATCGTTGCTGAGCTATGGATTTAACGAAGAATCCTTACACACAGCCGATCGCAAGAAGATTGACAGAAAGAGGGCGTTTATGGGTGGCAACTGACCGTTTCCTGGGAGTGGTAGGGAAAACGCAGGCGTGTCCGGGCATTTGGAGGGCGGGTGTGTGACGTCAATTCCGGCACCAAAAAGACTGAAATGATGGCAAGGGCTGAGTAAGTTCAGACCTACTCTGAAACTGCACAAAATGTTTTTGCAGAGCTCGGCTGCACAGGCGTTCGCACACATTCAAAACGAAAATACACTCCCCTGTGGGCGGCGACTATGCGTTTGCATGGCTGCTAAAAACAGCTAGCGTGCGATCAACTCGGAATGACCCCCATTGTGTTTAACAATGAGGTGTTCAGATCTGGCTGGTCAATTTTTATCATCATAATGGTGTTTATCATGACTGTCCCAGAGGCACAAGAAGCACATGTTTTAGTGTACCCTAACTATAATAAGTTACAGCTATTGAATAATGTCTACAACCTAAAACAGTAGGATGGCCTTAACATTAGTTCCGGACTTGATAGTCCAATTTGGAGTTCAGATTCGGAGTCAGCACACAGGAATTAGTCAAGAAAAACTGGATTTTACTCAGTAGCGGACATGAACTTTTTTGTCGTCTAGTGTATAATCTGGTCTACCATAAATTTAAAAAGAATTAAAACAAAAAAACAAAAACATCTTTAAGTGATTGATCCCCAAATAATTAATGTCGCCGACCATCTTACCTGGATGGATAAAACGAAAATTTCACACATAGTCAGGGGCGTAAGTTCATCCCGGTCACCCCCGAATGCAAGCTGGAGTTTGGTGCTGTCCCTCCCCTATAAAAAAACCACCACATAACTTACAGAATTACATAGATATTGCTCTCAGCTGGTCTACAGAGACCAAAGCCCACAGTGAATTGGCAGGGCTCCAGCTACACTGTATGACAATGTCCAGTGGGTCAGGCTCAGACTCAAGAGATTCATACAGAGTCAGCTTTTACTGGTGGGTTCCATCTCACCATCCAGCAGCCGTGGTGGATGCACCATCGCTTGCGGCAGCACAGGCTGAGTGGTACCAGGCAGGAGCTGTCCTGTCTTATATTGCAGGTGTTAGCAGGGCTCCTGGGACATAACTGATTAACTCTGCAGCAGCAGTTGGTATGCTGCAGAGCTCCATTGGAAGAGCAGCGATCACACTTGGATCCTGCTGTGAGCCACACAGGTGCTGCTGTACATGCAGGTGCCCCTTCAGGGCTTGGAGCCCGGCAGCAGGCGTCTCCATTGCCTCTGGGAGTTACACCCCTGCATGCAGTAAATAACAGCTCAAAGCATTGATTAGTTTAGTCCAAGCAGGATTCATGGATCACCAAAGGCTCTCAGGGGTGTTCAAACAGACCATATTACAAAATACTAAAAGGGAATTACTTACCAGACGATAACCACTACAATCCATATGATCATTGAACGTCTAGCTTTTGATTGGCCGCCCTATTCCCCTCCATACTAAATTAAAAGTGGTAAGCACATATAGTTTCCAAAACTACTGAGAAGTGTCACTTTAATACTAGGGTCAACAATAAGATCCAGCAGCATTCCATGTGTATGAAATATAGTCCTTGGCAAAGTGCTTTGATGAACGCGTAGAATGGAATTTTTGTTTTCAGCCGACTGTCATCTATAAAAACCTTTGTTGTTTTTAAGACACTAGTGGTTTTATACAGTTGTCTGGCTCACGTTAAATCGGTCTTATTAGAAAATAGAATGGAAAGGATATGTTAAAGCCTTTAGTTAACTTCTTCTACCCAGCTAGTGACTGTCTGTAGAGTGGTAGATATATTTTCCGGCATCACTTGCACAGTTCAGACTCACGAAAGAGGTTGCAAACACACGCCAGCAGTCAAAGCATTGCAACACATAAAATACCTCTCTATGAAACGCACAGAAAGAGTAAAGTAATAACACAGTATTTTGGTTTTATTCAGGATAGAAATGTAAGAATATAGTCTAAAATCTGCTAGAGGAGTATAATATGGAACATACTGACAAAAGTTTCTAAATACACTGTATTTGACCTTTAGAAAAAAATATTAGTAACTTCTTTGATACAATTAAGCAAAATTGAGAACAAAACCAAATCAGGGTCTATAAAAGGTAAAACCGAGGGAAATCGCATTTAATTGCCCATTGAGCACACCGGTCCTTGGTGAATGTTACTACTGCATGAACAGGACATTGTGCATTGTACAAAACACAACTGATTCCTGTGCACCTACATTATACAGAGCCTCAATATATGCATTTCAATATTTCTGTCCAATCCTGATGTTTATGGTGCAATTCCTGTGATCCACCGACCCCTTGCAGAGTACCTCACCTCACAGAAAAGAACTCCGTTATCTTCCAGGCTAAGAATTAAATAAAATCCAACACACAGCTTCCTCTGAAGACAAAAAAACAAAAACAAAAAAACCCAAATCTGCGACCGACGGGCTTAATCCCTGCGCTGCGGGATGTGCCTGCGATACGCGGTGGAGTGATTACTAAGTCTCGGCGGACTACAGCGTCATTCCTTTCATCTGTCAGACAGGATCTGTTCCCTTTTTGACCTTGTGAGAGACTAAATATTTTTCAACATATTTTGCGTATTTTCGATTTGATACATAATGGTTTTGTAGGTGTGTGCACGTCTATCTATCTATAGTCTATTCACTCATTCTGTAAAAACCAACTGTTAGAGAAGAGCCAACTAGGGCTGTACCCACAATGCACTGCAGGCCTTACAAGCAGTACGGAACTTACAACGTCATGGTGAACACCACTAATAGAGATGGAACAGCTCCTACAACGCACAATCTGTCAGCTGTCCTCATAACATAAGAGGTGGCCTCTTGCACATTGCTCCGATGGGGTGTCTTCATTAGGGCTCTTCTGAAAGGATTGACTAGAAAGGATGGCGGAAGAGAGAAAGCCCAGAGGTATCAGAAAGACTTGTGGAGTGACGCACACAGCCAGATTGATGAATACTGTACATTCAACATCTAAAATGTGCCTTTTGCCTCCGTTCCGTATTGTTCGTCTCTGTTAGCAGAGGGGAATAGACACGGCATGTCAGAGAATGCTGATTCTTTCTCCCAGAGCCCTCATTTCTGCGTCTTCAGGTTCTATGGATGGCGGGGACAAGAGATGCGGAGGGTACTGGAGACAGTGATCCCCGGCATACATCTCCCAGCGGGGGTCATCGCTTTCATGGGTAATGTAGCGCTCCCCTATCTTGCACTCCAGTTCGCGGAGATCCAACCAGGTCTGGTAATCCTACAAAAAAGGCAAGCCGCATAATTATTATTATTATTACCAGTTATTTATATAGCGCACACATATACCGCAGCGCTGTACAGAGAATATTTTGCCCATTCACATCAGTCCCTGCCCCAGTGGAGCTTACATTCTATATTCCCTACCACATGTACACACATTCACACTAGGGTTAATTTTGTTGGGAGCCAATTAACCTACCAGTATATTTTTTGGATTGTGGGAGGAAACCGGAGTACCCGGAGGAAACCCACGCAAGTACGGGGAGAATATACAAACTCCGCACAGTTAAGGCCATGGTGGGAATGGAACCCATGACCTCAGTGCTGTGAGGCAGTAATGCTAACCATTACACCATCTGTACTGCCCAATATATGAAAGTATGCACTAAAATACAGGCTCTGCTATAAATCACTGTTACCTATAAAGTAACGTTTGCAGTGATATCAATATCCTAACGTTATTACTACATGGAGCATGCGCTGTTGCATTTGCAGGGGGCATCAAACGGGGCCTTATACTGAAAAAGGATTGTATGCAATGTACATGGTCTTTGAGGGGGTAAAAAAAAAGCTTTGTATTTACTCAAAGTGTGACAATTCTCTCAGAAATACAGCAGCCCAAGCTTATAATGGACAATATTACACACTAGGACAGAGGTTCCCAAACGCAGTCCTCAAGGCACCCCAACAGTCCAGGATTTAGGTATATCCACGGTTCAGCACATATGGTTAAAACAAATCGACTGAGGTGCTAATTACGTCACCTGTGGCCAAGCATGGATACATTTAAAACCTGAACCGTTGGGGTGCCTTGAGGACCACGTTTGGGAACCTCTGCACTATGGGCTTGTTTCAGAGGTGGATGCCTTGATGCAGCTGCTGTGCGAAAATCCGCCAGCATCTCAGATTTAAGTGTCGCTTCCAAAGACGCAGTATCGGATCCCCTGGCCATCTGAGTAAGCCTAAGGTTAGTCCTATTTCCATAAGCTAGTATTTCCAAACTCCAGCCCTCATGCACCCCACTAACAGGTGTGTATTGCGTGACCGGCGGTCAGCATAATGCCGACGGCATCCCGCAGCAGAATGCCAGCAAGGGGGTGCAACAAGCCCCTTGCGGGATCGCCGCACTTGATGGCGACACTCTATGGGTGTCACCCACGAGTGGGAATAGTCTCTGTTGGTTGGCATGCCGAACGTCGGGATTGTGAAGGTGCAGGATGTAGGGGTTACATAACTACACCCCCCCTAACAGTGTATGTTTTACAGAGATTCTCATTATCACAAGTGATATAATTAGCTCCACCTGTGGGTTTCTTAAATGTCTCAACCAATAATGAATACACCTGTGCACCAACTAGAAGAACTGGAAAACATGCCCTGTTAGGGGTCCCTGAGGACTGGAGTTGAGAAACACTGCCCTAAGCAATAGTGACTGGTGTAGTTCCGGGGATGGGTAAGGTTCAGCTATACAATATCTTTGTGGCTAGATATTCTTTCAGTTTCTGCTTGGAATTTCCTATTGTTGGAAAGCCAATATAAGACATTCAGGGGGAAATCTCCTGAAAACTTATTTTCAACAGAATTTCCTTGAACTTTGTCAAGACAATCTTGGTCTTACTTGCAGTTTGCTAAACAGAAATGTAAAAGGTACCAGAAAGAAACCCTAGCAGCTGATGCGTTGCGTATTACTCACCTGTAACCAGGGGTGGTTGAGGGTTTTGTCCACGCTGTAGCGTTTCCTCATCTTCACTTGCAGGAGGTTGTTGATGAGGTCAATGGCTGGAAAACAGGACAGAGCAGAAAGCTGGAGTGTTGGTAAGAGAGAGCTTGTGGTAACACTGTACTTGTCAGGAGCTTCCTCATTTCTACATCTATTGCAACTGGCTGTTCTCGTTGCAGCATTTCAACACAAAATGTACCTGAGGCCTCATTCTAGGGCTAAACGTAATAGGAATGCCATAGTAAATATTACATCGGTATGAGGACAACCAGTAATATTGTGTAACAAAATGCACCACATGCTACAAAACCTCACCCCTCTTCACTAAAATGAACACTAATTTTAGGATTTGCTAGATCCACACACTCATTTGGGGCGGGATGTATTAAGGTACATCGCCGCCCCTCGCCACTTATCGCAGCGGCGTTGATCGCATATGTACTAACATATGTGATCAATATCGCAATGCGGTGACGGAGCCCCCCCCGCGATACCTGTGGGGTGGTCTGCGAGGGGTCTCAGTCACCTCCAAGGGGTCTACACACTGCCTGCACGCCAGGAAGCAGCAGCAGGCTGCCCCCGGCGCCTCCTCCTCCCCCCTGCAGCCGGAAGGACGTCCGGCTGCGTTGCTAGAGGGAGGAGGAGACTACCTACCGGCAGGTAGGAAGGTTTGGGGGGGGGGGGGGGGGAGGCGTCTGCGGTGGCGGGTTGCAGCAGTCGGCGATAAGAAGCTCATAGGATTTATAGTGTATCGCCATCCAGAGATGGAAATACCCTGGACCGCAAAAAAACGGCGGTAGGGTCTTAGTACATTTGAAAGTGCGGTAAAACCCCCGTTTTCGGGGGTTTTACTGCATTTTTCCTTTAGTACATCCCGCCCATGGAGTTCTGATAGACTACAGATAATACTTAGGGGGGGGGAATTCATTACCGCGGGCTAATTGATCCCCGGGGCTATCCAATCAATCCCAGATGAGGGCTTTATCAGTGGGATCGCAGCTGCAAAAACACAGATCCGTGAACTTCTCACTGACACTATGTGTTTTCACCCAAAACACACGTAATTTTTCTGTCTTAAAAATGGGCTCTAATTGGACTGCTAAAAAAACAACAACTAGTAAAGTCCCGTTTTTACTGCGGGTAATTGAATTCCCTTCTAAGTGATAAAACTACATCAGGCAATGACACGTGATTCGAATGTGACTGCACACCTAATAAGACACACAGGGGAATATCCAATTACCTGCGGTCATCTGTTTTCGCCGCGGGCTATCCTATTATCCCCGATGCAATTGGCTCCTCTCTCCGATGCCGGCACTTATCACTGCCTCAGGCACCCGGAGCATAATCCGCGATAAGCAGCTGCCAAAGCCGGGATAACACAGGGAATCGGGGACTTATCCCCTATCCCACATGTTATCGCGCGATCGCTGGTCTGTTTTTTCAACCAATGAAAACAGCCTGTAATAGGATAGTGCGATAATGAGAATTGGTCATTAATCGCGATATCCTGCTGTTTTCACTAGGCGAGAACGGATCATGGATAATAGGATACCCTTCTTAATATAGATTAGTGCCCTTTCAATTGGGGCATTCTGCTACATTTAACAGCCAGCAGCTTTGGTGTCTATACAGAGTTGCATTGCACTGCATGTGCCTTACAAATGAGTGTATTATACTTGTTATTTTCAGGTGGAAAGCTGTGTAATAGTGCTTAAAGCTCTTTTTCAAAAACTGTAACAAATTAGGATTGAGGATTCTTCACCGACCTCAAAACAGCGATCAAATAAACAATATGTGACAGTTGTTATCTAGAACGAAATACACTGTATCACACTAAAATCTTGGAAATTTATGAGAACGGATTACACTTCAGGTGTGATCTCTTGTAAAGCAATCCAGATAGTATGAAGCCTGGTGTAGACAGGTTATCATCAGAGCCTATGTGGGTGATTATGTACAATGGCAGATACGCCACTACATAATAATAATATATGCAACAGGCACATCAAATTCTGGATTATTAAGGGAACTCTCACTTGTGTTTCTGAATATTATAAGAAGCCTTTTTCAGACTAGACCAATCAGTAGTTTAAAGCCAGACATCACTTTACTACACTATCACATAAGATGATCCTTTACAATTCCTAAAAACTTTTGGATGTACATAGTGTATGAATGTGTGGTTGTATGTACTAAATTGAGCACTTTGATACGCTGGTCCTCATTCTTAATATGCCTCGGGCAGAAAGGACTCACCATCAGGTGAGGTCTCTCTCCAAGGGTTTGGTGGGTACATAAAGGCTGCATTCTGGATCTGGTCATGAATGTCCTCATCCTCATTGAAAGGGAACGTTCCACTCAAACTGACATAGATGATCACGCCCACAGACCACATGTCCAGAGATCGGTTGTAGCCGCGATTCCTCAACACTTCTGGGGCCAAGTAGGCTGGAGTCCCAACTACTGAGCGGCGAAATGATTTCTCGCCAATGATACGTGCAAAGCCAAAATCGCACAGCTTCACCTGAAGTACATAGAGAAGATTTTAACAGAGTCAATTACAACATATTTCTTTTTCATGCATTTGTACCCTGTACCCCAATTCTCTGCTCTGGAAATGTATGCTTTGTTACTGTGCGTCGTTGAGCATGGTGTCTCCCTATTGTCCTTTTCAGATGACTGCAGCTAGCCACACAGTGTACACACAAAGGGGACCAAACTGGATAAAGATCTCTTCCATGGGGTTAGCAGCCAGATGCTAGAACCCATGTAATATTACCAGTTATTATAAACACCAATAGGCACTACCACTATACATTTCTCCAAGATCTGATTATACTGTTTATAGTGTTCCCTCTAGAATCCGGGCAGGTCAGGGCGTCGGATCTAGAGGGGCACTTGCGGGAGGGCGGCCATGCTAAATAGGGGGCGGGGTCATCGCCGCTATAAAAAGGGGGAGTGGGCGGCCAGCGGCGTCACTGTTGGGGGCGTGCCCAGCACCTATGGAGGTGCTGGGCTTCCCCCAAGCGCTCTCTCAGCGTGAATGGATGCTGCGCGCATAGGGCAGGAAGCGGGCGGAAGTTTTAGCAGGGCACCGCAGAAAGGGCAGGGCGGCTTTTGCCCTTAAAAAAATCGGGCAGGGCGCGGCGCCCTGTTAAAACTGCCTAGCGTGAACACTATGTTTATATCCATATTTGTGTCATGGTTTTGTCTTTTAGATTTTAACATTAAGAATAGGCCTCTAATTTTCAATACACTGGACCGGTCCCCTTTATTCTGTGAAATACAAACATACATAAGGAGGCAGTGCTTGTGTTGTGTAGACAGAGCTTCATGTGAAAAGCATGTGCTACAGAACACAGATCCCAAGTGACTACGGCCAGTAAATTGGGAGAGATGGAATAGCGCACTCCCTACTGTAAATCTACAGATGGAGCCTCCCTCATCGTTGCTGTTTCTCCGCCTAAATGGAGGATTAGTCGCACCTAACAGATAGCTCAGGTTGTTCAGTTGTTGCACGGACAGGCGCATTGAGGCACGACTTCATACGCAGCATGCAATAGACATCTTCATCACTGGGTGGCTAATGCTCCACTAATCCAGTACTATAGAGCGAATAGCGGCGGATTGATCTAAAAGCTCTGGCAAATGGTCAATGACGACTGTAATATTACTGTACACACAGACCAATAGTCAGACAGAGTAAATTTAAAAAAAAGAAACCAATAAATCATCAAATCAATATGGTTAGTGTTTACAGACGCAAGCAAACGTGTTAAAGCAATGGTCCATTGACGTTAGGCATACAGTACTGTATGTGAGCGTCCAAGTCTTGTAGCCAATACAGCAAAACCCACGGGAAGAGATCACTGCTTACATTTACACATGAGCTTGTGTCTCTATTACCAAGCTTCGTGGCCAACCGGTGAAGTTTCCCGCGCCCCATGCTCAGAGTCCTGGGTTTGATTCCCAAAGTGCAAATGCCTTTGTTTTTTTTACTTCTTGACACTTTTTTTTTTTATAACATTCATATATTTAAGAACCTTACATTCAACAGAATTATGCACAGAGGAAGAGACCTGTTTCCATAACTAACTGTCGGAGCATCTCACACGCAAATCCATAGCACAGTACTGTACTGTTTAATGTACATTCACTCTGGCCCTCTCTAGTCCTTTCCCGCAACCAAAGCGACTGTAGTATCTTCATTTTCATGGTAGCCCTTCAACAGTACTGTGTTGGCAATTTATTGACTGTAAACTAGCCTCTTTGAAAAGGTCAGTCTCTCAGGGGAGGGGGAAGGGTGAGGGGGGAGGTGGGGATTAACCAGCGGAGTTCGGGGACGCTGTCGAAAATATTAATTCTGTCGGGACCCAAAAAAAGAAACCAATAAATCAATCAATAAAAATAGTGTATACAGACACAAACGAACGTGTTAAAAGCAATGGTCCATTGACGTTCAGTTAAATTCAATTAAAATGGGCTTAAAGCTTAATATCTCCGGTTCTGGGGGTCCAATCGGCTCAGAACTGTGTTGGTATGGAAGGGGAGATGATTAGCTACCAGAGGATACTGACCCCAAGTTTCTGTGACCCCCACAAGGCTAACGGCAAGTGTCGGAACCCATGGTGGGTCTGAATTAATGGGCCCATTATAGTCTATGGGAAAATGGGTCCATTTTGCGTCCTGATCTCTCCAGTTCTGGGTGTCCCAGAGACTCGAGACCGGTACCATACAAAAGAGAAGACTCTTGACCATACCTGTAACAAGTTCGTTTGCGTCTGCATACACTACTCTTTTTTTGTTGTTGATTTGTCTGCGGGACTTGGACGCTCACATATTCCTAACGTCAATGGACTATACTCCGGATTTATCACGTTCGTTTGCATCTGTATATACTGTACTATTTGCGTCTATACTGTATATACTGTAATATACTCTATGACATACTATAGCGTAATGAGACGCACCAGTAAAGTAGCTCTTACACTGTAGTTCAGTATTGTATTTTAATGGAGACCACATGCATGCGCAATGGCGATTTTAAAAAGCGACATCTGGTGGATGATCGCAGGTATTACACTCAAAGGTAACACCAAACGCTCTGTGCGCCTCACTACAACTAGGTAAGCCTCCTTGCGCCCAGACACGTTGCGTATGCCTGATCGCGACTAGCACCTCAGTCAGCAAAGATAACGAAGGCTCCACCTGTATGGATATAAGAAATCATTTAGTTCTGTGACCACATAAAACACGTGGCTGTGGGAGGCATGCTTTTGTACAGGTTACAGAAGCACAAATGGACTTCTAATAGTTGTAATCATTTACAGAAGGTGTGCATGATTCCTCACAATATACATTTCCCCAATGAACATGGACACCATGAAAACAGAAGCACTGCATTACTGTGTTACCTGAGGAAAGGGCTCCGCTGATGCAAGCAGCACATTTTCTGGTTTCAGGTCACAGTGGACAATATTTTTGAAGTGAAGGTGACGCAGTGCTACCAAGATCTTAAATGGAACAAACACAAGTTTAGGTCTCTCGCACTGCCGGTTAGCTGCCCCAGTTGTCCTTTTCCCACACGCACCTGTGTGACAAGGAATTTGGTGATGCGCTCTGGTAACCTTCCCTTCTCACTGGACAAGATCATCTCCAGCATGTCCCCATGTAACTTCTCCATCACCACAAACACTCGTTCCGGGGTCTCGAACATGCACTCTAGGTTCACCACTCCACGGTGATGCAGGTTCTGGAGAGAAGATATAGGAATTGGTTGAGGCAGACAAGTCATACACATAATGTTCCTACGGAAAGCATGTGTTTATATAGAATGAGTTTGGCAATGTCAGTAGTTTCTAGTGAATGAATAGGCTACAAAATGGCTGCCCTCAGTGTGTGTAGGTGGCAGGTGAACTTTCATATTCACTCTAGAAGGACCAAATGCTGAACAATGGAAAATGGTCAATGCTAATTTTGACTTTTACAAACACTATCTTTTGTGTATGCATGTCATTTTGTTCACAGCAAGGGAATCGATACAGAAAAATGTGGTTTTAAAATAAGCATCATGCCTTGGTGTATCTCAAAGCGAAAACATTTTAGTGCAGAACTATGGCTATTGTATCGTAATGAGCGTGTTTTAACTTGATACCGTCCTTCAACTCCTTTTATTTATGTGCATGAAGTGTAGTGTTCTAGCAGAACAAAGAATACATCTGTGCTATTCCTCATTTTCCAGTCAGACTGGGGCATCTGAGTAGCTGTTACATTCACAATTTGTCCACAGCGAACAACGGGATTTTAAAACCAGCTTACACACCCTGCCCTGTGTTATGTGATCGCTTCATTTGTGGCATAATAAACGGTCATCTATAGTTGATGACTGTTTGCACCAAGCCTGTATCTGATTGTTATGTTACAGCTCTGTATTTGTCATAGGTGCACCCAGCATATTAAGCAAGGGCCTGAAACTTTCTGTAGTGTGAAGCAGAGGAGTAATACCCCCTTTTCCCCTGCCTCAGTAACCCAGGTTATTGCAATGTCCGTGCTGCGCTCGCCACAGGTTCTATCCCCACTCTGTGGGTGTCATGGTGACCCGCGAGTGGTAATAGTCAATGTTAGTCAACATGTCGAGTGTTTGATCGCTCGGGATCCCGGCATCGGCATGGAGACCGGTGGGATCCCATGCGGCGGTCACATGACTGCATCCCGGTATAAAGGGCGGAACGGAGCTGCTGCACATGCCCAGACTTTCCTACCAAGTCTGTTGTGTGTGCCTGTGGATCTGACTACTCAATCATCACACCAGAGAGAGAGAGAATCTGGTAAGTGGCTTACCGTGATCATTTTGTCTGCATAAGTCAGAAGTACTGTATTACATACACTGCATTTTGTTAGGGGCAGACTATATCTTGTTACATGCTAATTATGCATCTTTCATGAGCTGGTGACAATCGCTCTAAAATTAAACATTCGGAAACCCCCCTCCAGAAATCCTGTGTTTGCCCCTGGTTACACTGCTGTAAGTAACATTACAATCGTGTCTGCATTACGCCACCGATATTCTGCTGTCCATATATCCACTATCAACCTGCTGGTTGTCAGAAAAACATCTGCAAGCTTGTTGGCATTCTGCTGTTGTGCTTGGAAGGAATGGGTCAGCGCACTCTGGGGGTGTGGATATTGAGGAGGGGGGGGGGGGGGGGGGGGAGGAAGGAAATGAGGGGGGGGGGGGGGGGGATTGACCTTGTTCTTGTATGAGGATAACCAACGATATGTATGTTCCCTGTAAGTGCAATGATAACCCGTGAGAAAAGATGGGTTGTGTATATTTATTGATTGTATGTTACATATGGGTGAACATCCCTCTTCAGGTGTGTCCACCCCCCCCCCCCCCCCCTCCTCAATATCCACACCCCCAGAGTGCGCACCTCCAGGTCTGGCAGCACTCATCCTAACCTTCCCCCAGTGAGCGCTATCTCTCCCCATTCCAAAACAATATTCTGCTGTTGTGCGCCAGCCCCGCAGTGTGCACACTGGGCCTAATTCAGACCTGATCGTAGCAGCAAATTTGTTAGCAGATAGGCAAAACCATGTGCACTGCAGGGGGAGCAGAGGTAACATGTGCAGAGAGAGTTAGATTTGGGTGGGTTATATTGTTTCTGTGCAGGGTAAATATTGGCTGCTTTATTTTTACACTGCAATTTAGATTTCAGTTTGAACACACCCCACCCTCTTTCATGGGTTCAAGTACATTATGGATACTGTTTCTGCAATTATGGAATATTGCTATTAATAGTCACTGTGTAAGGCTGTACATATCTATGCGTAATCTATGACAAAGCTAGCCTTCACATTTTAAGGGCCCCATTTAATAACAATACAAAATCCTTTTAGCACTCGCTAAAGGGATTATGGGGGTCATTCTGACCAGATCGCACGCTGCAATTTATCGGGTCAGAACTGTGCATGCGCCGGCGCATGTCAGACGGCCGGAGGCCGCCGTCCCGCTACGATCGCCTCTGCCTAATTGACAGGCAGAGACGGTCGGTGGGCGGGGGACGGGGACGGAACGGCCACCTTTTCATGGGCGCGGTCCAGACAACGCAGGCATGGCCGGTCCGAACGGGGGGTGGGCCGCAGTGGCTGCATGACGTCACACGCAGCCGCTGCGGGCTGGGGAGCGATGAGTAGCTCCCGGCCAGCACGCTAAAGCTGCGCTGAATTGCAAAGGCATTGCAGGTGTGCGATGCCTTTGCACTTATGCGGGGGGGGAGGGGGGGGGGGACACACACGACTGGCACTGACATGCTGGGCGTCCCCTTGCATGTCAGTGTGAATGATCGAAGCTGTGCTAAATTTAGCACAGCTACGATCATCTCGGAATGACCCCCAATGTCCTAACAGCACTAAACTAAGATTACCAGAGTTTGCCCCTGTACCGCTTGCCGGCGATGGAGTGGCAGTGCTCTCTTTCCGGTTCAGCGAAGCCTTCCGGGCATTGCCGGGTCCCAGCTGGGTGAAGGAGTCATGCAAATGTGCCGACTGGACGCCGCTCACGTGCATGACTCAACAGCCTTTGTTGCTAGCAATGGTAGGCGGAGCGCAGGATGCTGCTGAGGCAGGAGACCGTGCTGGACCTTGCCAGAGAGCTAAGTAATGATGAATACCGGCTGCAATTTCATTGCGGATGACATATACAATATTGGGGGTCATTCCGAGTTGATCGCTAGCTGCATTCGATGAGGAAAAAAAACGGCACTTCTGCGCATGCGTCGCAATGCGCACGCGCAACGTACTATTACAACGAACGATGTAGTTTCACATAGGGTCTAGCGATCCTTTTCAGTCGCACTGCTGGCTGTAGAGTGATTGACAGGAAGAGGGCGTTTCTGGGTGTCAACTGACCGTTTTCAGGGAGTGTTCGAAAAAACGCAGGCGTGCCAGGAAAAACAAAAAACAGGTAAAAAATACCCAAAGGTATTCGGGCGCTATGAGGCGAGCTGATTAGCTAAGCAGCAGCCAATAATACGGGGAAGTCACTCCCTGGAAGGAAATTAGGAAAAAGATGGAGGCTGCGCTGACAGAGGAAAGAACAATATAAATATTGTTTATATTGTTCTTTCCTCTGTCAGCGCAGCCTCCATCTTTTTCCTAAGTGCCAGGAAAAACGCAGGCGTGGCTGGGCGAACGCAGGGCGTGTTAGTGACGTCAAAACAAGAACTGAACAGTCTGAAATCATCGCAAGCGCTGAGTAGGTTTTGAGCAACTCTAAAATTGCACAAAAAAAAAAACTTTGCCGCCGCTCTGCGATCCTTTCGTTTGCACTTCTGCTAAGCTAAAATACACTCCCAGTGGGAGGCGGCATAGCATTTGCACGGCTGCTAAAAACTGCTAGCGCGCATTCAACTCGGAATGACCACTGTTATCATCTTGTAAGCAGGGGTGCCTAATGTGGAGGATAGGGCAAAGGCTCCAAAGACCCCGGGCCAGGGAGCTGTAGTAATGCCCCTAAGATAGCATGCCCATGCAGTTTTCAGTGGCGTGCTGCTGCAAGGTCCCCAGTGCGCATAACCAGGGTTGGGCTCTCTCCGCCCGCCTACCCATTTTAGCAGGCCAAGACTAGTATGGAAGATGTATCCGTAACAAGCCACCAAGATGCTAGACGGAAATGGAGGCTGTAGGCGCACACTGTCATTTAGAAGTAGAGTAGGTAGAATTGTGAATATATAAGGAAGCCACAAAAAAGCAGAACTTTAAACAAAAAACCATCAGGATAGCCAGAGAGCAAATCACTGTTAGAGAATAAGATTGTGCTGTGGTTTGATGTCTTTGTGGCTGTGATGACGGAAGTGGCTTCTTCATCTAGTTTCCAGCAATCATGCAGATAATTCATTATCTGCTGCTAAATACAAGCGATGCCGGACCAACTCTGTACCTGGCACAACCAAGTTACCATTCAGTATTGATTGGATATCAGAAGCAAACAGACACAGTAAATAAACTTACTAAACCTAATAAACTTTATCAGTAAACCCTGCGTGCTAGTTTATTGGATGGGATTATACTGGTTACACTGCAAACACGGCTACTGATGTGCAGATGGGTGAGAGGAGTACATGAGGCTCTATGGCAGTAAGAGCACCAGGTAGGTCGTTTGGTACCTGTAAGATGGCAACCTCGTTCCGCAGCTGGCTCTCCTGCTTGGTAGGAAAACGCAACTTATCAATTATTTTTATAGCCACATCTCGCCCAGTCTTCCGGTGCTTCCCTAGAATGATAAAACAGTATATATTTACTTACAGAACAAGGAGGAGCCAACGAAAGCAAGAGATGGAGTTTCAGGACCCAATATGGCACTGCAGCTTTACTAATGAGCGCAACACTTACCTCCATATACAATTCCAAATTGTCCCGAACCAAGAACCTCGTCTGGGAAAATCTGATACACAGAGCTAATGTCCTGTTAACAAAACAAACCAGGTTTAGTGTACTGGTAACTGGAAGCAGGCAGAGGGACCAGGTCACAGCTGCACGCAAGTCAGAAGAAACTACAATTATGCTGCATGCACAGAAGTGTGGTTATTCGCCAGAGCAGGGCAGAGTGGGGTGGGTGATGGGAGTGAACGCAGGCAACTACACACACTCCATGCCCCCCCACCTGGCACCCTTTCCACTGACTATCCATACAGAAACACATTACCATTCATTTGTAAAAGACAGTACTGCTTACCGATCTCTGACAGGAGCCAAGCAGCAGCCTACTGCACGCACATTCACTACTCTGCCTCACCATCCGGCACCCCTCCCACACACTCACTATCCCCGCCCTCCCCCCAACACCATCCGGCACCTCTCCCACACACTCACTATCCCCGCCCTCCCCCCAACACCACCCGGCATCCCACCCACCCACACACTCACTATCCCCCCCCTCCCCACAACACCACCCAGCATCCCACCCACCCACTCACTACCCCCCCCCTCCCCCCAACACCACCCACACACTCCCTACAACACTGGCATCCCACCCACACACTCACTATCCCCCCCTCCCCCCAACACCACCCAGCATCCCACCCACACACTCACTATCCCCCCCCTCCCCACAACACCACCCAGCATCCCACCCACACACTCACTATCCCCCCCTCCCCCCAACACCACCCAGCATCCCACCCACATACTCACTATCCCCCCCCTCCCCCCGGCATCCCACCCACACACTCACTATCCCCCCCTCCCCCCAACACCACCCAGCATCCCACCCACACACTCACTATCCCCCCCTCCCCCCAACACCACCCAGCATCCCACCCACACACTCACTATCCCCCCCCCTCCCCCCAACACCACCCGGCATTCCACCCACACACTCACTATCCCCCCCCCCCCTCCCCCCAACACCACCCGGCATCCCACCCACACACTCACTATCCCCCCCCTCCCCCCAACACCACCCGGCATCCCACCCACACACTCACTATCCCCCCTCCCCCCAACACCACCCAGCATCCCACCCACACACTCACTATCCCCCCCCTCCCCCCGGCATCCCACCCACACACTCACTATCCCCCCTTCCACCCAACACCACCCAGCATCCCACCCACACACTCACTATCCCCCCCCCCCTCCCCCCAACACCACCCGGCATCCCACCCACACACTCACTATCCCCCCCTCCCCCCAACACCACCCGGCATCCCACCCACACACTCACTATCCCCCCCTCCCCCCAACACCACCCGGCATCCCACCCACACACTCACTATCCCCCCCTCCCCCCAACACCACCCAGCATCCCACCCACACACTCACTATCCCCCCCCTCCCCCCAACACCACCCGGCATCCCACCCACACACTCACTATCCCCCCCCTCCGCGCAACACCATCCGGCATCCCTCCCACACACTCACTATCCCCCCCCAACACCACCCGGCATCCCAGCCACACACTCACTATCCCCCACCTACCACCCGGCATCCCACCCACACACTCCCTATCCCCCCCCAACCACCCGGCATCCCACCCACACACTCACTATCCCCACCTACCACCCGGCATCCCATCCCACCCACACACTCCCTATCCCCCTCTACCACTGGCATCCCACCCACACACTCACTATCCCCCTCTACCACTGGCATCCCACCCACACACTCACTATCCCCCACCCACACACTCACTATCCCCCACCTACCACCCGGCATCCCACCCACACACTCCCTATCCCCCCCAACCACCCGGCATCCCACCCACACACTCACTATCCCCCACCTACCACCCGGCATCCCACCCACACACTCACTATCCCCCACCTACCACCCGGCATCCCTCCCACACACTCACTATCCCCCCCCCCTCCCCCCAACACCACCCGGCATCCCACACACAGACTCCCTATCCCCCCACCTACCACCCGGCATCCCACCCACACACTCACTATCCCCCCCTCCCCCCAACACCACCCGGCATCCCAACCACAGACTCCCTATCCCCCCACCTACCACCCGGCATCCCACCCACACACTCACTATCCCCCACCTACCACCCGGCATCCCACCCACACACTCCCTATCCCCCACCTACCACCCGGCATCCCACCCACACACTCACTATCCCCCACCTACCACCCGGCATCCCACACACACACTCACTATCCCCCTCCACCACTGGCATCCCACCCACACACTCACTATCCCCCACCTACCACCCGGCATCCCACACACACACTCACTATCCCCCACCTACCACCCGGCATCCCACCCACACACTCACTATCCCCCACCTACCACCCGGCATCCCACCCACACACTCACTATCCCCCACCTACCACCCGGCATCCCACCCACACACTCACTATCCCCCACCTACCACCCGGCATCCCACCCACACACTCACTATCCCCCACCTACCACCCGGCATCCCACCCACACACTCACTATCCCCCACCTACCACCCGGCATCCCACCCACACACTTCCTATCCCCCACCTACCACCCGGCATCCCACCCACACACTCCCTATCCCCCTCCACCACTGGCATCCCACCCACACACTCACTATCCCCCACCTACCACCCGGCATCACACACACACACTATCCCCCACCTACCACCCGGCATCCCACACACACACACACACACACACACACACACACACACACTATCCCCCACCTACCACCCAGCATCCCACACACACACTCACTATTCCCCACCTACCACCTGGCATCCCACCCACCACTTACAGACCAATCCCTGTCCTTAAAACCTTTTCTATTGTGTTATTTCTCAAGGAAGTCACAGGGGCTCCACCCAACATTTTTATTATACTTCCCACGGCAGGCTGGCCACAGACAATGTTAGAAAAATGCCAGGCGTAGTGTTCATCAAAAAGGCTCTGGGGAGAGCACTGAGCTTGTTTATATAGCCATCTTCATGATCAGCGCACATATACCGATGGGTCCACATTCTCCTTTCCTTTTTGGTGTCATATGGCACGAGATGCTAAGCACCACTAAGACGCTCCACCACGGGTGGCGATTGGATGGATTCACACTTGTTGTGTATAATGTGGCAGTTTAAAATACCATATTTTAATAAAAATCTCAAGGTGTGGCTAAGTCGCAGAGTCCATGGCACGCCAAATGGGGCCATGTGGCTTGACTTTAGGAAAGGTGGATGTGGACACATCGGTATACCTGCACTGTACCTGGTGCAAGACATCAGCCTCAGCTTAGCTTGTATTACCAAGTACACCCCCCTCACTCAACTTAGCCTATGTGGAAAGCCCTGATAGAAACCGGCTTACACCCATTCAGCCATAAGTGAAGCGTACACTGAGATGCCTATACTGTATCTCAACCACCCGCAGACACGGAGGATGCACTGTGTGAAAACAGAGGAGATCTGACAGCAAGAGCCTTGTGAGCAACTCTGAACGGACCCCAAAGGGTTGTAATAAAGTCATGTCTCTTGTAGGCGATGGCGTGTATTTCCTTTTCTGTGCTTTCCCCCTTTAGTTACAGGCCAGCATCACCAGCGGCTACACTACACACTCATTTTAAACATCCCTCACACCCAGCAGAGAAACAACTACGTGTGAAAGCGCTCTCAAGTAAAACATTCTCGAGAGATGTAGTCACATTATCTGTGAAATATGCCCTTAATGAAAATAAAACATATGTTTCCCGATTACAGTATGGTCACTGCGTGATATGCAGCATCCTCTAGAAATACCGCAAACGTTTACACAGCATAGGGGAACACTCAGATGAACGGGAGTAGTCAAGTCATTTTAAATTTTATTCATCTATTTTGATGTTAAATATTGTGTCACTGCATTTTATGTCTGCTTACTTCATCTGTGTAAACGCCATTCATTTACTTTTAAAAGTATTTATTTTAAAAATCATTTAGGTGTCTTCTAATGAAAACAGAAGATGATCTTCTGCTTTCTCTCATTGTCACAGTTCTTAAGACGTTTAGACCATCCTTCCGTTTCACTTGCTGCAAGTCAAGTATAATACAACCAACATAACCATCTTTCATATAGAGGACCAGGAGTTAAGCTGTGATTTTTATAATCAATTTTTTTGTTTTGATCTTCTCATTATGGGGTATATTTAATTAGGGTCGGATCTATTCCGACATGCATTTGTCGTAATGGATCCGACAACTCCTATTCAATTTCATCTCAATTTGACTTTTAAAAAGTCGAATTGAGATGAGGGACCCAGAGGAGGAGGGTGGGGGGGGGGGAGCCGCGGGGAGACCAGCGGGGACAGACGGAGGAGAGTAGCGCTACAGGAGGATGTCACACAGCCGCCCGACCTCACGGCAGTGTCCACCCGGCTCCAGCAAGCGTGACCTCACTTGCTGGAGCTGGGTGGACGCTGCCGTGAGCGGCGCGTCTGTGAGACATCCTGCTGTAGCGCTGCTCTCCCCTGTTTGCCCGCGGCTGTCCCCCGTCTCCCTGCGGCTCCCCCACCTCTCCTCCTCTGGGTCCCACATCTCAGTCCGACATTTTTTTATGTCGGACTGAGATGGTCGGAAACGGGGGCCAAATCCTGTCGAATTTGGCCCCGTTTCCCTCAAAAGTACGTGAATCGGCAGCAATACCGCCGATTCGCGTACTTTGACAAGTCGAATTATCCAACTTATTGAATAAAAACTGCTGGGACTGAATAGGTCGAATCACTATTCGACCTTAAAAAGTCGAAAACTACAGTCTTTTCGACAGACGGCAGTTTTCGACCCTAATTGAATATACCCCTAAATGTTTTATTGCTCAAGCAGAACCCTTTTTTGCATGAATTGGATCACCTATCAGTTCAATGTATTAGGCCACAAGCTCCAGCAGCCAGTTACGATCTTCGTACTGTGTAACCATGCTGTTACAATCATGTAATTGTTACAACAGAGACAAATGTTAAGGGCCCCATACAGTACAGCGTCATGTTGGACCCTCATGTCGCATAAGATTTCCCTTGAACCGCCCGGCAGCCTCCCAGGCGGCAGGATACTACAGGATACATTGTATGCGGTCCTTTTGCATATGATGTATCTTATGCGATCCCAGCCATGCTGGAGGGATCCGAGAAATCACGAGTGCAGCACTAACGACCTAGGGGCTCCGATTCGATCCTCACGGGACCGTGCATCGGATCGGATGTAAAACAAATCCGATTGGCCAGTTTCCATCCGATTTATCGACCCGAAAGTTCGAAATTGGATGAAATCGGGCATTAGCGTTGTAGTGTATGGGGTCCTTTAGTGATTAATTAATCTATAATATGTGGCCTATAATAAAAAGGCTGCTGAGCACACGCCTATCACTGATACCCATCAAATGATCTACTACCCATACAACTGGTTCCCTGTTCTGCTGATGCCCGAGTTCTGGATTTGGATTTCACCGGTCGCCTTCGATTAGCCGATTCTGCCCAAATAATGATCAGAATCGGCGAGTCAGATTTTTAACATGCTGATTTTTTTTCAGATTCCCGATCTACGATGCCCACGGGTTGGGGCGGATTGGATCGGCAGAGTTGGGACTAGGACCAAAGATGTATCACCTGCATTAGACACTATAGACAAATGAACTATACCTACACCTTCATAGGTCGCCTGCAATAGACCTGGAACATGCAGTATAAAAAGAATGCTGCAAATGTGATGATCTATTTGTTATTAATGGTTTTTAGCCCTTTATATACATAAGTACATACCACATTTTCCTGAATCTGGCAATTGGATACAGAAATACTGACGGATACATCCCCTGAAACGAGAGTACAGAGCCAAACGGATTACTTAGATTCCTCTGCTGTTTACATTCATATTCTAATTAATTCCGAAGCTGTAGCGAGAGCAAAGTACTCTCTAATAGGAGCAGATTAACTGCAGTATATGCACAGGTGATAACGGCAGTAATGACAGACCTGTATTACTGTACTAATGTGATTATAGTTTTAATAAGACGTTACATTGCATACAAATAGCTGTAAAGCTCCGTTATCCACACTCCCCGCTACCATCTTTGGCCAATAAAATGGAGACCAGAAGCCTGATGGCTGTAACCTAGAAGAGATTATGCTTTACATACACAACTAGAGCCCCAGCGAATCATACTGCGTGCTTGTCATATTGTAGACGTGTACATGGCACCGCTCAGGAGTGGCGCACATGTGGGTCTAGTGGTGGCCTCTGTATAGGCATGGGTGGCAAGTACCTCATGGGAAAAATAAAACATGTAAGGATTGGGTCAGTACCTGAAGAGATTTCATTGCAGAATTAACCTTTCAGGGTCAGATCAACCTTCAAACGCTTAATGCTCACAGCTAGGGGGGCCAATCCCGGGATCGGCGGGATCCCGGGATTTGGGCCCAAAAATGCTGGGATTTGAATCCTGGGATTGGAGCATCCAATCCCAGGATTCACGGGATTAGAGTGCGCATGCGCAGTTTTGCCGGACAGCGCTGAGCACTATAGCACAGCGCTGCCCGGCTGTCAGGGAGGAAGTTACAGCAGCCACAGGTAGTTTTACACACACACACACACTGACCGCGCTGGCGGCATTTCAAATGTAGCGACGGCCGCCAGCCAATCAGAGCTGGCAGACCGGCAGCCAAACAGCAGCCGCTTCTACTGATTGGCTGCCGGACTGCCAGTACTGACTGGCTGGCGGCCAGAGCTACATTTGAAATGCGGCCAGCGCGGTCAGTGTATGTGTGTGTCCATGGCTGCTGCCCGCGGCCCGCCTAATTAGTGTTATCGCTACCTACAGCCACATGGTTGGGTCTATGTTGCCTTCGTGCAAAGGACCTGGACGTGACAAAACGAGAGGGCAGGAGAGAACTTCCGCCCTTACAGCTTCTAATTGTTGTCTTCGTTCTCCATTCGTTTGGGGGTATTTTTTTTTTCTATGCAGCATTGGACCCTCGCGGGCTCGCCACGCTTCGGTCTCGGTGTCTCGCTCCGCTTCGCTCGCCACATTTTTCTATTCCAAATAGATTGTGACATGGCCCCAGGGGGTTATGGGAAAGGTCCTCTGCACGAAGAGAAACTAGACGCTACCACACCCACACTCCCTCACTGCTCCAGACATCCTCCCTCCCTGCTCGCTACACCCACCTTCCCTCCCTGCTCATTACATGCTACCTACACACCCACCCTCCCGCTGCTCCCTACATCCACCCTCCCTTCCGGATCCCTACACCCACCCTCCCTTCCGGCTCCCTACACCCACCCTCCCGCAGCTCCCTACAACCACCCTCCCTTCCTGTTCCTTACATGCTCCATACACCCCCTCTCCCTTCCTGCTCCCTACACCCACCCTCTCGCAGCTCCCTACATCCACCCTCCCTTCCTGTTCCTTACATGCTCCATACACCCACTCTCCCTTCCTGCTCCCTACACGCACCCTCTCGCAGCTCCCTACATCCACCCTCCCTTCCTGTTCCTTACATGCTCCCTACACCCACTCTCCCGCTGCTCCCTACACCCACCCTCCCGCTGCTCCCTACACCCACCCTCCCGCTGCTCCCTACACCCACCCTCCCTTCCTGCTCCCCACACCCACCCTCCATTCCTGCTCCCTACACCCACCCTCCCGCAGCTCCCTACATCCACCCTCCCTTCCTGTTCCTTACATGCTCCATACACCCACTCACCCGCTGCTCCCTACACCCACCCTCCCTTCCTGCTCCCTACACCCACCCTCCCGCAGCTCCCTACATCCACCCTCCCTTCCTGTTCCTTACATGCTCCATACACCCACTCTCCCGCTGCTCTCTACACCCACCCTCCCTTTCTGTTCCTTACATGCTCCATACACCCACTCTCCCGCTGCTCTCTACACCCACTCTCCCGCTGCTCCCTACACCCACCCTCCCTTCCTGTTCCTTACATGCTCCATACATCCACTCTCCCGCTGCTCCCTACACCCACCCTCCCATCCTGCTCCTTACATGCTCCCTACACCCACCCTCCCTCGCTGCCCTCCACATATACTCTCCCTGCTCCCTACTGCAATCCCGGGATTGAGCATTTTTCAATCCCGAATCCCGGGATTGAAAAAATGCCCTGGGATTGGCCTCCCTACTCACAGCATCACACACTGTATAAGACCTTGGGAGAGGCAGTGACCTGTCCAATCAGAGGACTGGGCTGCATGTGACACAAGCAACATCCTGATGTGAAGACCAAACAGAAGTGGCAAGACACACAACAGTTATATACCAAACGTGCTTCTGACCGTAGATTAAGGAGAATCCTTCAATAAGTAGAATATACATGATCAGTGAAATATAAGTTTATAGTAAGGAAAGAGGACATACTGTGCTGGCTGCTCCCTCCATTTGCTCCCTTGGGATTCACGGGCATCAGGGCATGCTGTATGGCTACTTCCCACATACAGGCCACATCCAGACCCACTCCGCTGTTCACAATACCGTTATTTCCAATCTCAGGTGCTATCTGGAGGGGCAGGCTTTCCCCCACATAATAGACAATATTGGCAGTCGTGATCTCAAAACAGTGAGGATTAGCACCAGGGGGGAGCAGGGTCAGGTTTTTAGCAGGTTCCAGGCATAGGATCTCAGAAAGAGGGATTTCCTGCCAAGAAATAAAGTGAGAAGATATATCGGTAAGTACACAAATACAGACGTAGCATGGGTTATACTATTCCAGCAAAGCTACCCAGTTCTGGCCACCTAATCCATCACCAATTTCAATGATAAATATGGCTCATGAGTAAATGTAAATGAAGATGTGTGTTTATATCACATTAATCTCAATGATGGTTAGAACAACATATTTAAAAGAAAAAGAAACTAAAAAGTTTTTGCTCTGACCAGACAGATTTAAGAGCCATCTTCTTATTACACTGGGCACATGCCACAAGTCTCGTTACCTGAAGCAGAGGAACAGATAGCCCCTGAATTACATCCATGTTGCAGAGTTACTGCAGACAGAACACGCATATTACACACTGACTCTTCATCAGAGCTATATGGGACCCCTCATTTGTAACACCAGGGGGCACAAATGATTACAAAATGAGTTTGTCCGAAGTTTAAGGTCTTCAACCATCCACTAGACCAGTGCTCTTCAACAGGTCATGTTTTGAGGATTTGTCTCTGTGGAAATACGTGTGCTAATTACTAAGTCACCTGTGCATGATTAAAGAAATCCAGAAAACATGACCTGTTGTTGGTACTTGAGGACTGGAGTGTAGAACCCCAGCACTAGACACTCAACTCATAATCTGCACCCAGTGGAGTCTGCCCATGTTCTTGAGACTGTGCTCCATCAGATCACGAAACACCAGTGACTGCCTCAGTGATAGTCTTAGCTCTTCATGAATGGATAAGCTTGTAGTCCCCATGAATATAAGTGGAGCCTATAAAACGGCATCCACTGTGAGCGACAGGTGACCGTCAGTATGCCCCTGGTGCACAGTCACATACAGCTACAAGATCCTAAATAGAACCATTTCTATGCTTTCCTTAATTTACCTTATAGTATTTGCTTCCAGTATCATTCTGAAATAAGGTTATACACTTGCTGTCCAGTCTCCAGTAATGCCTCTTTCTCTGCCATTGATAAGAAGGTACAGCATCAGTAGGAATACACAAAAATATTGATGATGTCCTATTCTAAACAGGATGCGGTCAATATGCCGGCTGACGAGATCCCGGCAGCCAAAATACCAACGACGGAATCCCAACACCCATCAGAACACAGACGATGGAACTCCGAAAAGGGCAGGAGACCGACGCCGGAATATCGTAAGCCGCGTCCTGACCATAGTAAGTATACTGTGTGGTTAGGTTTAGGGTAGGGGGGGTGGGGGGGGGGGGGGGGGTTAGGTTTAGGAGCAATCCGGGAGTGTTAGGGTGTAGCTGTGGGGGAGGCAGGGTTGGGCTTAGCCTGTGGGAGGAGAATTTAGATATCGTAAACCGCGTCCTGACCATAGTAAGTATACTATGTGGTTAGGTTTAGGGTAGGGGGGTGGGGTGGTGGTGGTGGTTAGGTTTAGGAGCAATCCGGGAGTGTTAGGGTGTAGCTGTGGGGGAGGCAGGGTTGGGCTTAGCCTGTGGGAGGAGGATTTAGATATTGTAAGCCACGTCCTGACCATAGTAAGTATACTGTGTGGTTAGGTTTAGGGTAGGGGGTGGGGGTGTGGGGGGTGGTGGTGGTTAGGAGCAATCCGGGAGTGTTAGGGTGTAGCTGTGGGGGAGGCAGGGTTGGGCTTAGCCTGTGGGAGGAGGATTTAGATATTGTAAGCCACGTCCTGACCATAGTAAGTATACTGTGTGGTTAGGTTTAGGGTAGGGGGGGGTGGTGGTTAGGTTTAGGAGCAATCCGGGAGTGTTAGGGTGTAGCTGTGGGGGAGGCAGGGTTGGGCTTAGCCTGTGGGAGGAGGATTTAGATATCGTAAACCGCGTCATGACCATAGTAAGTATACTGTGTGGTTAGGTTTAGGAGCAATCCGGGAGTGTTAGGGTGTAGCTGTGGGGGAGGCAGGGTTGGGCTTAGCCTGTGGGAGGAGGATTTAGATATCGCAAGCCGCGTCCTGACGATAGTAAGTATACTGTGTGGTTAGGTTTATGGGGGTTGGTGGTGGTTAGGTTTAGGAGCAATCCGGGAGTGATAGGGTGTAGCTGTGGGGGAGGCAGGGTTGGGCTTAGCCTGTGGGAGGAGGATTTAGATATCGCAAGCCGCGTCCTGACGATAGTAAGTATACTGTGTGGTTAGGTTTAGGGTAGGGGGTGGGGGTGTGGGGGGTGGTGGTGGTTAGGAGCAATCCGGGAGTGTTAGGGTGTAGCTGTGGGGGAGGCAGGGTTGGGCTTAGCCTGTGGGAGGAGGATTTAGCTTTAGGCACCTCCGCAGGGAGATTATGGTTAGGCATTAAGGGGGGAGGTTAGGGTTAGGCTGTGGGAAGGGAGGGTTAGGTGACAGGGAGGAACACCTTTAACTCACCCCTGTTGGGATTGCTGTTGTCGCTGGTATTATGATCGCCGGGATCCCGTGTGCCGGGATTACATACTGAACCCTTCTAAAAACTAGGCTGGTATTAGAAATAAAGGTATTTTCTAAATACTTGGCCAAGTACTAAATGAGAGAATACATAAGCACGCTGTAAATCAATCCTTACCAAGGTGTCTTTGCTAGTATAATGCACCATCCAACCTTCCTTCATAACACTGCTGCTTTTCCGCTTTGTATGCTTGACAGACTGAACCACTCTCATCAAGGGAATGTTATTACTGGCTGAGGGGCTGAAAGAAATCAATAATAAAAGACAGCAGTCACAAAAAGAACAATATGGTGTCTGTATGGCTCTAACAGGGGTGCACTATGACTAGACACTATGGGGAACAATTATACCGCTTTCACCACAAAAATAACCTGCGTTATTGCCAGGGCGACTTAGGTTGAAGATTGGTGTAAAGGGGTCTGAGAAAAATAACCTGGGTCAAGATACCCGGGAATCTGACCCTGGTAGCTACCAGGGTTGAACCTGGTGAAGGTCCAGGGTAACGGTGCGGTGTAAACAAAGCTGCTGAGTGGCTGTGTATACAGAGGCCCGCCTCAAGGGTGTGTCTGTGAGAGACATACTGGGTAGACATGGGTTCAGTGTAAACAGGGCTGACCCAGAAATAACCCTGGGTCCAAGGAGCAGTCTAAACGGCGTCTGACCGGGATTGGTACAGTGTCCGAAAACCTTGGTCAGACCCAGTATTTCGGTGGGAAAGGGGTCTAAATATGATCAGATTGCAGTCCCTGCAATAGCACTCTCTGCCTGGTCAGTGGCCCTCAGATTAATCACAATTAGATGTTAATTGGGATGGTTACTCATTTTGGACCCACATGCAGCAATCTGTGGCTAATTCAGTCCAAAATGATCCAACTATCCTCACAGATATGCATACCGTATGGGCAGCTACATCCTAGAAATGTATGGAAAGATAAACCTCTAAATGTTTGAATTACACTGGCCAACCAACCTTGGGATGACTCAAAATCCCCAGGACACTTTTGTGAACTGTTGTCAGCAGGGCTTAAAGTGGTCCTGGTGAGGTGGTGGAACTCATGGAGGAGAACCATGGAGGCACCAGGACCTGAGGAAGGAGTAGGTGGCTGCAGCTCATCAGTAACACTAGTGCCGCCTGTATCATCGAATGAAGCAGATGATGGGGTGGGCTTTTCTGCTGGAATTACTGTGCAGGGCAATGGAGATGGTGGAACTAGTTCCCCCTACCTTCACAGGTGGTGGAACTCCGTTCAACCTCGTTCCCCCCCACTTTAACCCCTTGGTTGCCAGGTCTGTTGAGTAATATTGTGTGCACATCAAAACATTCTTGGTTAAGTTTAATAAGCCTCTAGGACTTTTGGCAAGACTGTTGGGCAGAGACACAAATAATATGGCCCCCATTTGTGTTTCCTACCTCCGCTGTTCTTACTTACCTGATCATACGATCTGATGTGTCCTGATCTTGGTCTGTGTCCTGCATGTCACCATTCTCACTCCGGTAACCAGTCATGATGCTATCAGAGTCAGGAGTTAGCGGTTCATCGATGTCTTCCATCAGCCGGCTGCTTGGATCACTCTCATTGTCGCTTCCCTCCTCCATCACCACATCTGACTCGGCTCCAGGGCTCAGCAAGTCTAAAACATGTGGAAAAAAATAAATTATTGGAAAGATTGAAAGCCATGCCTCAGTTACTGGAACAGCCTTAATAGAACACTACAATACCTCCGTTGATGGCTACCTCCCCGAGGCAGTTGTGAGGCACTTTAGTTGCACAACGCTTGTGACAGTTGAATTTGCAGTCCTTGCATTGCAGCCCTTGTCGGAAAAGACCTTTTAGCAGCTTTTTGCAGTACTGGCACACTGTTGGCCGGGTGTAGGAGTGAATGACAAACGTGTGAGGCACTTTGACCTTGGTGAGGAGAATCTTGTCAAGCTGTATGGGGCGACCAGGGTAAGGCTGGGAGCTGGACCTCTTCTCTCGCACAAAGGACTCGGATGGAGACTTTTGCTGCAGGCAGAATGGACAGTCATATTTCAAATAGTCTACAATTCGTTTTAGCACCAAAAGACTAAAATAAACTTTCCACAACCTACATCTCTATATGGCCTTCTCCATTCCCCCAACACAAGTGCGCTTATTCCACTCTCTTTATCGTAAAGTAGGTTTACAGTAACGGTGATTACTTTGCACTGGTGCCTAGCTCAAGAGTCAAACTCTGCCCTGCCCTGAGTCTGACTGCAGAAGACTCTGAATGACCTGGTTTATGGTGTACTACTACTGTAATAGCAAAGCCCATACTATAACAAGATAGCATAATAAGTGATGCAAAGGAAAATGCTCTTAGCTTGGACAGTGGGGGTTATTCAGAGTTGTTCGCTAGCAGATTTCGGTCGCAGCGCAGCGATCAGGCAAAAAAAATGGCACTTCTGCGCATGCGTATTCCGCGCAATGCGCACGCGCGTCGTACTATTACAACGAACGATGTAGTTTCACACAAGGTCTAGCGAAGCTTTTCAGTCGCACTGCTGGCCGCAGAGTGATTGACAGGAAGTGGGCGTTTCTGGGTGTCAACGGACTGTTTTCAGGGAGTGAGCGGAAAAACGCAGGTGTGCCAGATAAAAACGCAGGCGTGGCTGGGGAAACGTAGGCGTGGCTGTCCGAACGCAGGGCGTGTTCGTGACGTCAAAACAGGAACTGAATAGTCTGAAGTGATCGCAAGCGCTGAGTAGGTCTGGAGCTACTCTGAAACTGCACAAAATTATTTTGCAGCCGCTCTGCGATCCTTTCGTTCGCACTTCTGCTAAGCTAAAATACACTCCCAGAGGGCGGAGGCTTAGCGTTTGCACGGCTGCTAACACCAGCTAGCGAGCGAACAACTCGGAACGACCACCAGTGTACAGTGCAGAGTACAGCAGTGGACTCAGTGTTGGAATGCGGTAACTAGGTAAGTAACAGTAGAAATGCTTAAAGTATGTTAAATCTAGGGAGTGGTATGTAGAAAAATAAAAAATAAAACAAAAATAAAATAAATAAAATAAAAAGACATAAGCAATTCTTTAACATCCCACTCAAGGATAAGCCTTAAAAACATATTCTTCGTTAATATTTTGTACATGACGGGAGACAAACTCCTGGCTCTGTGGGCAGACAAAGAAAATCAATTATCACTTGCAGCTGAAGGAATCTGATTTGTCTGCTCATACAGGCGGGAGTTTAAGTCGCTTTAACAATGAGGATGAGTCCTGTTCATGCTATAAGACACTGCAGAAAACAGGTAACAATGGGTGTTTCAAGGTGGACATCCAGGCAGCATGCAAGGGGTGTGAAGGGTTTATGACCTGCGATAAAGTACAGACTGTGTAAAATGGGCAATCCCTTTCCATAGTTTTATAGAGCACTATAATAACGGAGATTCGCTAATGAGACCTACAGCAAATGGCGATTGTGAATACAGTAGCTAAATGTAAAAATTCAGCGTTATTCAAATGATAAAGTAGAGACTGTGTTATTCGGCGATAAAGTAGAGACTGTGTAAAATGGGCAATCCCTTTCCATGGTTTTATAGAGCAGTATGATAACGGATATAAACTAATGAGACCTACAGCAAATGGTGATTGTGAATACAGGAGCTAAATGTGAAATTGAGCGTTATTCAACCGGTTACATACAGTAAGTTCCTCGTCATGCTATACCATCTAGGTGAATCCGTTCACTACGAGGGGGATTTCGCAAACATTCGAAAGAAAGAGAACAAGTACGGAAAGCTGCCCACACCAACCAATCAGATTCTAGCTATCATTTTATAGACTGTACTAGAATCTAGATTAGCTACTATGGGTTTGCTAAATCCCCCCCCTATATCTCCTGATTGCTATGGAGTGTGTGATACCCACAATGTATTTATTCACATGTGTTCTAACTGCCAATGGTTTAGGAGGACTGTGAAGAGAAACTGAGAGATAAAGATGATAAAGAGGGCACTTTCTTTACCTGCTGTCACCTAACTGCACTTTTACGGACTCAAGGCAATCCCGTTGACCAAGAGCTATTATGATACACTAATGCAGCTGCTTGTGAGCTTATTTCACAGTTTGCACTGGTGAGTTATCCACTAGCATTAAATATAAACTCTAAACTACGATCCTCCTAAAAGGATTCATTACTTTACTGTAACAGTCATATTGTACATAATGATGTGTGTGCTTCATACACGTATCAAAGTACAGTTGATAGTTGTCTTGGGCAAACCTAATAATAATGTATCTATACTATCTAACAATTAATATGATGGGGGGTATTTATCATAGCATAAAGAGAGAAAGCACTAGCCAATCAACTCCAAGCTGTCAGTTTTCAAACACAGGGGCAGATGTATTAACCTGGAGAAGGCATAAGGAAGTGATAAACCAGTGATCTGTGCAAGGTGATAAAGGCACCAGCCAATCAGCTCCATTATGTAAATTAACACTTAGGATTCTGATTGGCTGGTGCCTATATCACTGGTTTATCACTTCCTTATGCCTTCTCCAGGTTAATACATCTGCCCCACAGCCTGTAACATGAGAGTTACAAGCTGACTGGTTAATGCTTTCTCTCTCTCCATGCGTTCAAAAAATATCCCCCTTTGTTTTTAAAACCAAAACAAACCTCAAAAACCTGCAAATTACCAACTTTCCCCCCGGAGAACCACCATTATACCCCATATTACGATCCTAATCCCCACTATTCTCCATATCATAACTGCCATTGTCCCAGGCCAGGCACTTTCAGACTGCCTCTGTTGAGAGAAAAGGGCCCAGCAGCCTTGTAAGCCTGATCTGTGGGCTATTTCCAAAGGATTTTTGTTCCAGGCTGAGCTGTGGCTGGAATTGCTCCAGGAAATGATTGCTAAAACCAGATTACATGATGGAAACTGCAGCTGATGGGGAGCTCAGAGAAAGGTGCCATAACCCGTTCATCTCCAGAGAGAAGCCATAAGCATTTATTAAGCAGCAGGGAATTGGGGAGGGAACTGAGACTTCGGGCAGCTAACAGATTATTGATCAGCGGATTGCTCTCACATCTGGAAACGTTCTCTCCCGTACCTGCAAACCTTCTATAATTTAGTAAACACTGTGCCGGTAGAGGGTTAATATGATGTGGTACAGCAGGACAGGAGGGTTATAGGCATATCTATCAGTACATCGCACTGACAGCTCAGGATTAAGAGACTTTTGTGCAGCCAGGGAACACAGAAAGGACGCAGTGTAGAGATGTGCGAGGTGCAATGGTGAAGTGTAGAGCTCCGCCAGCAGCAGGAACTAGACCTGAGCCAAACCAAACAGCAACCGATGCTAGAACAAGCTTAACCTCCCTTTCTTTACACACACAACCTCCTCTAATAATCTCAGGGTTTCTGTTCATGCAAAAACCCCCTAACCTAAACTGTGTCTCTGCAAACACACAACACGCTCAGCGCATAACCGTTTATCTGAAAACCTGCAGATTACCTCCAGCAATAGCGTACAGCTGAGCAGGCGCATGTAAGTGCATCATGTAATGTACTGGTATGGCAGATCACCAATATGACTTGTTTCTGAGGTAAAATGATTGCATTTTATATGCTCCATTTTAATGAACATAATCTGCTAAAACAAGAGGCTTATTGGCAGCTGATCATGCTACTGTCTCACAATGGCCCTCATTCCGAGTTGATCACTCGCTAGCAACTTTTTGCAGCGCTGCGATCAGGTTAAAATTCGGCAGAACTGCGCATGCGTATGCACCGCAATGCGCAGGTGCGTCGTACGGGTACAAAGAGGATCGGTGCTGGGCGATGGATTTAACAAAGAAGCCGATCGCAAGAAGTTTGACAGGAAGAAGGCGTCTATGGGTGTCAACTGACCGTATTCTTGGAGTGTTTGGGAAAACGTAGGCGTGTCCAAGTGTTTGCAGGGCGGGTGTCTGACATCAATTCCGGGACCAAAAAGACTGAAGTGATCGCAGCGGCCGAGTAAGTCCAGAGCTACTCAGAAACTGCAAAAAAAAAATTTGTACCACTCGGCTGCAAAAGTGTTCGCCCACTTGAAAGCGAAAATACACTCCCCCATAGGCGGCGACTATCTGATCGCAGCGCTGCAAAAAGTTGCTAGCGAGCGATCAACTCGGAATGAGGGCCATTGTTCCTCAAACATCTTAGATTGTAAGCACATTTGTGCAGGGCCACCTTCACCTTCTGTGTAATGTCACTGTATGCAACTTGCGCTGTGATCCCCCTCACATCGCGGGATACGGTCATTAGGTTGAAAGTCATTAGGTCGACCACTATTGTACTAGGTCGAAATGGAAAAAGGTCGACACACATTTTTCACCTTTTTTTTGAACTTTTTCATACTTTCCGATCCACGTGGACTAAAGGTAGGTACACACTGGCCGATACATCGGGCGTTTTATTGAACGGCCGATATATCGCGGGCCGTCGGCCAGTGTGTACGGGCGATATGTCTGTGAACTCCGTCGTTCACAGACATATCGCGTCGGCCCTGCAGCACAGCCGACGGCCAATATATCTACCGATATATTGGCGTGTCGCTGTGTGTGTATGGGCTACCAGCCGACCGCCCGAACACATACTGCGGCGGCCGGCGGTGATTGACAGCTGAACGGGGCGGGTGTGTGTACACGCCCGCCCAGTTCATGACGTCAGTCCCCGACGGATCGGGCAGTGTGTATGCACAGCACACTGCCCGATCCGTCCATAGATATATCTGCAGATCAATTGATCTGCAGATATATCTATCAATGTGTACCCACCTTTAGTGTGCTCTACATATTGACCCATACCCCACATCGCTGTGTAACAGATCAGTGTTTTGTAAATACAAGAGAAAAATAATATTATGAGATGCAAAAAACTGTAGCAGGGATGGCAATTAATAACTAGTGACATTTTCAAAGAAAATAAATTCTGGGACCAACTTTAAAACGTCAACTGCCCCATAAAATTACAGTTGACAAACATGGCTACAAACAGAGTGCAATTAGAACACACTATTACAACTGACCAGTGACACAATACAACTTGTTCTTTGCAGCCATGCTAGTGGAACAGATAACTATGCTCTGTGCACTATAAAGAAACAAACAGGATTTGGTAGAACATATCCCAAGTAAGAAGTGAAGCCTGGATTGCATCCCTACGTAACCCATTCAATTGGCACTTTCTGAAAAGTCACTTGGGGGGCGGGAAAAATAAAATAAACAATGTATAATTTGTGCGGTTATAGCGGAAATAAATACTGATACTGATGCTCTAATGTGACTGCCGAAAAAGCATCAAAATAAACTCTACACAGGGTTGAGAAAAGCCTCTGCAGAGAATGAGGGGGTTAAATTATTTTAGAAAATGCAGCAATATCTGTAACAAATTACTCTTTTCTTCAATTTTGATTTTCATGCACATTTTCTAACAAGATCTCGTCTCATTAATGTCACTGGCCGCACTGTGTGTGCGAATCATCACCAACATAAACGGCAAAGGGGTGCAAATAAGATGCAGCACAGGAAAATGGGCATCTACATAGCTTTTGGTTACTGCAGGGGGGGGGGAGGTACATGTAAATTATTTTCCAAGGTTGTATTGAAGTTAGCATTAATTGTAAATCTCATCATATACTGTAAATTTGATACCCAGGGTCCTCCTCAGAATTTTTGTCCAGCCAGGTGGCATTAAGTATTTTCTCTGAAATTCTATTACCAGATAGGTTCAGGTATGGTTACAGGTAATTTGTTAGTGTGCTGGGGGGATACCAGTGGGGGTGGGAAGGAGCACCCCCCCACCCCCACCTCTCTGTCTGTTTGTTTGCAACCCCTTTCTAGCACCCGATATATAATTATCTCCAGGAATGATTGAGCAGATGCCACTGTTTGTTTGCTTGTGTGAGAAAGGCATTGAATGGGAGCAGTATTTGGAAGGCATGCTGTTCCTTGTAGTGCTAATGGGAGATCCTGGGGGTGGCTCCCGGGTAAGTTAGCCCTCTGTGTGGATGCGTTTTAGGTATGAGCCTTTATCATGAGGCCTTACTGTATACAAATCACATGGCCCTATGTGGGCACTGCTATTACGTAGTGTTAGGACTGCAGATATCGGAGAAGACTTGACGCAACTCAGCGGCTAAACATGCCTTTGCAAATGCATGCTACCAATATCTCTGAAATTCTATTAGCAGATAGGTCCAGGTATTGTTACAGGTAATTTTTTAGTGTGCTGGGGTAGTGGCAGTGTGAGCTGGCTGGACAAAGACAGTTTTAAGACTCTTTGCAGATATTTGCCACTTGCTAGCTGGACACATATCTACATTCGTCATCCATCGTCTGTGCAATGTTCCTGCCCCTGTTACTACACATGGCACAGTAACATAAGTGCTGCGCGACTCAGCTTCTGGCTGTCAGACTCATGGAGCCAAGATGGACTATGCGTGAAATCGATCCAGGGATGAGTGCCGTCACTATGGTCAAATGTCTTAGTAAAACCTTGCAGTATTCTATATAAGCCAAATATCATATACAGTACAAAACACTTTACTTTCAATGGATGCAGATCTTTCACCAAAACATTTCAAAAGAATATAGGGAATGTTCCAAACCAACATTAGGTACAGATATCCCATGCGATACAGTGCTTATGACTTGGCAAACACTATTTTTAATAATCCATTTTTTTTATTTTTTTTTACACACCAGTACCTGCCAATTTAGTCCTCGTATAGTTATTCTGAATCTGGACAAGATGTGTCTGGTGGAAATCTTGAGCACTTCATACTCACTCCACACAGTTCTTCCCCCATATTCCCCTATCCAGGAGAGTCCATGCACTAACACTGATCCCATCTCGTGTCTAGCAGTGCACTAACCAGCTAGAGTCTGAGTCCCCTGCCGAAACACCAGTCAGACAGATAGAAGGATGATGCTGGTTGGTGAATAAGATTCAAAGACATCACATACCTCATAGTTGGGACTGAGGAGTGGAGACTGACAGAGGAAGGAGTAGGCGGCACCAGGGTACAGAAGAAAGCCCATTGTTTAAAAAAAAAAAAAAAAAAAAAAGCAAACAAAAAGAATGAAAGATTTGGTTAGGATGACAGGAAAAGGAACAGAGGAATGACAGAAAGGGCAAGATGATCCATTTACTCAGCTAACTTCTACCTGCAAGGATTAACCCCAACATCATACTGGACCTAATAAGACAAACTAAAAGGTTTACATGTCGGCTGGACTCAGTAGAGGCGGCCAATTTAGGGGATGAACTAATATTAATGTGAACGCAACCCATCAATTAGACAGCTGCTAGTAACATCACCGATCATTTTGTGCGGATTTGGGGGTATATTAAATTGGCGTTGGATCCATTCCGACATGCATTTGTCGGAATGGATCCGACAACCCCTATTCTATCCCATCTCAATTCGACTTTTTCAAGTCGAATTAAGATGAGGAACCCAGAGGAGGAGAGGGGGCGGGGGGGAGCTGCAAGGAGACCAGCGCGGGACAGCTGCCGGCAGACGAAGGAGAACAGCGCTACAGTAGCGCTGCAGAAGGATGTCACACAACCGCCCGACCTCACGGCAGTGTCCACCCGGCTCCAGCAAGCTTGCTGGAGCCGGGTGGACGCTGCCGTGAACGGCGCGGCTGTGTGACATCCTGCTGCAAGTGCTGTAGCGCTGATCTCCTCTGGCTGCCCGCGGCTGTCCCCCCGTCTCCCTGCGGCTCTCCCCCCTCTCCTCCTCTGGGTCCATATCTCAGTCCGACATTTTTTTATGTCGGACTGAGATGGTCGAAAAGGGGGCCAAAACCTATCGGTTTTGGCCCCGTTTTCGAAACAAGCCCGTGGATCGGCAGCTATACCGTCGATCCACGTGCTTTGCGACAAGTCGAATTTCTCAACTTGTCAAAAATATTGAATAGGTCGGAATCCCTTCCGACCTAAAAAACGTCGAAAACTGCCATCTTTTTGACAGACGGCAGCTTTCGACGTCAATTGAATATACCCCTTGGTATGAAATACTGATGGACGGAATGCCGGCTGTATAGTATAGCGACAGCAGCATCCTGTCTGCTGGAATCCCAGCGGCAACTCCGCTCGCGGCGCTTCGGGTCTGATGACTAGCTTCACTTGCCACAGGTACTAATTCCACTCGGTTGGTGGCGTAGACCCACCAACTGAGTGGGATTCCGGATGGGTGTCAGGATTCCAGACACTGGTATAATGTCTGCTGTAGGGATTCCGGCATCGGTATCCTGAACGCTGGGATCCCGACAACTGGCATCTTAAGAGCACCTCCTTTGTACATACGCTGTTATGGAAAAGAAGAGTGCAGTAACTACTGTATATAAAAGTTACAAATCTATTATCTCCCAATTGTGATTTGTACTGTATGAACGAAGAAGGTATGTTAGAAATTTTCATGTTGCAAATTACATTTCATCTTTAAAACGGACCCCCCCCCCAAAAAAAATAAACCTTTTGCAAATACATGTTCCACTGCAACAACTATGCATAAACACCTCTCCTAATATACTACTGCACTGAGAGTTCATGATGAAATATTGAAAAGCATATGTACCCAAGTTCAGAGTTAATTTATCTAAAAGAGGCTTGAATAAACTCCTTAAATCAGTGTGTGTGTGTGTGTGTGTGTGTGTGTGTGTGTGTATATATATATATATATATATATATATATATATATATATATATATATATGTGGAAGTGGTGTAGACCTAATAATGCGCTGAGTAAAAGCTCCAAACCTTAATGACGTACTCCCTGTTAGATAGAGTACAAAATAGGAATACAGAAACAAGATGTCATAAGGGAGCTACAAGTATTGTATATATATAATATCTTTCCAGATTCTGACCACACAGTGATAAAAACAATAGAATTTATTCACATATTATCTATGTACATTTTCAGTAAACATAGACTATCACATAAAATCCAATATTGGATACAATAAAAAATGCAGTTTATAATTCTGTTGGAGACATGATACAATCAGTATATCCCATCAAGTTGTATAGTTTGCAGGATGCCTGATGTTTTCGCAAGAAACAATACCCGACGCGTTTCGTCCTCACGGACTTCATCAGGGGTTCATGTCAATCAAAAATAGGGGCCAAAGACCAATTTTTTGCGGTATAATTAGTCCCACAACAATTTCAAAATGGTTTAAAATCAAATAATCACGCTGAATGAATCAGTGTTCACAATAGGTCCAGCCTGTCACCACTCAAAGTTGAACACTACTAATGTGGTTTAACAATTAGGGATTATAACAGCACAAATTTACGGTTTGCACTCCCATGAGGGCTGGACCTATTGTGAACACTGATTCATTCAGCGTGATTATTTGATTTTAAACCATTTTGAAATTGTTGTGGGACTAATTATACCGCAAAAAATTGGTCTTTGGCCCCTATTTTTGATTGACATGAACCCCTGATGAAGTCCGTGAGGACGAAACGCGTCGGGTATTGTTTCTTGCGAAAACATCAGGCATCCTGCAAACTATACAACTTGATGGGATATACTGATTGTATCATGTCTCCAACAGAATTATAAACTGCATTTTTTATTGTATCCAATATTGGATTTTATGTGATAGTCTATGTTTACTGAAAATGTACATAGATAATATGTGAATAAATTCTATTGTTTTTATCACTGTGTGGTCAGAATCTGGAAAGATATTATATATATACAATACTTGTAGCTCCCTTATGACATCTTGTTTCTGTTTTTATATATATATATATATTTGTGATTGTAACTAGGATATTTTACACTTTAGGCTCAAGTGTTGTTTCAAGAGCAATGAGATTATGATATGGATTTTTTTGTAACAGGTGCCCAATGACTAAAGGATCATCTACACACAGAGGGGCAGATGTACTAACCTGGAGACGGCATAAGGAAGTGATAAACCAGTGATATGTGCAAGGTGATAAAGGCACCAGCCAATCAGATCCTAACTGTTAATTTACATAATGGAGCTGATTGGCTGGTGCCTTTATCACCTTGCACATATCACTGGTTTATCACTTCCTTATGCCTTCTCCAGGTTAATACATCTTCCCCAGAGTTTGCTAGCCACTTATGTCATGTTATGTCTACCTGGCTTCAGCCAGGTCGGCTGTGTTGTGGTACCTTAAGTAGCTCAACCCTTACATACCAGCAATGGCTCTTCTAAGGAGCAGGAGACAGGTTCTGCAGACACGGTGCGTATGCTGGATAATCCAGTCAGTGACACATTTGACAGTCTTCGCTTCCGGACCCCACTGCAGTTGTTCGGAATCTTGAATGCACATCGCTTGTGGTAGTTGAGGCCACACCCTGCAGAGAAAAGTAAAGACTACATTAAAATCTAGAAAAATATGCTTAAAAACAACGTATTTTAATGCCTCTCCGCTATAGCCTATCCTAGCCTCAACTAGGACTATACCCTTTCCCTACCACAGCCATTTGCCACCATTAGCTCCTATTGGGGGAGATTTATCAAAGCCTGGAGAGAAAAAGTTTTTACCAACCAGCTTCTGTAATTTTACAAGCTGTGTTTGAAAAATGACAGAATCTGATTGGTTGGTACCTTATCTCGCTCCAAGATTTGATTAATCTCCTCCATTGTCTCTTCTTTGCCCTCATCCTCTATGTAAGTTCTCATGAGCAGAGTTTGATCCACCTTATGTCTCAAGTCTGGATATCATTGTGCATCCTTTTAATGATAGGATGCTAAGGATTATCCCCCTTTAGAGCTCATTTACATTATTAAATGCATCTATTGGAAATGCAGTTTGAGGTTTGGAAGAGAGGAGACTGGTTACACAGTTAACCGTATCATATTGCAAAGCACTGTGGGGACTATCCATGAAGCAGTGAAAAGAGTGGAGAAGTGAGCCAGTGGAGAAGTAGCCCATGGCAACCAATCAGCTTTAAAGTAAGATTTATCAAGTACATTCTACAAAATTACACATAGCTGCTGATAGGTTGCCGTGGGAAACTTCTCCACTCTTTACACTGCTTCATGAACGGACCCCTATGTGTACTACTTCTACAGTGCGTTCTATCACCTATAAGAATATGACCCCCCAAACCCACTAATGGACCCCACTTCTGTGTCTCTCTCATTTATTCTGATTTACTTAAAGTATACAATCTCTGCCTTCTGGTGACTTGGGACTGCCAAAATGAACAACCTAAGAGAAGGCAGTACATAATTATAGAGGGAGAACCAAATGCCACAATTAATATAAGGAAACTCAGTCTTCTTAGCCACAGATATCTGCCAACAGGAGTTTATTGATCCCAGTGACGTGAATGTGCAGCGGAAACATGGTAAGAGGCAGTAAAGCAGCCTTTTCACCACAGGCAAAGCTGTTCTGACATCTAGAACAACTTATTTTGGGGAGGTTATGCTCATTTTAAGGGAGTGCATGCCACCTTACTAAAATGTTTCATCTTTTGTCAAGCTACATATGGGTATTTTTGGTGGCATTTATTAATGTGTGACAAATTTATGTGTATAATTTGCAAAGTTAATGCACTATCAAAGGACCAGACAGTCTGAAACCTTCTTACTAACCCTCCTTAACCTCTCATGCAACAAAAATCCAAATGCTTAATCTAGGAGGCCTGTTTACTTGACAGTTCATAAAAAAAGCTATTACAGAGGTTTTGACATCTTCCAGACCTAACGAGGTTTTATTTAGCAATAACACAGCAGACTGCCCTGGCAAAAATTAGTCCATTCTTATGCAAAGTACATTCTTTTATTCAGCATATAGTAAGATTGAATTATAGGCTGAATACATAAACTCCGCTTACTACTGGCTAAAGCTTAATGTATGGTCTTAAGAAAAGTTTCTATTCAGTATAAAAGGTGAATGGCATTTTAATAGTGATTCAACACAAAAGGCACTATTTGTGTCATCTGGCTATAAAAGGGTATGTCAATCTATACTATTTACCAAAGCAACAGTCCATAAAAAAAACAATTTTCTCGTGATTGACCATTTAAGCAAAGCTATTTATAAAAAAAACAACAGACTGGTATGTGCTATTGCTTTATATTGGATGAAACACTATCTGCGAAGGTTAGAAAACAAACTCATATTAGAACAATTAGCTTCACCACTTGGAAATGCCATGACAGTGAGATTCAATGGTGATAGCTAAGCCATTCAATTGTTTGGGCAACCAGCCTCCTGCTGGTTGCTACATGTGCGATTGGGTGCCCAAAATACAGGGATTAGCTGCTTAAGATTGATGACCTAGGTGGGCTTGAAAAATGGTCAAGAACATGGCAACTACAGTTTAATGCTAAAAAATGCAAAATCATGCATTTGGGTCTCAAAAACCCAAAACTGCTGAGGAGGAAAGGGATTTAGGAGTCACCATTTCAAGTGACTTAAAGGAAGGAAAGCAATGCAACAAAGCAATGAGAAAGGCAAGTCAGATGCTTGGTTGCATAGGGAGAGGAATCAGTAGCAGGGAAAAATAAGTAATAATGCCACTGTATAGGTCTTTGGTACGGTCTCATCTGGAATACTGTGTCCAGTTCTGGAGACCATGTCTCCAGAAGGATATAAATACATTAGAGAGCGTACAAAGAAGGGCAACTAAAATGGTGTATGGCCTACATCACAAAACTTACCCGGAAAGGCTAAAAGATCTTAACATGTATAGTTTGGAGGAGAGAAGGGAAAGGGGGGACATGATACAAACTTTCAAATATACCAAGGGTCTTAAAGTTCAGGAGGGAAACATTCTTCAAAGGAAGAGAAGTATTAGAACTCGAGGATATACACTGAGACTGGAGGGAGGTAGGTTCAGGGGAAATTTAAGGAAAAATTAATTCACAGAAAGGGTAGTGGATAAGTGGCATAGCCTCCCATCAGAGGTGGTAGAGGCTAAGACTGTAGAGCAATTTAAACATGCTTGAGATAAGCATATGAACATCCTTACAAAGAATTAAGGTTCAAAAAGGGTTGAGATTACCTAAAGGATAAAAAAAGGGGCAGACTAGATGGGCCAAGTGGTTCTTATCGGCCGTCAAATTCTATGTTTCTATGTTTAAAGCAGTTTCACTCATGCTAAGCTCCAGTTAAGGTGCCCATCAGTTGGGCATGCTACAATTAAAGTGTCCAAAAGCCCTACTTTGGGTGGATTTCTGCTTGCACCTCAGGAGGATACAAGCAGAAATCCACAGCACGTGATGGACGCCTAAAGCAATTGAATAGCTCCCCATCACTTTAGACAGGAGCTACAGGCATGAGAATAACAAATTAATTCATTCCTATAATAAACCTCAATAGTCAAATCTGCACTCTGTTTACAGTCGTTATGTGGACGGTCACATTCGCTTTATTATGCGATCAATATACTCTTATTAAATACTCACCCTCACATTTGAGGCCCTGCCTCACCAGACCCCACAGCATCTCTCCGCAGTGGTCGCAGAAAGCTGGAGCACGGTACGAATGGACATACAGTGTGTGTGGGCGTATCTGGAAATCTTCGAAAGTTGCAGAGGCTGTAAATGGGGGAAAAAAAAAAGAAGAGTTCCAACATCAATGCTAGCACATATTATTTATACACACATATATAGTATATATATATATATATATATGTGTAAAATAGAGAATGTGCAAGCGCCACAAGTGTTACAGATACACCCGACTAAAAAACACTCCCAATAATTTTGGGCGTCTGCCGTCCTTTAAGTACGCAGTAGTGGTGAGTTACTGTTGTAATTGTTTATGGAAAAAATGGTATAAGGGTACCGGCGACCACTGGTGTAAAAAAATGTTTCAAACCATGTATATAATAAAATAAAATATACAAATTTATTTGGTACAGATAAAATACAATTAGTATGAAGGTAAAAATGTAAAAATAGAGGGGGGAGGGGTTGTGTTTTGTTAAAAACACACACGCAATGTTCTAAGACCAAGAATTTTTGCATAAAAATGATAGTAAAAATATTAGTAATTAACGAATAATGTTCTAAAATTAGAATAAATAAGAATAAAGGAGAGTCTTAACTTTGTAGGTAGAGGGTCACAGAGGGAGAGCCCAACGCGATTCGTCCTGATGACTTCTTCAAGTCTAATTTTAGAACATTATTAGTTAATTACTATTATTTTTACTATCATTTTTATGCAAAAATTATTGGTCTTAGAACATTGCGTGTGTGTTTTTAACAAAACACAACTCCTCCCCCCTCTATTTTTACCTTCATACTAATTGTATTTTATCTGTACCAAATAAATTTGTATATTTTATTTTATTATATACATGGTTTGAAACATTTTTTTACACCAGTGGTCGCCGGTACCCTTATACCATTTTTTCCATATATATATATATATATATATATATATATATATATATATATATATATATATATATATATATATCTATATATATATCTATATATATATATATATATATATCTATATATATATATATATATACACATATATATATATACATATATATATACACATGTATATATATACATATATATATACACATGTATATATATACATATATATATACACATGTATATATATATATATATATATATATCTATATCTGTATATATATCTGTATATATATATATATATATATATATATATCTGTATATATCTCTATATCTATATATACATACATATATATATATACACACACACACACACACACACACACACATAGTAAGAAAAAGAAGCAATAAAATAGTGGCAGAGAGCTTACATAGCGCTGAAAAAAAAGTGATTATTTGGTTAGTTGCCCTTTATGGAGTGCAAATGTTCATGTGTCGAATGGATGATTCATATGAAATTGCAAACAGCTGCAAATGGAAGAACTGCTCAATGTAATGACAGCACCATACTGATCTGCAGGGTGGATTGGTCCTATTTCCATGTTGGAGAGGGAGCTAAAGGTCTGTAGCAGACACACAAACAGACTCTGTGTTAAATTGGAGAGTTTCAAAGTACAGTTGCAGTTAAACCCTTCTGTCTGACTCCAACTAAAACAGGTTGAGTAGAGTAGGAGGTTTTTTCCTCTCACTCGGATTAGCAGCACAGACAAGCTTTCTGGATTACGGCCTCTAAAAATCAATTTGGTAAAAATAATAATTAGACCAGATGCTACATTATTTAACCTGTTTTATCACAAGTGGGCAAATATGATTACAGCTACATTAACCATTTCTACAAAGGAATAGTTATATACAGTCACCATTGGTCACACCAAAGAGATTTCCATGATCAAACGCTCTCTTATTATCCCCTAGAGAATCAGCCTTCATTATATACTGCGATGCGGCTTCTGACAATGGTAAACGCCATCCTCTGTAACATCTGTGATTTCAGCCTTCCTGAAACTGTACATACTGGAAATCACAAGTTTTATCCAAAGTGATACAGATGTGTCCCAGTGTGCAAACATTCTATGGGTCAGATGTACTAAAGGGGGGTACACACGGAGAGATCCGTGCTTAAAATCTAAGCAATCTTGCTAGATTGCTTAGATTTTAAGTACGGATCTGCCGTGTGTATGCCCTCCAGCGATAGTGATGCGCGGCCCCACGCATCGCTATCGCCGGTGCTAGATTGAGCCTGCATGTAGGCTCAATCTAGCGGGTCGTTCACTTCACCGTTGTGTGAAGTGAGCGGCCCCCCGTCGGCTTTCCTCCTCGCTCAGCACATCGCGCTGTGCTGAGCGGGGTGAGAGATGTGTGCTGAGCGGTCTGTGTTAAGATCGCTCAGCACACATCTCTCCCGTGAGTACCCCCCTTAAGGTTTGGAAAGTGATAAAGTGGAGAGAGATAAACTACCAATCAGCTCCTGTCATTTAGCAATCACAGCCTGTGACATGGCGGTTTGGAGCTGACTGGCTGCTACTTTCTTTCTCTCCACTTAATCACTCTCCAAGGATTCGTACATAGGTGGTCATTCCGAGTTGTTCGCTAGCTGCATTCATTCGCTGTGCAGCGATGAGGCAAAAAAACCGCACTTCTGCGTATGCAGCGCAATGCGCACGCGTGGCGTACTATTACAACGAACGATGTAGTTTTACACAGGGTCTAGCGAAGCTTTTCAGTCGCACAGGCAGCCGCAGAGTGACTGACACAAAGGGGGGCGTTCCTGGGTGTCAACTGACCGTTTTCAGGGAGTGTTCGGAAAAACGCAGGCGTGCCAGAAAAAACACAGGCGTGGCTGGGCGAACGCAGGGCGTGTTCGTGACGTCAAAACAGGAATGGTCTGAAGTGATCACAAGCGCTGAGAAGGTTTGAAGCTACTCTGAAACTGCACAAATTTTTTTTGTAGCCGCTCTGCGATCTCTTCGTTCGCACTTCTGCTAAGCTAAAATACACTCCCAGAGGGCGGCGGCTTAGCGTTTGCACGGCTGCTAAAAACAGCTAGCAAGCGATCAACTCGGAATGACCCCCATAGACTCCTAAAAGTGGAGTGCGATATAGAAGACCTACAGTGTCTACGTAGACACTCATTAGGTTGACCCCATATAGTAGACAGTGGGTAAGGCAGACAGGTACAAAAAAGTCGACTTAACAATAGTTGACACAAATTGTTTTGGATTTTCTAAATCTTTGTGGGTGTCATTTTCTAGGTTTCATCATATGTGACAACAATCAGTGGAACCTTGTACCCTTGGTGCTTGCTTCGCTCACCAGGTTTCAGGCAAGGTGCCTCGCCCCAGGCTACTATTCCCAATTGTAGTCCACGTGGATAGTTAATTGAGCAAAAGTTGGGAAAACGGGAAAAACACCAAAAACATGTTGACCTTAATAACTGTCAACCTAATGCATACAGATCATATGGTGTCGACCTATCATCCAGATACCCTAAAAGTGTGGTATAATAAATACGCTGGGCTGGGATGTATCAGCAGGATGCGCTTTCAAAGTTGGAATACGTTTGTTCTTTCTGTGCACTTGATCCTTGAGAATAACGAGATTTATGGTAAGAACTTACCGTTGTTAAATCTCTTTCTGAGAGGTACACTGGGCTCCACAGGGAATAACATTGGGGTGTAGAGTAGAATCTTGATCCGAAGCACCAACAGGCTCAAAGCTTTGACTGTTCCCAGAATGCATAGCGTCGCCTCCGTGCACAGGAGCTCAGTTTTTGTTAACCAGTCCAATGCAGTAGCAGGCAAAAGAGACGACAACTGTTAGTAGCCACATACACATTGGGTGGTCTTCAGTATGTCGGCTGTCGGGATCCCGGCGCACAGTATACCGGCGCCGGAATCCCGACAGCCAGCATACCGACACTTATTCTCCCTCGTGGGGGTCCACGACCCCCCTGGAGGGAGAATAAAATAGCGTGGCGCGCATAGCGCGTCACCGTGCCTGCAGCGTAGCGAGCGCAGCGTGCCCGCAAGGGGCTCAGTTGCGCTCGCCACACTGTCGGTAAGCCGGCGGTCGGACTCCCGACGCCGGTATGCTGGTCGCCGGGAGCCCGACCGCCAGCATACCATACTACACCCCACCACATTCTCACGGCAGGAGAAAGTGTCAGCTGCTAATGCCATACCAACCCAAAAGAAGCTAAGTGCGTCAGGGTGGGCGCCCTGTGGAGCCCAGTGTACCTCACAGAAAGAGATTTAACAACAGTAAGTTCTTACCATAAAACTCGTTTTCTGCTGCGGGGTACACTGGGCTCCACAGGGAATGACATTGGGGATGTCCTAAAGCAGTTCCTTATGGGAGGGGACGCACTGTAGCGGGCACAAGAACCCGGCATCCAAAGGAAGCATCCTGGGAGGCGGATGTATCGAAGGCATAGAACCTGATGAACATGTCCACAGAGGACCACGTATCTGCCTTGCACAATTGTTCAGCGGATGCGCCTTGGCGGGCCACCCAAGAAGGACCAACAGACCAAGTAGAATGGGCTTTGATAGCAGCAGGAGCTGGGAGACTAGCCTGCGCATAGGCTTGTGCAATCACCATTCTAATCCATCTGGCCAAGGTCTGCTTATTCGCAGTCCAGCCCCATTTGTGAAAACCAAAAAGTACAAAGAGGTATCTGACCTACTGAGGGAGGCAGTTCTCTCTACGTAAATATGGAGAGCCCGTACCACATCCAGAGACCTCTCTTTGGAGGACAAACCAGAAGAGATAAAGGCCGGAACCACAATCTCTTGGTTAAGATGAAAAGATGATACCACCTTAGGTAGATAACCAGGGCGAGTTCGAAGAACTGCCCGGTCACGGTGAAAAATCAGAAAGGGTGGACGGCAGGACAAAGCGCCTCAGTCCGACACCCTCCTAGCAGAGGAAAATCGACAATAAAAACATGACCTTAAGTGTAAGACATTTAAGATCCACAGACTCGAGGATTGTATGGAGACTCTTGCAGGGCATTTAAGACAACAGACAGATCCCATGGAGCCACAGAAGGGACATAGGGGGTAATTCTGAGTTGATCGCAGCAGCAAGTTTGTTAGCAATTGTGCAAAACCATGTGCACTGCGGGGGGAGATATAACACTTGCAGAGAGAGTTAGCTTTGGGTGGGTTATTTTGTTTCTGTGCAGGGTAAATACTGGCTGCTTTATTTTTACACTGCAATTTAGATTTCAGTTTGAATACACCCCACCCAAATCTAACTCTCTCTGCACATGTTATATCTGTCCCCCCTGCAGTGCACATGGTTTTGCCCAACTGCTAACAAATTTTCTGCTGCGATCAACTCAGAATTAGGCCCATAGTGCGGCTGAGTTCTTAAAACACCCTGAGTGAAAGTATGAACGTCAGGAATAGACGCAATTTTCCTCTGAAACCAAACCGACAAGGCAGATATATGAACCTTGAGGGAGGCCAGACGAAGGCCTAAATCTAGGCCATGTTGCAGAAAAGCCAGAAGCCTAGAAGTTCTGAACGAATAAGTATCATAATTCCTAGCAGCACACCATGTGAAGTAAGAATTCCAGACTGAAACAAATCCGTGCAGAAGCTGGTTTGCGGGCCTTCAACATAGTTTGAATCCCTTGGCCCTCAGGAGTGAAGCTTCAAGAGCCACACCGTCAAAGCCAGTCTGGCCAGGTCCGGATAGACACAAGGGCCCTGAACGAGGAGGTCTGGGCGTTGAGGAAGTACAAGAGGACGCTCTATCGATAGACCCTGCAGGTGTGAGAACCAATGCCGTCTGGGCCACGCTGGAGCGACTAGAATTAGTATTCCTTTTTCTTGCTTGAACTTCCGAAGTACCCTGGGCAGGAGTGACACTGGAGGGAATACGTATGGCAGCCGAAAGTTCCATGGAATTGGCAGTGCGTCCACGAACGCTGCTTGAGGATCCCTTGTCCTTGATCCGAAGACCGGAACCATGTGACTGTGTCGAGACGCCATCAGGTCTAAGACTGGTAGGCCCCACTTGTCCACTACGAGTTGAAAGACTTCCGGATGAAGACTCCACTCTCCGGCGTGAACGTCCTGACGACTGAGGAAATCCGCTTCCCAGTTGAGGACTCCGGGGATGAACACTGCCGATATTGCTGGCAGATGGCGTTCCGCCCAACAGTGGATTTTTTATACTTCCAGCATTGCCATGCGGCTTCGAGTGCCACCTTGATGGCGTTGTCTGATTGTACTTGAACAGGCCTGTTCTGTACTAGAGGCAGGGCCAGCGTCAACGCATTGAACACCGCCCGAAATTCCAGAATGTTTATCGGTAGGAGAGACTCCTCCTTAGTCCACAGACCCTGGAGAGAGTGTTGCTCCAACACCGCGCCCCAACCCCACAGACTGGCATCCGTGGTCAGCAGGACCCAGTTGGAGATCCAGAAGGGACGGCACCTGCTCAACTGTTGGTCCTGTAGCCACCAGCTCAGTGACAGACGAACCTCCGGAATCAAGGAGATCATTTGAGACCTGATGCAATGAGGCAGGTCGTCCCACTTAGAAAAAATTAACCTCTGCAGAGGGCGGGAATGAAATTGAGCGTACTCTACCATGTCAAAAGCAGACACCATGATGCCTAGTACTTGCATCGCCGAGTGAATCGACACTCTTGGGCGAGAGAGGAAATATCTGATCCTGTCCTGACGTTTCAGGATTTTCTCTGGAGACAAAAACAATTGTTGGTTGTGTGTGTCCAGTAGTGCCCCCAGGTGCACCATGCTCCGAGCAGGGACCAGCGAGGACTTTTTCCAGTTGATGAGCCACCCGTGGGCTTGTAGGAATTGGACCGTCCGTTCCAGATGACTGAGGAGAACCTCTTGTGAGTTCGCCAGGATCAGCAAGTCATCCAGATACAGCAGGATCCTGATACCCTGACGGTGAAGAGCCGTCATCACGGCCATGGCCATGGTGAAGATCCGAGGGGCCGTGGCCAATCCAAAAGGCAGTGCATGGAATTGATAATGTAGGTTGCCAATAGCAAACTGCAGATATTGCTGATGCGACATGGCAATAGGTATTTGCAGGTAAGCAACCAGTATGTCCAGGGATACCATATAGTCTTCGGGTTCCATGGCAGCACTAATGAGCTCAGAGTTTCCACACGGAATTTGAATACTCTCACAAACTTGTTCAATGATTTGAGGTTGAGTATAGGCCGGAAGGACCCATTTGGCTTCGGAACTAGAAACGGGGTCGAATAGTAACCCCTGCTTCTCTGAGACAGAGGTACCAGCACTACCACTCCTGTATCCAGGAGGGATTGTACAACCAAGTGTAGAGCTTGCACCTTTAACAGATCCGTAGGGATAACTGTTGTGCAAAACTGGCGAGGGTGACGTCTCTTGAAAGAGACTGCATACGCGTGAGAGACAACTTCCCGCACCTAGGCGTCCGAAGTGGTCTTTAACCAGGCCTGTGCGAACTGCAGAAGTCGGCCTCTGGCCCTGGGATTCCCCCAGATGAAGGCCTGCCCCATCATGCAGCAGGCTTGTCTTGTTTGGAAGCAGGCTGATTGGCGGCTCAGCATTGTTTAGATTTAGGCTTAGTGGTTTTGGAAGCACAAGCCTGTCGCGGATACGCCTGACCCTTTGCTTTTCCTGGAGGTCGAAAGGAATGAAAGGTGCTACGCTTAGCCTTCGGAACAGAAGGATTAGAATTTGGGAGACACGCAGTCTTGGCAGTAGCCAAGTCAGTTACAATCTTGTTCAGATCCTCCCCAATTAGGATGTCTCCCTTAAAAGGGAGCACCTCCAAGGTCTTTTTGGAGACCAGGTCCACCATCCAGGACCTCAACCACATAATTCGACGAGACAGGATGGACATAGATGCCTTGGCCGCCAGTACACCTGCATCAGAGGCCGCCTCCTAAATATATTGGGAGGCTGTAGTAATATAAGACAGATATTGTCTGTCAGTGTCAGAAAAATCCTGAGGCAGCTCATCCTCAATTGCCTGAACCCATGCTTCAAATACCTTTCGCAGCCCAGGAGGCTGCCATAGTGGGTCTATGTACAGCACCAGTAAAGGAGTAAATAGACTTCAGGCATTCCTCCACAAGCTTATCCGTCGGTTCCTTCAGTGAGGTGACAGTGGTGACAGGCAGAGTAGAGGACACCATAAGACTGCCGACATGAGAGTCCACAGACGGTGGAGTTTCCCACTTGTTATTGAACTCCGCAGGGATAGGATAACGAGCAATCATCTTTTTAGACAGGGAAAATTTCTTTCCTGGAGACGACTAGGATTCCGTATGTCAATTAAATGGTCAGAATGTGGCAAACTACTTTAGCAACCTTCTGACGTTTGAACTTATCAGGTTTCTTAGACGCAGTAGTGAGCTCAATCTCATCATCTATTTGAAGAATTAGCTTAATAGCCTCCACTAGGTCAGGATCATCAACCTGGGTTGTAGATTCCTCCTCAGAAGCAACTGTATCAGTGTCTGACGGATCAGTATAATCCCCATCCTCATCGGAAGAATTATCCGAAATATTAGTGGATTGTGAGGAAGAAATGGCCCGTTTAGATGACCCCTTGGTCCCAGAGGAGCGTGGGGTAGACTTTTGTCTAACCAAAGATTGATTTAATTGTTGTAATGGGGTAGACAGAGTATCCACCCAGGGCAGATTAACTACAGGGACAATATGTGGCTGCAATGGCACAAGAGGTCCCACAGGGGGTGTAAGACGTGTCACAAGTGTAGTCAGCAGACTTGATAACGCTGCCCATGGTGTATCCTGATTGGCCACAGGTGCTGCAGGTTGACGGTGTGTATGGCACTCAACGCCTGAACCAGCAGCTAAAACTTCCCCCTCAGGTAAATCCGTGGTGCCGGTATTGCAGGATGCAGAAGCGTACGCGGATTTCCCGCCCTGTGTAGCGGACATTATAAGGAATGTAGCATTAGGGCATGAAAGTACAATATAGCCAAACACAATACAGGTTGAGTCTCCCTTATCCAAAATGCTTGGGACCAGAGGTATTTTGGATATGGGATTTTTCCGTATTTTGGAATAATTGCATACCATAATGAGATATCATGGTGATGGGGCCCAAGTCTAAGCACAGAATGCATTTATATTACATATACACCTTATACACACAGCCTGAAGGTAATTTTAGCCAATATTTTTTATAACTTTGTGCATTAAACAAAGTGTGTCTAAATTCACACAATTCATTTATGTTTCATATACACCTTATACACAGAGCCTGAAGGTCATTTAATACAATATTTTTAATAACTTTGTGTATTAAACAAAGTTTGTGTACATTGAGCCATCAGAAAACAAAGGTTTCACTATCTCACTCTCCCTCAAAAAAGTCCGTATTTCGTAATATTTGGATATGGGATACTCAACCTGTACCTGCAAATAACCCCCTATGATATGTGACAGTAAACACAGTACACAAAACAGAGGATTTAAGCGGTATGAGGTGACTGAAACACACAATAAAAATACCCAATCGTATATTCTGTGTAACACACACATATATATATATATATAGTCCATTGCAAAGACTCGGCACTCACTTGTGGAGATGGATTACTTGCTGCGGTGCCTTCCAAAGGAGTGATGTTCCTATAATATTGTTTGGTGATGGCGGCACTCAGCAGACACGTTTGTAGAAAAGTAAAGCCTTTATTATCGGTCCTACGCCGTTTCGGGGAAAACCCCGTCTTCAGGGACAAACAGTACATACACCAATATAACATACAGGTACTTATATACCCCCTAAACAAGTATCAATCAGTGCTCATAAAAGATTAACATTACTCACCTGTCCGGCGCTGTCATTCCCGCCGCGTCCAGCCGCTACACAAGCGGGTCTCCTGGAGATGACGTCAGCAGACAGCGCCGGACAACGTGAGCCGTCTGTCAGTGCGTTTGTTACTAGGCAATCACCATAAACAACAACTATGGAGACAGAAAAAGCAATGTATCAACCAAATGATTAAAAATACAGACATATAAACAAATGACAAACTACATTCAATCACCATAAACAACAACTATGGAGACAGAAAAAGCAATGTATCAACCAAATGATTAAAAATACAGACATATAAACAAATGACAAACTACATTCAAAATAAAATCAAAGATAAAAGGGGGAATGTGATCCACTATAGGTGTATTGAAGTCTAGGATGTTATTAGACCTCAATATAACGAGCTAAAGTACTCAGTGTATTTAACATATAATTACTTGCATTTTATTAGGGCATTTTAAAGCCTATTAAAGAAATTTATTCTAAAGTAAATCTCTAGTCACACAAACAGCAGCATACATTGCTTGATACTCTAGCAGCCTGAAGAATTGGAAAAGTATATATAACTGGTAGATTCAAACAGGAACTTGATGATCTGTTGACTAGGGCCTGTGATTCGGGGATTTTATCTTGTGAATTTAAACGTGCTTTAACAGTTGAACATCCTAAGATTCCGTTGTTCTATACAGTACCTAAAGTACATAAGTCGTTATCTAATCCACCTGGCCGTCCCATAGTATCGGCCATACAATCCCTGTATCACCCTATTGCCATCTTTTTAGATACATATTTAAACCCCTGTATACAGAAAATATCTTCGTATCTTAAGGATACCACATCCCTTTTGGAGTGTCTACAGATTTTGGGCACCCCACCGGAGGGTCTAGTGATGTGCAGTGCTGACGTGACGAGCCTCTACACTTGCATCCCTCATGATGCAGGTGTGGAGGCTGTTCGCTGTCTGATCACTGACAATCCTGATTACCATGGGCCAGCAGTAGACTTTTTTTTGAAATTGCTCACTTTGGTCTTGACACGTAATTATTTTACATTTGATGGACGCATATACCTGCAGGTACTTGGCTGTGCGATGGGGTCCCCTGTGGCCCCATCGTACGCCAATGCCTACATGTACTCCATAGAACAATCATTTTTTGAAACCTCCAAGCCATCTATGTACTTCTATAAGAGGTACATAGATGATTTACTTATTTTTTGGCAAGGCTCACAAGGACAACTTGAAAGCCTGCTTAACGATCATAACGATACTATGAGCCCTGTGAAGGTCACATATAAGATGTCTCTTTCAGAAATACACTTCTTGGATGTCTTTATTTCCATACATGCAGGTCAACTACACACCACGTTGTACACTAAACCTACTGACCGTAATTCATTACTACACCATACTAGTGCACACCCACTGTCATTACGCAAGGGATTGCCTCAATCACAATTCCTACGTGCAAAAAGAATTATTTCAGATCCTACACAGGTTGAAGATACTTTGGACCTGATGGTCCATAAATTTGAACAACGGGGGTACCCTCGACAGGAATTATTGGCCAGTAAGCATAAAGTGATGAATATGTCTAGGGATTCATTGTTAAATAAACCTACCTTGGAAGATGAAAAACATAGGTCCCAAATAATACCATGGGTTAATAAATTCACAACTGCGAGTACAGCTATTACACGACGAGTTAAACAATTGTGGCCTATAGTCAATACTGATAAAACCTTACCAGGTTTGTTAGATTCCAGACTATTACCCAGCTTCACCAGGGGATCTAATATTGGTGATAGAATAGTTAAACTGGATATATTCCCTATTACCAGACAGCAGCAGACCCACTTTTTACGTCCCAAGGTGGGCTGTTTTCGTTGTCTAGGCTGCTCAACGTGTAACACCTTAATGACAGGGGCTAATTTCTATCACCCCCATACAGGTAAACAGTTTAAAATTCGTCATCGGGTGACCTGCACGACCACCCATGTGATATACATGTTGAAATGCCCGTGCGGTTTGACCTACGTCGGCAAGACGCAGCGCCAATTCCGCGAAAGAATGGCCTTGCACAGAAGTGCCATTAAATTAGCAGGAGAAAAAGGCAATAGTGAACAGCCAGTGGCACGTCATTGTCTGTTGGCTAAACACAATATAGCCAGCCTCCGTGCCATTATCATTGATCATGTACCCCCACTACATAGAGGAGGGGACCGTAACAAGATCCTTATGCAGAAGGAGTGTCGTTGGATTCATGTATTAAACACTATATCTCCTGGGGGCCTAAATGAGACCTTGGGCTTACAATGTTTTTTGTAAATAGATCTATCAGGAAACTATTTTGAACTATGGGTCCTTTAAGATATTTATATATACTTTTCCAATTCTTCAGGCTGCTAGAGTATCAAGCAATGTATGCTGCTGTTTGTGTGACTAGAGATTTACTTTAGAATAAATTTCTTTAATAGGCTTTAAAATGCCCTAATAAAATGCAAGTAATTATATGTTAAATACACTGAGTACTTTAGCTCGTTATATTGAGGTCTAATAACATCCTAGACTTCAATACACCTATAGTGGATCACATTCCCCCTTTTATCTTTGATTTTATTTTGAATGTAGTTTGTCATTTGTTTATATGTCTGTATTTTTAATCATTAGGTTGATACATTGCTTTTTCTGTCTCCATAGTTGTTGTTTATGGTGATTGAATGTAGTTTGTCATTTGTTTATATGTCTGTATTTTTAATCATTTGGTTGATACATTGCTTTTTCTGTCTCCATAGTTGTTGTTTATGGTGATTGCCTAGTAACAAACGCACTGACAGACGGCTCACGTTGTCCGGCGCTGTCTGCTGACGTCATCTAAAGGAGACCCGCTCGTGTAGCGGCTGGACGCGGCGGGAATGACAGCGCCGGACAGGTGAGTAATGTTAATCTTTTATGAGCACTGATTGATACTTGCTTAGGGGGTATATAAGTACTTGTATGTTATATTGGTGTATGTACTGTTTGTACCTGAAGACGGGGTTTTCCCCGAAACGGCGTAGGACCGATAATAAAGGCTTTACTTTTCTACAAACGTGTCTGCTGAGTGCCGCCATCACCAAACAATATATATATATATATATATATATATATATGCATACATACATACATATATATATAAATGGAATCCCACACAACAGCAGCGCACTCAGCCACGGGTACAATGCAGAAGTTATTACATATAAACAATAAAACTGCACTGGACTAGTAAAACTACATATAAATATGTATGAGTACAGATATAACAATGCACAATAAATACTGGATGTATATCACAGAATACTTGTACTAAATATTCAGACAGCAGTAGACTTGTTCTTAACTAACACGGTCTAAAATGACATGTAGAATACTTAAGTGTCTGTAAAAACACAGCGCTCATGAGACAGGCGGCTTTACAGAGGAGACAGAGCCCAGCAGTCCCGGAGATCAGCCCAGTTAGTAGTGAAGATGGCGCCAAAATCTCTGTCAGGGAGTGAGGGAGAGAGAGATGCAGCTCCAGGGCGGGAACACCAGCAGCAGATGGTGCCAGGAGCTGGGGGAGGGGCTACAGGTCAGCGCCTTATCCTCTATGCTGGGCTTCACCACCGGGTACTATGGAGCCTATATTAAACGGATTTTAGTAAATCCGACCTGTGCTCCCTGTCCTGGTGGACATAGTGGGGTCCCTGTACAGTGCACTACAGTCTCCACGCCAGCAGGACCGCGATTTTCAGCGGTTCCCACCTGGGGGACTCTCTTACCTCCTCCCTGATGTGCAGCCAGGCGATCCAGGAGAGCGTCAGCGGTGTGTGCCTGAAGTCAAAGCTTTAGCCTGTTCCAACTCTACACCCAGATGTTATTCCCTGTGGAATACCAGTGTACCCCGCTGCAGAAATACAATAGTAAAAACAAAAAGACAAATGGTTCCTCTGTTGAAACGCGTCAGGGAGACGTTGATCACCTCATCAATATGGAGCGGATATATACGTTATGGTAAGAACTTACCGTTGATAACGTGATTTCTCTTATGTCCACAGGTATCCACAGGATAACATTGGGATATTGTCGAGCGACAGCGAAAATGGCACCAACACGGTCACGAGCTTTCTGGACTCCCAGGATGCATTGGGGCCTCCACTATATAGTCCCGCCCACTGACTCAGTCAGATCAGTTCTTTCCACAGCGATTTTAGGCAGGAACATCAGGCAGAGACCTGTTTAGGCGATAAGAACACACATGCACACCCTTCCATACAAGAAGGAAGAGGTTTTAGTGATTGTCTAGATCCTCAAATCAGATGCGTCAGGGTGGGATCCCTGTGGACATAAGAGAAATCACGTTATCAACGGTAAGTTCTTACCATAACGTATATTTCTCTGGCTGGGTCCACAGGATTATCCACAGGATAATATTGGGATCCCAAAGCCATTTAGTGGTGGGGACGCTCCTGATTGCACAGGAGGACCTTTCGCCCGAAGTCTGCGTCATGAGAGGCAAAAGTATCCAAGGCATAATGTCTGATGAATGTGTTTATGGAAGACCATGTGGCTGCCCTACATATCTGTTCTGCTGAAGCACCCTGCTGTGCTGCCCAAGAAGGACCTACCTTACGTGTAGAGTGTGCAGAGACATTAGCCGGAATAGGGAGATCTGCATGAGAATAAGCTTCTGATATTACCATTCGGAGCCATCTTGCCAGCGTCTGTTTACTAGCAGGCCAACCTCCCCTATGGAATCCGTAGAGGATGAAGAGAGAATCTGTTTTCCTGATAGCACTAGTACGATCTATGTAGATTCTTAAAGCCCGGACCACGTCCAGCGACGCTTCTCCCTCAGATAGTCCCGATACCTGAAAAGCTGGGACTACAATCTCTTCATTCAGGTGAAACTTTGATACCACCTTTGGAAGAGACTAGATCTCGTTCTGAGAACTGCTCTTTCTGGAAAAAAACGTAGGAAAGGAGACTTACATGATAATGCTCCTAAATCTGACACTCTTCTGGCTGACGCCATTGCCAGTAAAAGAAGAACTTTAACCGTTAACCACTTCAGATCTGCTCTCTCAAGTGGTTCAAACAGAGGACCCTGGAGAAATTTAAGAACTAAATTCAAATCCCAGGGAGCTGCAGGAGGAACAAATGGAGGTTGAATATGTACTACTCCTTGAAAAAACGTACGTACATCCTATAAATCAGCAATCTTCTGCTGAAACCATACAGTTAACGCTGAGACTTGATCCCTCAAGGAAGCAACTTTCAACCCTTTATAAAATCCTGCCTGAAGGAAATCCAAAATCCTAGCTACTTTAAAAGATCTCGGATTGAAATTTTTTTCCAGTACACCAGTGAATACAGGCTTGTCATATTCTATGATACACACGGGCCGAAGAAGGCTTTCTTGCTCTAAGCATAGTTTAGATTACTTGTTTCGAAAATCCTTTAGCCTCTAAGATAGAGGTTTCAACAGCCACGCCGTCAAAGACAGGCGATCCAGATGACTGTGACAACAAGGACCCTGCATTAACAGATCTGGACGTTGAGGGAGCAGTATCGGTACTTCCACAGACATTCTCAACAGATCTGTGTACCAATGCCTTCTTGGCCAAGTTGGAGCTATTAGAATGATTGCTCCTTTTGCCTGTTTTATCTTTCTCACTACTCTGGGTAACAGAGATATTGGAGGGAACAGATATGCCAGCTGAAACCTCCATTCTACTGACAGTGCGTCTACAAGGACCGCTCCTGTGTCCCTTGTTCTCGATCCGTACCTCGGAACTTTGTTGTTTAGACGAGGCGCCATAAGATCTATCTCCGGTAGACCCCATCTGTTCACCAGTGTCTGAAACACTTCTGGGTGTAGTGCCCATTCGGTTTCCTGAATGGTGTGCCGACTGAGAAATTCCGCTTCTCAGTTTAGTACACCCGGGACAAATACAGCTGACAATGCTGGGAGATGGAGCTCTGCCCATTTTAGAATGGGAGTTACTTCCTCCATCAGACTCTTGCTGTGAGTTCCTCCTTGATGACTGAGGTATGCTACTGCCGTCGCATTGTCTGAGCGGATCTGGACTGGTCTTCCTTGTAGATTGTCCTTTGCCTGAACTAGAGCCAAGTAAACGGCCCTCATCTCCAACAGATTTATCGGCAGGCGACTTTCCCTTGCGGTCCATTTTCCATGGAACCATAGGCTTCCAAGTACCGTCCCCCAGCCTTGCAGGCTGGCATCTGTTGTCAGGACTTGCCACTCTTTTATCCAAAAGGGTCTCCCCTTGTTTAAATGGTCTGTCTGTATCCACCACGCTAGAGACCTTTTTACATTCAATGGAATCTTTATCACCTGCTTCTTTATCGTTTGATGATTTCCGTTCCATTTGGTCAAAATAAGGTGCTGCAACGGTCTGGAGTGGAATTGCGCATATTCCACCATGTCGAAGGTTGATACCATCAGACCCAACAGTCGCATTGCTGCATGGACTGACATTGTCTGGGCTTGCAACGCTTCCTGAGCCATGACCTGCACTTTGACTCTGGTAAGAGAACTTTCTGTAGGCCTGAATCCAATATGGCCCCCAAATGAACCATCCGCTGTGACGGATTCAGAGACAACTTTTCCCAATTTATGAGCCACCCGTGCCTCTGTAAACAAACTATCGTCTGTTGAAGATGGCTCAACAGTAAATCTTGCGATTGTGCTAAGATTAACAGGTCGTCGAGGTATGGGAATATTCTTATCCCTTGTTTGCGCAGACAAGCTGCCATAGCCAGCATGATCTTGGTAAACACCCTGGGTGCTGTAGCTAGCCCGAAAGGCAGAGCTTGGAACTGGAAATGTTCCTGGAGGATGGCAAACCTGAGGTAACACTGATGTGATAGTGCTATAGGCACATGTAGGTAAGCATCCCGTACATCCAGAGATACCATGTAATCTCCCGGTTCCATAGCCAACATTATGGAGCGTAGCGTCTCCATGTGGAACTTCGGGATCCATATGTATTTGTTCAACATTTTCAGATTGAGGATCGGTCGATATGACCCATTTGGTTTCTGGATTAGAAATAGATTGGAGTAAAACCCCTGTCTCTTTTGTGATGGAGGTACTGGGACAATCACACCTGACTGCAGTAATTTTTGGACTGCTTCTTGCAGGGCATTGGCCTTCAACTCTATACGAGACGGGCTGGTGCAAAAAAATCTTTGAGGAGGCTGCCTCCTAAATGGGAACCCATACCCCTGAGATACTACCTTCTGCACCCAGGCATCTGCTGTTGACTGTTGCCATATGTGTGCAAATTGAAGGAGTTGGCCCCCAACCCTAGAATCCTCCAGGCGGAGGCCAGTCTCTTCAGGCTGAGGGTTTCTGTTCAGGTTTGGAAGCTGGCTTTTTGCTAGCCCACTGCTTCCTACCCCTGGATTTAAACTGGGGTTGTTTAGGCTCCTCTTTTGCTTTCGCTTTGGCTTTGCTTTGCCAACGAAAAGAGCGAAATTTTAAACCCTTGGACTTAGGGTTATAGGTAGCCGGAAATCTGACCTTTTTCGATTCAGCCTCTGATTCTAGGATATCCGATAAAGGTTTTCCAAATAATATATTACCCACAAAAGGCAATGTTTTCAATTCTTTCTTGGATTCCGCATCTGCCTTCCAGGTACGTAGCCAAATTGCTCTGCGAGCGACTACTGTCAAGGCTGAAGCTTTAGAAGCAACTGTATCTACATCAATTGCTGCTTCTTCCAAATACTGGGCAGATTGTCTTAAACAGCAAAAAACGATCCTCTTGCTCGCCAGAAGGAGAAGGGATGCTGTTCTCTAGTTCCTCTATCCATTCGCCCATAGCCTTTGCTACCCAGGCCGAAGCCATAGCAGGTCTTACCACTGCTCCTACTAGAGAAAAAATATTTTCTGTCTGTGACATCATTTAGTGAGGTAGATGACAGTGGTAAAGCAGATTTATGCACGAGTCGCAGAACATGTGCATCTACTTTTGGAGGAACTTCCCTTTTCGCACAATCCACAGCTGGAAATGGATAATAAGAATCCCATCTCTTAGGAATCTTGTATTTTTTACTGGGCGCTGCCCAAGACTCATCCATCATTTCCGTCAGCTCATCTGACGCTGGGAATTCAGCTTTCACTGATTTTGTTCGTTTAAATACAGGTGCTTTAGATTTTAACACGGTCTTGGCTGGCTCTTCCAACGGGAGAACAGCCATCACAGCATTAATAAGTTCAGCTACATCATCTGAACTAAAACTCTGTGATTGATCATACGGAGTCGAATCTATTGTCTCATCGTCCGATGTATCATCTTGTGTAGTCTGCCACATAGACGTATCCGTCTTAGTCTTAACTGTCTCTTGGTTGCTTGTAGAGGCTACTGGAACCAAGCCGTAGGAAGGGAGCTTCATGTATGGGTTCATAGTGTAACCTAACCCTTGAGGTGGTGCTACTGTAGTTAACTTGTCCGCTATAGAAGATAGAGTCTTTGCGAACATATTCCATGGAGGCTCTGTTGGTGGTTGAACCAACTCCTGTTTTTTAGTTCGCTGAAAAGCGAAACAGTTTGCACACAAACCCTCATAAGTGATCAATTGATTCATATCAATTACCCCTGACTTACAAGATAAGCATGTTAGGGCAGTGGGAGTGCTTGATAAATTCTCCTCATCACTTTTGCCGCTCACAAACATGGTATTAATCTGTTTATTGACTACACAATTTTCTGACTGAAAGTCACCCTATATGTCAATATATAGAGGTGAGATCAATCTGACCACAGTGCACCTGATTTGAGGGTCAGAACAGGACTGACATTACACAGAAAAGTCAGCACACATACTAGAAGTCAGTCACAGGTTAAAGCATTAGACATTGTCATATGAGAATACAACCTCCATAACAACTTATACATTAGTAGGAAAATTGTACTACTGTTTTTTAACTGGTTCTACTAAACTACTGTTTAGCACTGTATACCCTGCCTCCGGAGAGCGGGATACAGGGAGACTCACCACACTTCCATATCCAAGCACATATGCTCGTAAGACGCTGAGTGGATTCAGACGCTACTGATGTAGACTGCCGCTCTTGATAACTGATAACGGACACGGACGCTGAGCGACTTCCACGTGTATGCAGACGCTAAGGCCTGCGACTCGGTCTGGGCGGGTTTATATTCAGTGTACACAACCGCAGCGTCTAAGCTGCGACCGAGTACCCTCGTGGTAGCGTCTGAGCCGGAAGTGAGGTCATTTAGTTCATGAAACGAGAGACACGCGGTAACTGGCCATGAACTCGGAGGAGGGGTGGCCAGGAGAGCGTCTGAATCCCCCTGTTGACTTAAACTCCCAGGATCGCGGCCTCTACCTAGTCCTGGCACCTATGATCCCCGGAGCGTAGCGCTGTCACACTCAAGATGTTCGGCGCATCAACACACTGTTTGTAGTCTCCACCAAATCAGCGTAGCTGTGTCCTGATCCCTCTAGTTAGAGGAAGTCCATAGACTCACCTTCTCCCCATGCTCCAGCCACAGCCTGGTTACGTCTGCTGGACCTGCTAGAACATCCAACACAGACGCCCGTCGAGACAGCACTGATACCCGAAGGTAAGCGTTGTTGCGACCCGGTGGAGAGTTGTTGGAGCGACTCTTTCTAATATGCGTTTAAGACGCTGTTAAGAGAAGTCGCTCAAAAAAACAATATAGTAAGTCTATAAAAATAAAATAATAAAAGCTTGAGGCTGCTCTCACAGCAGCCCTGTGACCATGCGGCTTCCTGCCGCACCAAGCAAAAAACTGATCTGACTGAGTCAGTGGGCGGGACTATATAGTGGAGGCCCCAATCCATCCTGGGAGGCCAGAAAGCTCGTGACCGTGTTGGTGCCATTTTCGCTGTCACTCGACAATATCCCAATGTTATCCTGTGGATAATCCTGTGGACCCAGCCAGAGAAATCAGGATTTCTCCTAAAACCTGCTTAAAATAATGGACTGTGGGCCTGATTCAGCATGGCATGCTGAAGACCTTTGCTGTGTGCGCATGCGCAGAAGCCACACTGTGAGATTTCACAAATGCATAAGCCTCTGACTGATTGACAGGCACAGGTGTTTGCGGGGTGGTCGACATGGCGTTTAGGGGACGGCATTGCTGCCGTACAACGCAGGCGTGTCCATTACAAATTACACCAGTGCTCCTTCTCTTTCTTTTAGTAATGAGACTAACAAGGACCAGGATGTATATGCTGAATACTCCTCCTCCATCTGGCATGCATGTGCAATTCCGAGAAGATGCCATCTGATAGGACTGAAGTGTAAAAATGGCCCACCGAGAACTTCAATGTTCTTTGAGAACAACTCTAGGACACATTGTGAATGTGCTTTCTTTAAGATCTAAAAAGCATTGCATAAAAAAAAGTTTGCCATGTAAAGTGTTCATTTAACCTTAGTTGTATGTGTACGTACGAGTGTGGATTGTACGTACGTACGTACGTACGTACGTACGTACGTACGTACAAATGCATCCATCAATTTACAGTTATTTAACAAGGTACTGGGCAACAAAATGTCCCACCAGTATGACCTGCGCACATGACGGCATTGAGTCTAGGGGGTACATTTAATAAGATGGGTGTTCCATTTAAGATGGGATGTTGCCCAAGCTTTTACTTCTCATTTATCTAGCATCTTCTAGAAAGTAATACCTGGAATCTGATTATTTGCTATGGGTAACATTCCATCTTAAATACAACTCCCATCTTAGTACATTGACCCCTAAATGTCTGGAAATGCTCAGGAGGGACGCTGCATCATTCTCCCAGAAGAAAGCAAATAAGAGGATGCCAGGTTGGTGGTGGTGGAAACCACAGTCTCTGACTTGGTTCCAGACTATCCTACAAATGCTGAATTGGACTCCAATCTGGTCACAGAGAAAGCCGTAACATATGAACGACACCAGCGATATGTTGCGCAAATCACTGGATGACTGTACATACTCTATGGATAGAAGCATTCTTATCCTGGAAGATAACCCTACCAGTATATGCAACAACAATGTTGTCAATATCATTAAGCAGTGTTTAGCATTGGCCTTGGCTTCTAACTGGGTAACCAGGACAAGACCAGTACGTTAATACACGATCACGACTGGATATTAATTGTTTAATTATTGTGTGAGCCACAAATGCATGGTAGTCCTGGTTTCCAAAATGCTTGAGGTTGTTTATTACCTCGTTGCTTCCATTAAGGAATGTGCATGTGGTGGGATGAGGGGAGGTGGACAGATCACAGGATGTATATTCCCTGCATGGTATGGATGGCCACAGGCTGGTATATCATGCATGACTGAACGGATGCCAAAAGCTGCTAGTTCTGTGTGAATTAAAGAGCCCCTAGCGCAGGCTGGGACACAAGCATAGGATGTAATCCTGGTCTGGTGCCAGTGAGTGACAGGGCAAAGGCTGGTATAATGGACAGCATTTACATTTGGGAATTTATATACAGTAAATATGACCTTCTCTATTAACATGCTTTGCAAGACTAGCACTGTACAATGTCCTTCCTCTAAATATTTTTTTGTACGCAGCTCTTTTTGGGCTAATATATTGGTGGTTCCTGATAAATGGTATAAGTAGGCTTCATTTTAGATACAACGTAACAAATTAACTTTCTTTTATAGGACACCGAAGGGGGTTATAGCGCCGCAGAGTGATAAAGATGCAGAGATATCAAACCTTCTAAAGCAATGATTGGCCACAGGTAGCCGTCCGTCCAAGCATTCACTTGCAACCCTCAACTTCTTCCTTTTGTGGTCACATTTGTATTTTTAAAGTTTGTACCACTTGTTTAAAAAGCTTGCTGATATGTTATTGCAAATAGTGGTCTCTTTCATTGACTAAATGTATTAACTTAAATTTCTACTGAGATTAAGAGCAATGCGTGTCCCTTTTGAAGATAACAGACCAGTGGAGAGGTTGCCCATAGCAACTAATCAGTCTTATTTTATAGAATGTAGTTTATGAATGATACTTACCACTAGAGAGTGCTTTACAATTCCCAACAAAATTAAATATTGCAAAAGTACATAGAATGACCATGAAAACACACAGCAATAAATAATAAAGACAGTGGTTGGCAGGGGGAAGTTGAAGGTAGGATAAAAACACTCACTATAGCATGAAAAAGAAAGCATTGACGGGAGGGGGGGGGGGGGGGGGGTTAGGGCGTTAATACTGTACCCATTAAACCTAGGTACACACTAGATGATATGTCAACAAACCCGGTAGATCAGAATGACATATCACGCACATTGTCTAGTCATTGTGTACTCACTACAGCGCATTCCCACGAGTCAATTACTGGGTCGTCCCAACAGATGTGCTGCATGCTCAACGGGACGACTGGCAAATGACAGGGCGTAGGGAAATGCGGCTGCGCGATATATTGTTCAGTGTGTACAGGACGGCCGATGTGTAATTGCATTGGCCGGGTACACATATAATTTGATCTGTGTACCTGGATTAAGTGGTTGGACAGACAGGATTAGTCACTGTGGGACTGGTGGGAAAAATTGTAGCCACTGTAACGGGTTGGGGCTGTTTGACCGGCGGCCGAGAACCCGTCGGTCAGCATCCAGACTTCGGATCCTGGTCGCAGAATGCCAGAGGGAGGGGAAGGGGGGCGATCGCAACGAAGCCCCTTGCAGGCAGGTTCTATTCCCACGAGTGGGAATAGTCCCTGTTAAGCGGCATGCACACTGTCGAGATGTTCAGGGGGCGGGATGGAAGTGTTGGTATTGTGTAACTATATCCCACTGTAAGAAATGGGCACTAGTGACAGATAGTGCTAAAGGAAGAGAATGAAAGAACACGGCACTGACTTACATTGGAATCAAAACTTAACAAAAAAAAAAAAAGAAGAGAAAAAGGTAAAATACCGTAAAACACGGCTAATCAACATTTCTTAATTATAAGATCATTTTAATGATCTCTTCATTGTAGGTCATTTATTTTTATCTGCAAATTAACAAATGTGTACATAAACAGTTGACAGGAAGAAAGATACATTATAAGAAAATTAAAGCACAAGAGAACTGGTGGACTTAATCTGTGGCACTCGCCCTGTGGGTCAGAACCCCAACTGCGTTTGTCAGCCTTTCTGATCATTCTGCTGTGAATGTAAACTATGTGGAGTCTCAGAAGAGGACAGATAAGAACTCCTGATGTGCCGCCTGCTATGTGAAATGTTTAGCATGCATTGTTTTGTTTAAACTGTAACACAGCAATCATTTTTACTAAAATTGAGATACGCACGCAGCTATATATCTTTGCTGACAGTACCCATGGTTATGAGATCACATCATAGTTCCTGTCAAGTAATAAAAAAAAAAAACTCCTGGAAGCTAAACTATAAACCACCGCACAGCCCTGTCATACCCACACTGTTTATTACCATTCTCTACCTCCTGTCACCACACAGAATGAAACTGGCTCTCACTATATATCTGAAGGCAGGTCATTTGGGCGCATCCTGGGACTCTGCGGTCTGCAGATTTGTATCACAGCTAGAGAGTTTATATTTGATGTTTTAGTATTGAAAAACCAAGCAACGACAGGCTAATGCCTCATTGATGCTTTTACTTTTTAATTTGTGTCCTGTAATTTGCAAATCATGTCTCAAAGATGGATCTTCCACATAAACAAAAGAACAAAAATGCCACATTTGTAAATTCCACTATTAGACATAATAACCCAGCCCAAAAGGTTACACACGGTGACTACTGGCAGGGCTGTAACTGCTGTTTGGCATGGGTGGAAGTGGAACTCACCAGGGCCACCGGCTAACTCACAAACAAATGTTAATTTGTGGGGACCTGGGGCCTCCCAGCACCGAGTGAAAAGCACTCCTCAGATTACCCTAGCCTTGCATTTTGGTCCAAGTGTCTGGTTCTGGGATCAGTAAAAGCAATCAATGATGGGTCCTATAGAAAGATGCGTATTTATACCTACAACCGGCAACAGGTGAACCACTAATATCACACATTAGTATTTCATGACATATCTTAATTTATATTTATTACCCTAAGTACCCAACATTTATACCTTTTTTTGTTCAAACTTGGTTGTGCGTTACATAACTGATCTTTTTTTAGACCCATGCAACAACATTTTCACCCTACCTACTATCTAGTATAACATTGTAATGGAAATAATAGGAATTTAATACCTACCCGTAATTTCTTTTCTCGTAGTCCGTTGTGGATACAGGGGAATAGTATATTACCATGGGGTATAGATCGGGTCCACTGGAATCTGGCACTTTAAGAAATAGTGTGTGCTGGCTCCTCCCCGCTATGCCCCTCCTAGCAGACTCAGTCTAGGAAACTGTGCCGAGGAGACGGACATACTTTGAGAGAAGGATATAACACATAAAGCGGTGAGGTAACGAACCAACACACAAACAATAAAGGTAGCAGAGCTAACCAGAACAGAGGAAGGCAACGCTAACAGTATAAGGATAGCAACGATAACCAAACATGGAACAGGGGAGCAACAGCAGACCCATCCAACAACACTTACAAGCAGGTAACGAAGGACTGAGGCAGGCGCCCAGTATCCGCTACGGACTATGAGAAAATGAATTACCGGTATGTATTAAATTCCTATTTTCTCTAACGTCCTAGTGGATATTGGGGAATACTAGATTACCATGGGTACGTCCCAAAGCTCCCAGAACGGTTGGGAAAGTGCTGAGACCCCTGCAAAACCACCTGACCAAACTGAAGGTCATCCTTGGCCAAGGTGTCGAACCTGTAGAACTTAACAAACGTGTTCACACCAGACAAAGTTGCTGCATGGCACAACTGTAAGGCCGAGACACCCCGGGCAGCCACCCAGGAAGAACCCACCGACCTTGTGAAGTGGGCCTGAACTAAACTCGGCAGCGGCAGAGCAGCCTAAGTATAGGCTTGTTGGATAGTTAATTTGAGCCAACGAGCAATGGACTGCTTGGAGGCAGGATGACCAATTTTGTAGCGTCATAGAGGACGAAAAGCGAGTCAGACTACCTGTGATGAGCCGTCCTTTTGATGTAAATCCTCAAAGCCCTCACAACAGCCAGGAACTTTGGAGCAACTGAAGTGTCTGATAAGACCGGAACCACAAATTGGTTGGTTTATATGAAAGGCGGACACTACTTTTGGTAAAAATTGTGGGCGAGTTCTGAGCTCCATCCTATCCTCATGAAATACCAATTCTAATAAATAAATAAAAATAAAGTATGGGCTCTTGCAAGAGAAAGCACCCAATTCTGACACTCGCCTAGCCAAAGCCAAGGCCAGTAACATAACAGTCTTCCACGTCAAGTATTTCAAGTCCACCTTATGCAAGGATTCAAACCAATCCGACTGGAGAAAGGTCAACACCACAGTGAGGTCCCACGCAGCAGTGGGAGGAACAAAGGGTGGCTGAATGTGCAACCCCCCCCCCCCCGTAAGAAAGGTCTGTACTTCAGGAAGTACCGCCAGTTGTTACTGGTAGAAGATAGGGAGAGACGAAATCTGAACCTTGATGGAGCCTAAACGCAGGCCCTTATCCACTTCTGCTTACAGGAACAGTAGAAATCAGCCCAGAAGAAATTCCACAGGACAACATTTTTGACCCTCACACCAAGAAACATATTTCTTCCAAATACGGTGGTAATGTTTGGAGGTAACCGCCTTACGGGCCTGAACCATCGTGGAAACCACCTTGGAGGGAAGACCCTTCCTGGTTAAAATTTCTCTCTAAACCTCCAGGCCATCAAACGTAGCCACTAAGTCTGGATAGACGAAACGGTCCTTATTGAAGAAGGTCCTTGAGAAGCGGCAGAGGCCAGGGTTCCTCCAACGACAGGGTCAGGAGGTCCGCACACCAGGGCCGGCGAGGCCAATGAGAATTGCCTAAACCCTTTCCTTTTTTGAGAACTCTTGGAATGAGCGGGATTGGAGGAAACAGGTAAACGAACTGGTAAGGCCATGGCGTCGTTAGAGCGTCTACCGCAACCTCTTGCGGGTCCCTTGTTCTGGAGCAGTAACGACAGAGCTTCTTGTTTAGACGAGAAGCCATCGGGTATATCTGTGGACAACCCCACCGGTGAATAAGTTGTTGAAACATCTGAGAATGGAGGCCCCAGGTCGTGCTTGCTGAGAAAGTCCGCTTCCCAGTTGTCCACTCCTGGAATGTGAATGGCTGAGATGGCCCTTGCGTTGGCTTCGGACCAGAAGAATATTCTTGACACCTCTCGCATTGCGACCCTGCTTCTTGTTCTGCCCTACTGGTTGATGTACGCCACTGCCCCTGGATGGCCTGATTCCAAAGTAGGGGTGAGGCCTGTATTAGAGAATTGTAAATTGCCCTGAGTTCCAGGATGTTTATTGGAAGGGCAGATTCCTGAAAAGACCACGTCCCCTGGAACTACACTCCTTGAGTCACAGCCCCCCAACCCCGGATGCTGGCATCTGTTGTCAACAGTGTCCATGACTGGGTGTTGAAACTCCGACCCTCCATCAGATGGGGGACTTGTAGCCACCATAGCAGGGATATCTGTGCTTTCTGTGATGGGGTTATATGCTGATGCATGTACAGGTGAGATCGCGACAATTTGTTCAACAAATCCAATTGAAACGGTCGTGCATGGAACCTGCCATTCTGTATCGCCTCGTATGAGGCCACCATCTTACCCAGCAGGCGGATGCACAGATGAATCGAGACCACGCAAGGTTTCAGCACCAATCGGACCACAGACTGAATAGTCAAGGCCTTGTCCATAGGAAGGTAGACCTTCTGAGACACCGTATCCAGGATCATCCCCAGGAACTGAATTCTCTGAGATGGTTCCAAGTGAGATTTCTGGAAATTGAGTATTCAACCGTGATCCGTACGCAAAGGAGTAGTCAAGTCGACACTGTGCGGCAGCTGTTCCATGGACACCGCCTTTATCAGTATGGAATTATTTGGACACCCCTCATGCGCAGTTGTAGCATCATTTCCGCCATGACCTTCGTGAATACCCTTGGGGCTGTGGAGAAGCCGGTTAGGCCTGAAACTGGAAATGTTGGTCCAGAATCGCGAACCTGAGGAACGCTTGGTGAGGGGGCCAAATCGGGATATGTAGGTATGTGTCCTTTATATCCAGGGACACCAGAAACTCCCCTTCCTCCAGGTTCGCTATCACTGCTCTTAGGAGATTCCATCTTGAATTTGAACACCCAAAGATACAGGTTCAGGGATTTGAGGTTCAAGATCGGTCGTACAGAGCGTTCTGGCTTCGGAACCACAAAGAGACTTGAGTAAAACCCCTGTGTGTGCAGCTGAGGATGCACTGGAACAGCAACTCCTGTAGAAAGCAGCTTTTGCACTGCCTGCTGTAAGGAAACCCTTGCTTCCTGTAAAGCTGGTAAGCATGACCTGAAGAATCTGAGAGGAGGGAATTCCCGGAACTCCAGCCAGTATCCTTGGGATATTAGGTCCCTCACCCAAGGATCCTGGCAGTACTCTCTCTGCCCATATGTGGGCGAAGTGTTGAAGGCGAGCACCTACCTGAAAGTTGCCTTGCTGCTGGGGCCAACCATCACGCGTAGGGCTTTGTGGAAGAGGATCCTGAGGCCTGGTCTGCAGGTCCAACAGCTGCTGGTTTACAGGATTTACCGTGAGATCCTCTAGCAGCACTGGAGGCACCTCTGGCATTGCCTCTGAATCTGGCCACCTGAAAGGACTGCAGGAAGGGTCCGGGATAGGGACGCCTGGCAGATGGGGGGCAGACGGCAGATATGTAGAGTTACCTGCAGTATCCACTTGTTCAGTTCTTTGCCAAACAAGGCATCACCTGTAAAAGGAAGGTTTTCAACCCCTTTTTTAGAATCAGCATTTGCTGACCATTGATGTAGCCACAGGGCTCTACGAGCAGATACTGCCATAGCAGTGGTATACGGCTGTTAATGATACTAAGTTCCTTAACAGCCTCACTCATAAAATTTGTAGTATCTTGGATGTGTTGTAGTAATGTAACTATCACATCTTGAGGTAGTGTGAGTAACCCTTTCAGAATATCATCTCATCAGACCATTTCACCATGGCTCTAGAAATACAGCCACACACTATGGTAGGGCGTTGGGCTACACCTGCTGCAGTATAAATTTATTTAAGAGTGGTTTAAATTTTGCGATCAGCTGGGTCTGTAAGGGAAACAGCCCCAGGTACAGGTAAAACGATCTTACCTGTCTGTGGTCGGCAGCAGGCACCACAGACTGAGCAGCGCTTAGTGTCATTTTCTACAGAGCGGTACCACTGATTATGAGCTCCCCTATTCACTATAACCCCCTGGTACCAGTTACAATGGTGATTCAGTGGGTCCTGGAGGAGCAGTCTCCTCGTGCAGCCAGGGCATCAGCAGCAGGAAATGGCGCCGTTTGGCTTCTGGTCCCGCTCTCCGGGAAGCCCTGCCCCATAATGGCGCGCAGTCCCTGCATTAATTTTATACTGGCTTTCTCCGTAAAAAGTGTGAAAACGAGTGTACACAGCCCCCTTTCACTTTGTTGCCAGCCTGGGTAGTCAGTGGGCACTGCGGCCCGGTCTGTGTCTTCATGCCGCCAATATGCAGCGGGGACCCACTAACCAGGACCCTGGTGTAACACTCACAGCACCGCGTCGACTTTGGCATCTGTTAAGGGGTGGCGGCATGCTGTTGGCGTGGGCTCACAACCTGGGGATGTGAGAAACTGCACCTCAGGAGCTCAGTGTCCTGTCAGCTGGGATTACGAACCATTAACTCTTAGGAAGTTGGTTCGGTACCCCCCTTAAGTCCCACGACACACGCAGACTGGTTGCCAATCAGTGTGCCTGAAAATAATAAACTAAAAGAAATTTCTGAAGAAAACTCTCTGGAGAGTAACAGAATGCACCCGTCTCCTTGGGCACATTTTCTAAACTGAGTCTGCTAGGAGGGGCATAGAGGGGAGGAGCCAGCACACACTATTAATTTCTTAAAGTGCCAGGCTCCAGTGGACCCAATCTATACCCCATGTTAATATACTATTCCCCAGTATACACTAGGATGTTAGAGAAAATATACTTAATAAGGGGGAGAATTCAATTAGGCACGAAAAAACATGAAACTGAATTTACCACCAATGGCGAAACACGTCTATTCAATTGTCCGCGAAAACGGTTTTGCTGTAATTTTACTGTGAATTTCTCAACACCATCTCTGAGCAGGAGATAAGTACTGCAAAATCCCCATTTTAACCACTTAACTGACGATTTTTCCCTTCAAAAGCGTTAACATTGTTTTTTTTAAATTTATTTTATTTAATAAAGTTGAAAAAGTATTTTTTTAAATATTTAAACATTATATTATGCACATCTGCAGAACGGATCTCCTCGTCAAAAACGGGGGGACAGGGTGGGGCGGCGCAGTTGCATGAAATCTGACCATGCCAGTTAAGTGAAAGGTAAAAATGTCGGGATTTGGTTCTGACCCCTGGGACACTCCACTGAATGACTAATTATGCACTTAGAAGTTTTTAATTATTTTTAATTGGCTAATAAGGACATGTAATTTTTGGGGTAAAAAGTGGAAAAATTACGGATATTGGGGTACAAAGTATGGGACAGGTATATTGGGGTGCTTTATAAGTGGGACAAGTGTTTTTACACTTGCAGGTGGGAGACTGTCTAATTTTTTTTTTTAAAGTCAATTAAATTGACCGAAATATATACTTATACCCATTTTTATGTACCCCGAATTTAATTATTTAAGGATAGCACTTATTTTGGCGAAAAAAAATAGCTTTCCATCATTTAAAAAAATGCATGTAACAATCATTTGATCCAATTTAAGCACCAGAAATACTTTTCTTATCACAGATAATAAACTTCTATACTGTTATCCAATGTTAGTTTAGCTTATTTTAAAATTACCGAGATTTCACTATGCTAATCGAATTTGCCCTTAAGTGGTATTGTTTTAATGCAGTATTCTATACAGTAACATTAATTAATAATATTGTGCTGTCGTCTTTTACAAAATATAGAAGTTGCATTATGCAGTCGTCAACACACAGATTATAAAACAAGCATGGCTCAGCAATACGTTGACCCTAATCAGTGCCGTAACTACACATTTTAGCGTTGTGTGCAAGAAACCGCATCGGTGCCCTCACCCATAGTTAAAACAGGACCAATGCACGACGTAGGCACACGCCCAAAATAGAGGGGAGTGGCTTCATGAGAAAGGGGCGTGACCACAAAATAATACCAATTCATATTACACTGCACAGTAGTCTCCATTATTCAAATTACGCTGCACAGTAGCACCACTTACACACATTACGCCAGGTAGAGCAGGTAGAGTCCCCCTTGTACACATTACAGCAGGTAGAGTACCCTTTTAGACATTACAGCAGCAGAGTCCCCCTTTTTACACATTACGGGAGCAGAACCCCCCTTTTATTTATTACCAGTTTATATAGCGCACACATTTTCCGCAGCGCTTTACAGAGAATATTTGGCCATTCACATCAGTCCCTGCCCCAGTGGAGCTTACAATCTATACTCGCTACCACATGTACACACACACACACACACACACACACACACACACACATTAGGGTTAATTTTGTTGGGAGCGAATTAACCTACCAGTATATTTTTGGACTGTGGGAGGAAACCGGAGTACCCAGAGGAAACCCACGCAAGTACGGGGAGAATATACAAACTCCACACAGTTAGGGCCATGGTGGGAATCGAACCCATGACGGTGCAGACAGGTAGAAGGAGGCGGGCTAATGGTGTGAAGGGGGTGGTATTGGTCCTATGGACGGGAGTCAGGAGGAAGCAGCAATAGCGAGCATAGACGGAAACAACAGTGCGTGATTAGTAGGTACTGCTGTATCTGGCTGGCCTGTAGACATGGCAGAGGAGCTGAGCGCACACCACTAGTCAGCACTTGAGCGGCGGGCAGGGGAGATGGGCGGCTCTGTCTGAGAGAGAGCGGCCACGCTGGTGGTGCTGCCAGATGGTGCGCCCACAATGCATATGCGCTGTGAGCAAGGCACCTCTGGCACACACCTAGTGACGGCCCTGACCCTAATCTATATAAAGCAAATGAATTTCATTTGCAAGCAACACCTTATATGCAGCACAGTAAAAGCATCAGTGCCTCAGAATATAGAATAGACTGCCAAGTCAATGATATAATAGAAAATCTATATAAAGACAGAAATTTATCAAATTATATTTATTCCATCAAACATACCGTATCTGTATTCTACCAAGAAATACAATTATTAAGATACAATTACTGCATAAAAACATATACAGAACCTACTTGTGACCAAATAGTATGAATAGCAAACGTAATGTAGATGTAATCACTAAAGCTAGATACACAATTCTAATTATCGGGACCATAAGCAGATAATTGTATGATCAGTCCGATAATTGTAATAGTGCGCGTGCACATACGAGCAACGATCATCGCTTTGACACTGGTAGGGTGAGACCTTCCATTCTGCTTAAAAGATGAATGTTTTGCTGATATCGTGCACACTTTTGTTGCGTTTGTGCTCGAATGACCGACATTTCTGCCGACATTAGGCAGTCGCACCAAACATGCTTTCTTGGGATGCCACCGATTAATGTGATCTTCAATAGCTGTGCATGTGTTTGTGACCCAGTCTGAATCTGTATACAAAGTGCTACAATGAAGCGGACGCATTTTTTTCAGTGCCAAGCTCCGTCATGCTTCATATACAGACTCCGTTGGAAACACATATGTACAAGTGTTGCGCATCAAATTAATCAGTGCAGTCTCATGAAGGTTTAACCGAATTGCAATGCGATTAAGACGCACGTTCGAGAGGAAAAAAAAATGTGAAAAAGTAGCTGCGCCACAGATCACACATGCCAAGTGTCTTGCACTTGGTGTATTGAGGCCAGGTGAAAGGGCACATCGATACATGGATCATCTGCGCAGTGTGTACACGGATGCACTATTTCTATCCCATCATTCGGACAGAAAGGAACAAATGTATGTTTTACACACTATTAAATGATCTCTTGAATGTTTAATTGCAAAAAACAAACAAAAAAAAAAACCCGTGAGGCTACTAAACCTAGCAAATCTGTCTGATAACCGTCTTGGCCTGAGGCAGCTCTACAATTAAGACAGGTTTTCTTTAGCGGCAGAAGGTCCTGAATATCACTGCGCATGCCCGGTGTCAGATTCCCCGAGAAGTCTTCCATCTCCAATATGTTGGGTACGTAACTTGCAGGGACTGCAATTATCCCGACCACTGTCCCTGTGAGTTAAATATAGGCTATAGCAGGATGTTTCCATTCTGAATGAAAATATCCATCGCAATACAGACTGTTAAAAATTATGGCAGTGTTACGAGTATTAACAGAGCACCGTAGACTGAAAGTTATAGTAAACCATATATTCTCAAACTAAAAACTTGTGATTTTATAATTACTCGTGAGCGACAAAAAATAAGAATTTACTTACCGATAATTCTATTTCTCGTAGTCCGTAGTGGATGCTGGGGACTCAGTCAGGACCATGGGGGATTAGCGGCTCCGCAGGAGACAGGGCACAAAAGTAAAAGCTTTAGGATCAGGTGGTGTGCACTGGCTCCTCCCCCTATGACCCTCCTCCAAGCCTCAGTTAGGATACTGTGCCCGGACGAGCGTACACAATAAGGAAGGATTTTGAATCCCGGGTAAGACTCATACCAGCCACACCAATCACACTGTACAACCTGTGATCTGAACCCAGTTAACAGCATGATAACAGCGGAGCCTCTGAAAAGATGGCTCACAACAATAATAACCCGATTTTTGTAACAATAACTATGTACAAGTATTGCAGACAATCCGCACTTGGGATGGGCGCCCAGCATCCACTACGGACTACGAGAAATAGAATTATCGGTAAGTAAATTCTTATTTTCTCTGACGTCCTAAGTGGATGCTGGGGACTCCGTCAGGACCATGGGGATTATACCAAAGCTCCCAAACGGGCAGGAGAGTGCGGATGACTCTGCAGCACCGAATGAGAGAACTCCAGGTCCTCCTCAGTCAGGGTGTGCCCCTGACCAAGTATCAGCTCGGCAAAGTTGTAAAGCCGAGACCCCTCGGGCAGCCGCCCAAGATGAGCCCACCTTCCTTGTGGAATGGGCATTTACATATTTTGGCTGTGGCAGGCCTGCCACAGAATGTGCAAGCTGAATTGTACTACACATCCAACTAGCAATCGTCTGCTTAGAAGCAAGAGCACCCAGTTTGTTGGGTGCATACAGGATAACAGCAAGTCAGTTTTCCTGACTCCAGCCGTCCTGGAAACTATAATTTCAGGGCCCTGACAACATCTAGCAACTTGGAGTCCTCCAAGTCCCTAGTAGCCGCAGGTACCACAATAAGCTGGTTCGGGTGAAACACTGACACCACCTTAGGGAGAAACTGGGGATGAGTCCGCAGCTCTGCCCTGTCCGAATGGACAATCAGATATGGGCTTTTTTGAGACAAACGCCGCCAATTCTGACACTCGCCTGGCTGAGGCCAGGGCCAACAGCATGGTCACTTTCCCTGTGAGATATTTCAAATCCACAGATTTGAGCGGTTTAAACCAATGTGATTTTAGGAATCCCAGAACTACGTTGAGATCCCACAGTGCCACTGGAGGCACAAAAGGGGGTTGTATATGCAGTACTCCCTTGACAAACTTCTGGACTTCAGGAACTGAAGCCAATTCTTTCTGGAAGAAAATCGACAGGGCCGAAATTTGAACCCTAATGGACCCCAATTTGAGGCCCCTAGACACTCCTGTTTGCAGGAAATGCAGGAAACGACCGAGTTGAAATTTCTTCATGGGGCCTTCCTGGCCTCACACCACGCAACATATTTTCGCCACATGTGGTGATAATGTTGTGCGGTCACCTCCTTCCTGGCTTTGACCAGGGTAGGAATGACCTCTTCCGGAATGCCTTTTTCCCTTAGGATCCGGCGTTCAACCGCCATGCCGTCAAACGCAGCCGCGGTAAGTCTTGGAACAGACATGGTACTTGCTGAAGCAAGTCCCTTCTTAGCGGCAGAGGCCATGAGTCCTCTGTGAGCATCTCTTGAAGTTCCGGGTACCAAGTCCTTCTTGGCCAATCCGGAGCCACGAGTATAGTTCTTACTCCTCTACGTCTTATAATTCTCAATACCTTGGGTATGAGAAGCAGAGGAGGGAAGACATACACCGACTGGTACACCCACGGTGTTACCAGAACGTCCACAGCTATTGCCTGAGGGTCTTTTGACCTGGCGCAATACTTGTCCAGTTTTTTGTTCAGGCGGGACGCCATCATGTCCACCTTTGGTCTTTTCCAACGGTTCACAATCATGTGGAAGACTTCCCGATGAAGTCCCCACTCTCCCGGGTGGAGGTTGTGCCTGCTGAGGAAGTCTGCTTCCCAGTTGTCCACTCCCGGAATGAACACTGCTGACAGTGCTATCACATGATTTTCCGCCCAGCGAAAAATCCTTGCAGTTTCTGTCATTGCCCTCCTGCTTCTTGTGCCGCCCTGTCTGTTTACGTGGGCGACTGCCGTGATGTTGTCCCACTGGATCAATACCGGCTGACCTTGAAGCAGAGGTCTTGCTAAGCTTAGAGCATTGTAAATTGCCCTTAGCTCCAGTATATTTATGTGGAGAAAAATCTCCAGACTTGATCACACTCCCTGGAAATTTTTTCCCTGTGTGACTGCTCCCCAGCCTCTCAGGCTGGCCTCCGTGGTCACCAGCATCCAATCCTGAATGCCGAATCTGTGGCCCTCTAGAAGATGAGCACTCTGTAACCACCACAGGAGAGACACCCTTGTCCTTGGAGATAGGGTTATCCGCTGATGCATCTGAAAATGCGATCCGGACCATTTGTCCAGCAGATCCCACTGAAAAGTTCTTGCGTGGAATCTGCCGAATGGAATCGCTTCGTAATAAGCCACCATTTTTCCCAGGACTCTTGTGCAATGATGTACTGACACTTTTCCTGGTTTTAGGAGGTCCCTGACTAGCTCGGATAACTCCCTGGCTTTCTCCTCCGGGAGAAACACCTTTTTCTGGACTGTGTCCAGAACCATCCCTAGGAACAGCAGACGTGTCGTCGGAAACGGCTGCGATTTTGGATATTTAGAATCCACCCGTGCCGTCGTAGAACTACTTGAGATAGTGCTACTCCGACTTCCAACTGTTCTCTGGACCTTGCCCTTATCAGGAGATCGTCCAAGTAAGGGATAATTAAGACGCCTTTTCTTTGAAGAAGAATCATCATTTCGGCCATTACTTTGGTAAAGACCCGGGGTGCCGTGGACAATCCAAACGGCAGCGTCTGAAACTGATAGTGACAGTTCCGTACCACGAACCTGAGGTACCCTTGGTGAGAAGGGCAATTTGGGACATGGAGGTAAGCATCCTTGATGTCCAGGGACACCATATAGTCCCCTTCTTCCTGGTTCGCTATCACTGCTCTGAGTGACTCCATCTTGATTTGAACCTTTGTATGTAAATGTTCAAAGATTTCCCATTTAGAATAGGTCTCACCGAGCCGTCTGGCTTCAGTACCACAATATAGTGTGGAATAATAGCCCTTTCCTTGTTGTAGGAGGGGTACTTTGATTATCACCTGCTGGGAATACAGCTTGTGAATTGTTTCCAATACTGCCTCCCTGTCGGAGGAAGACGTTGGTAAAGCAGACATCAGGAGCCTGCGAGGGGGAGACGTCTCGAACTTCCAGTCTGTACCCCTGGGATACTACTTGTAGGATCCAGGGGTCCACTTGCGAGTGAGCCCACTACGCGCTGAAACTCTTGAGATGACCCCCCACCGCACTTGAGTCCGCTTGTACGGCCCCAGCGCCATGCTGAGGACTTGGCAGAAGCTGTGGAGGGCTTCTGTTCCTGGGAATGGGCTGCCTGCTGCAGTCTTCTTCCCTTTCCTCTATCCCTGGGCAGATATGACTGGCCTTTTGCCCGCTTGCCCTTATGGGGACGAAAGGACTGAGGCTGAAAAGACGGTGTCTTTTTATGCTGAGATGTGATTTGGGGCAAAAAAGGTGGATTTTCCAGCTGTTGCCGAGGCCACCAGGTCCGATGGACCGACCCCAAATAACTCCTCCCCTTTATACGGCAATACTTCCATGTGCCGTTTGGAATCTGCATCACCTGACCACTGTCGTGTCCATAAACATCTTCTGGCAGATATGGACATCGCACTTACTCTTGATGCCAGAGTGCAAATATCCCTCTGTGCATCTCGCATATATAGAAATGCATCCTTTAAATGCTCTATAGTCAATAAAATACTGTCCCTGTCAAGGGTATCAATATTTTCAGTCAGGGAATCCGACCAAGCCACCCCAGCGCTGCACATCCAGGCTGAGGCGATCGCTGGTCGCAGTATAACACCAGTATGTGTGTATATACCTTTTTAGGATATTTTCCAGCCTCTCAGCTGGCTCCTTGAGGGCGGCCCTATCTGGAGACGGTACCGCCACTTGTTTTGATAAGCGTGTGAGCGCCTTATCCACCCTAAAGGGTGTTTCCCAACGCGCCCTAACTTCTGGCGGGAAAGGGTATACCGCCAATAATTTTCTATCGGGGGAAACCCACGCATCATCACACACTTCATTTAATTTATCTGATTCAGGAAAAACTACAGGTAGTTTTTTCACACCCCACATAATACCCTTCTTGTGGTACTTGTAGTGTCAGAAATATGTAACACCTCCTTCATTGCCCTTAACATGTAACGTGTGGCCCTAAAGGAAAATACGTTTGTTTCTTCACCGTCGACACTGGAGTCAGTGTCCGTGTCTGTGTCTGTGTCGACCGACTGAGGTAAATGAGCGTTTTACAGCCCCTGACGGTGTTTGAGACGCCTGGACAGGTACTAATTTGTTTGCCGGCCGTCTCATGTCGTCAACCGACCTTGCAGCGTGTTGACATTATCACGTAATTCCTTAAATAAGCCATCCATTCCGGTGTCGACTCCCTAGAGAGTGACATCACCATTTCAGGCAATTGCTCCGCCTCCTCACCAACATCGTCCTCATACATGTCGACAAACACGTACCGACACACAGCACACACACAGGGAATGCTCTGATAGAGGACAGGACCCCACTAGCCCTTTGGGGAGACAGAGGGAGAGTTTGCCAGCACACACCAAAAACGCTATAATTATACAGGGACAACCTTTATATAAGTGTTTTTCCCTTATAGCATTTTAATATATATATACATATCGCCAAATAAGTGCCCCCCCTCTCTGTTTTAACCCTGTTTCTGTAGTGCAGTGCAGGGGAGAGCCTGGGAGCCTTCCCACCAGCATTTCTGTGAGGGAAAATGGCGCTGTGTGCTGAGGAGAATAGGCCCCGCCCCCTTTTCGGCTGGCTTCTTCTCCCGTTTTTCTGAGACCTGGCAGGGGTTAAATACATCCATATAGCCCCCAGGGGCTATATGTGATGTATTTTTAGCCAGAATAAGGTACTATCATTGCTGCCCAGGGCGCCCCCCCCCAGCGCCCTGCACCCTCAGTGACCGCTGCTATGAAGTGTGCTGACAACAATGGCGCACAGCTGCAGTGCTGTGCGCTACCTTATGAAGACTGAAGAGTCTTCTGCCGCCGTTTCTGGACCTTCACTTTTCGGCATCTGCAAGGGGGGTCGGCGGCGCGGCTCCGGGACGAGGGTGAGACCTGTGTTCCGACTCCCTCTGGAGCTAATGGTGTCCAGTAGCCTAAGAAGCCAATCCATCCTGCACGCAGGTGAGTTCACTTCTCTCCCCTAAGTCCCTCGTAGCAGTGAGCCTGTTGCCAGCAGGACTCACTGAAAATAAAAAACCTAACAAACTTTTACTCTAAGCAGCTCTTTAGGAGAGCCACCTAGATTGCACCCTTCTCGGCCGGGCACAAAAATCTAACTGAGGCTTGGGAGGGGGTCATGGGGGGAGGAGCCAGTGCACACCACCTGATCCTAAAGCTTTTACTTTTGTGCCCTGTCTCCTGCGGAGCCGCTAATCCCCCATGGTCCTGATGGAGTCCCCAGCATCCACTTAGGACGTCAGAGAAATGTGTGTGAAAGTAAAAACACGACCATACCTTACACAAGACACTGCTAAAACCTAATCCATGCTCTCATTATCTCCTGCATTGATTATTGCAATAGTCTCTTCCAAAAACGAGACTCTCACCATTACAATCCATTCTGAATGCAGCTGCGAGGCTAATATTCCTCGCTAGACGTTCGTCGTCTGGAGATCCGCTCTGTCAGTCCCTCCATTGGTTACCTGTATTCTACCGTATTCAATATAAAATACTTTTACTCACACACAAGGCCATTAACCAAACTACACCAACATACATTTTAAAAAATATCTCCCAACCAGACCTCTTCGCTCTTCACAAGATCTGCGTCTCTCATCCACACTCATTACTCGCTCCCACTCACGACTGCAGGACTTTCATCGGGCTGCACCCACTCTGTGGAATGCCCTCCCACGCACAATAAGACTCTCCTCTAGTCTCCAAACCTTCAAGCATTCCCTGAAAACTCACCTCTTCAGGCAAGCGTATCAAATTCCAGAACCGCCCACATAACTTTCATAACCTTTCTTATCAAACTGCATCCACTCTGCACAGTCCACACATATACTCACATGTCTTCTCATTCTTCCTCTCGACCCCGGTTCATCATTGCTGTATGACCATATCATACAGCCCACCAAGAACCTTTGCAATCTGGTGGACAACTCTGCAATAGATAGCGCCTATCCTTGTGTAGCCATGCCTATTTTCCTATAGATTGTAAGCTTGCGAGCTCGGCCTTCCCACCTCTGAGACTGTATGTTATTACCCAGTTTTGTTATATCATTGTTTTGTTATATCATTATTTCCAATTGTAAAGGGCAACGGAATTTGCTGCACTATATAAGAAACTGTTAATAAATAAATAAATAAGTAAAAAAGTGTTGCTGATGAATATTTTGACACTATTTTCAAAAATGGTAATATATAAACAGTTAAAACACACTAAGGGGTCGTTTCATGAAGCAGTGAAAAGTGTGGAGAAGTGAGCCAGTGGAGAAGTTGCCCATGGTAACCAATCAGCATTGAAGTAACATTTATAATTTGCATACTGTACTATACAATTGTACGAAGCAGCTGATTGGTTGCCATGGGCAACTTCACCACAGGCTCACTTCTCCACTCTTTTCACTGCTTCATGAATAGACTCCTAAATATCTGAACTGCACCAAATCTTTAACTACACCAAATCCAGCGGTTTTCTGCCACCTGATACTTATTGCAGTGTCATCTGCTGATGTAGCTATGTTTATTTACCCTGTACTTGTCCTATATTGTCTTAAACTGTAAGTTGCGGTTTTCCTGTTTTGATTATTTTTGTACTCTGTAACTGGACGCTGCGGAACCCTTGTGGCGCCATATAAAGGATAATAGGATTTTAATACCTAACGGTAAATCCTTTTTTCTTAGTCCGTAGAGGATGCTGGGTACTCCAAAAGGACCATGGGGTATAGACGGGATCCGCAGGAGACATGGGCACTTTAAGACTTTAAAAGGGGTGTGAACTGGCTCCTCCCTCTATGCCCCTCCTCCAGACTCCAGTTATAGAACTGTGCCCAGGGAGACGGACATTTCGAGGAAAGAATTTATCATTTAAACCACGGTGAGCGTCAAACCAGCTCACGCCTCCAGCATGCTGCAGAACGTGGCATTCAATAGAACACCAGCTGACGGCATGAAGAATATGCAGCAATATGCTGCCAGAAAACGTAACACAACCAATAATAGCATAATGTATGCCACGGCATGAATAACGTCACCAACAGGCCGACTGAAAAGAAGCACAGCATGTGTGTAACCAAAACTAATAACTGCAGATACAGTACGCACTGGGACGGGCGCCCAGCATCCTCTACGGACTAAGAGAAAAGGATTTACCGGTAGGTATTAAAATCCTATTTTCTCATACGTCCTAGAGGATGCTGGGGACTCCAAAAGGACCATGGGGTTTATACCAAAGCTCTAGAACGGGCGGGTGAGTGCGGACGACTCTGCAGCACCGATTGACCAACGTGAGGTCCTCATCAGCCAGGGTATCAAACTTGTAACCATCGCAAAGGTGTTTGAACCCGACCAAGGAGCCGCTCGGCAAAGCTGTAATACCAAGACCCCTCGGGCAGCCGCCCAGAACGCGCCCACCTTTCTGGTAGAATGGGCCTACACTGATTTCGGTAATGGCAATCCAGCCGTAGAATGAGCCTGCTGAATCGTATCACAGATCCAGCGTGGAATAGTCTGCTTGGCAGCAGGAACCCCAATCTCGTTGAGAACATACAGGATAAACAGAGCGTCAGTTTTCCTAATCTGAGCCATTCTGGCAACATAGAGTTTTAAAAACTTAGACCACATCGAGATATTTCGATGTCGCCCAGGCGTCAGTAGCCACCGGCACCACACTAGGTTGGTTCATGTGAAGCGATGAAACCACTTTTGGCAGAAAGTTTAGACGAGTTCTCAACTCTGCTCTATCTTCATGGAAGATTAAAAAAGAGGGCTCTTGTGAGACAAACCGCTAATTCAGACACCCGCCTTGCGGATGCCAAAGCCAACCGCATGACCACTTTCCAAGTGAGGAATTTCCACTCAACCTTATTGAACAATTCAACCAATGAAATTGTAGGAACAGCAACACCACGGTAAGATCCCATGTTGCCACAGGGACACAAGGGAAGATGGATGTGCAACACTCCTTTAACGAAAGTTTGGACCTCTGGAAAGGAGGCTAATTGTTGTAGGAAGAAACCCGATAAGGCTGAAAACTGAACCTTAAATCGAGCCCAACTTAAGACCCGCATCCACACGATCTTGTAAGAAAAGAATGTAGAAAACGACCCAACTGGAATACTTCCGAAGGAACTTTCTTGGATTCACACCAAGACACATACTTTCTCCACAAATGGCGGTAATGTTGTAATGTTACTTCTTTTCTGCCTGAAGAAGAGTAGGGATGACTTCACTGGGAATACCCCTTCAGGTTGGGATCCGGCGGTCAACCCTTAGGCCGTCAATGGAAACCGCGGTACGTCTTAGAACACACACGGCCCCTGCTGTAACAGATCCTCCCTCAGAGGAAGAGGTCAGAGTACTCCTATGAGTATTTCCTGAAGATCCGGATTCCAGCCCTCCGTGACCAGTCTGGAAGAATGAGGATCACCTGAACCTTTGTTCTTCGTATGATCTTTTAGCATCTTTGTAAAGAGTGGAAGTGGAGGGAACACAAAGACCGACCGAAAAACCCACGGTGTCACTAGGGCGTCCACCGCTATCACTTGAGTGACCCTCGACCTGGAACAATATCTCTGAAGTTTCTTGTCGAGGCGAGACGCCATCTTGTCTATTTGTGGAATTCCCCAAAACTTGTCACTTCTGTGACATTCGCTTTATGAAGACTCCACCCTCCTGGCTGGAGAACGTGTCCGCCGAGGAAGTTTGCTTCCCCGTTGTCCACTCTTGGAACGAACATATCTGGCAGAACGCGTAAACGTTTTTGTCGCCCAGCGACAAAGCTTTCTGGCTTCTGCCATTTCTTCTCCGTTCTTAGAAAACCGTTATAAACGGCCCTTTACTCCAGACCGTTATCGTGGTGACAAGTATCCTAACTTGACCCTTGTCCTCGGTGAGAATTGCGCCGCTACCCCAGGAGTGATATTCTGGTCTTGAAACCATGATTATCCCAGGTGGGAACCAGACCACTTGTCCAACAGGTCCCGCTAACACTCTGGCATGCAAGCTGCCCACTGAATGGCCTCGTAGGCCGCAACCCTCTTTTCCAGTAACTGAATGTATTGAAGGATTGACCCTGTTGCAGGTCTGACCAGACTCTGAATCTTCAGAGCTTTTTTTTTTTTTACTGGAAGCAAATATTTCCCAAGCCAACCACCGCATCGTTGGAACCAACAATGATTTTGCCAACTTCTGCTGTCGAAGAACTGTCAGGGAGAAACAACGTTTTTCACCATTTGGCTTCTTGATCCCTCCGTAATCCGGAGAGCGATCCAGTACAGAATAATTATATCTCCTTACTATCGAAGGAAACCCATCATACCACCATCACTCTGGCGGATTGGTAACGACAATCCTGAATCGCAAACCTCAGGTAAGCCTAATGCGAAAGAAACCGTAATTAGGCCTCCTTTCTCCATTTTCAGAGTAGAGAAACCTGCCATGAGAGAATCCCTCATGGATTTTAAGTAGGAGATTTGAGATTTCAGATATAGGATTTGGTCTGACCAAGCCGTCCGGCCTCGGAAGCACGAAAAAGCTTGAACGGCAGCTTCTCCTCTTTTTTTTTTTTTTTTAACCGGGACAGCAGGACAATGACCTGATCCTGACACAACTCTTGTATTGTGTCACTCACCACATCTCTGTCCAGAGGAGAATCGGTAAAGTCTATTTGAAAAAATCAATGAGGGGAAACGTCTGGAAAAACTCCCGTATGTCCCACTAGGGACTCTATCCTTAACTCACTGATCCATGTCTTTTCCAGGGCTAACTGAAGAGTTCTAGACGTGGTCCCACCGGTGTGGGCTCCCGCAAGATAGACCCAACGTCCTGCGGTGGACGTGACAGAAAACATAGGGCGAGTTCTGCCTGTGAACTTGAAAAAAAGGTAGCTGACCTCCTACCTCTTTTAACCTTCCTTTACCGGTAAAGAAAAGGGAATCCTTATCCATTCGGTCGAAATGACTGCATCCTACAATAATGCGTCCCCAACCGTAGTGAGGTATCCTAGGGTAAGAAGGTAGACTTACCAGTGGTATCTGCCGCGAGCATATTAACAAAGCCATCACCAAACCAGGATTCACCTTCATAGGGAAGAGACTCCGCTTCTTCTGGGAGTCAGACCCAGCATCCCCTTGGTGAATCCACAACGCCCTCCTAGCCAAGACCGCCATGGAATTGGCTCGCGAACCCAAAAGTTCCAAATCCCTTGTAGTCGCACGGTAGTGTGCTACACTGTTCTAGATATGACCCAACTTTAAGGAGTATCCCATCTCTCCCCAGGGTAATTATATCGGATGACAAAGTAACCGACCATTTCTGAACACAAGCACTCCCCCATGCGCATGTAATGCAAGTATAATCAACGTATAAAATTAAAATATCACTTAGCTTCCTGTATACGATCCTCTGTGACAGGGCCACGTGCAGGACAGGGGTTGACTCTCACTGTATTCTATCCACGGCGGGAAAAGAATAAACACTCGGCCTCCTCGTGAGGATTTGAAACCATCTGGTCACGGCTGACCTAGAGTTTTTTCAACAGAGCGACCAGCACATGAAAAGGAATAACTTTACTTCAGCATTCATTATAAACCCTTATGCACATTTAAATACACATGCACACACACACACACATATATATATATATCTATATAATATCTATATATATATATATATATATATATCTATCTATATATATATCTATCTATATATATATATTTTGTCAGGAACAGCAGGGTCCCTAGTGACGTTAATACGTTCTTAATGTGTATGAAACGTACTGAATGCTGATTTTTTTTTTTATCTAATCAGGAAACATTATGGTCGACATAAGAAATAGTATTCGTGTCGATATCAGGGAGTAGTAACTGGGCAAATTAACATTTCTTTTTTGCGACCCCGAGGGGTCTGAGGGAAATATATATATATATATATATATATATATATATATATATATACACACATACACAGGTATAGCTTTGTCAATGTTTACCCAGTCAGATTTGTTGGTGCCGACAGGGTCACCCACCCACGTCTGTGTCTCCCATATAGTTTTCGCTTTGGAAAAACATACATCTACTGACATGTGGACACTTATTTACATGAACCAAGTACCATCAGGCGTCGGCGGTGCCTCAGACATGCCGACACACATGTATTAAACACCCACCGACATTACACTGACTATTTTGTGTCAGGGATACACAGAAGACGTTTACCAGCTCTTTTACACCATGCTCCCTATCTATTGTGCTTTACTTTTCACATATATTGCACTAAAACACTGCGTGTCCCCCCCCCGCCCCCGTTTTCCACTGTGACCTGTTCAGCAGTGCTATGGCAGGGCCAGCGTCTCTGTAAGGAGAAAATGGCGCTGGTTAAAGCTGTAAGGGAAAAGCCACGCCCCCTTAATGGCGCGCTTAAGTCCCGCTATTTTTTATACTGGCGGGGGTCTGTATACAGTGCCTATGTACTGTATACCCTTATTGCCAGGTGTAAACAGAGGTTTATTGCTGCCCACGGTGCCCCCCCTGCGCCCTGCACCCATGTAGTGCCGCTTATGTGTGGGAGCAATGGCGCGCAGAGCAACCGCTGCGCAGTACCTCCGAGACAGTGAAGTCTTCTGCCGTCTTAACTGAAGTCTTATTTGCTTCGGTTACTCACCCGGCTTCTTTCGTCTGGCTCTGTGAGGGGGACGACGGTGCGGCTCCGGGAACGAGCAGCTAGGCTATACCAAGTGATCAGACCCTCAGGAGCTAATGGCGTCCAGTAAGAAGCAGAGCCTTTAACTCACAGAAGTAGGTCTGCTTCTCTCCCCTCAGTCCCACGAAGCAGGGTGCCTGTTGCCAGCAGTGCTCCCTGAAAATAATAAACCTAACAAAGTATTTTCTGAGAAACTCAGGAGAGCTCCTCAGTGTGTGACCAGTCTCTCTGGGCACAGAATCTAACTGGATTCTGGAGGAGGGGCATAGAGGGAGGAGCCAGTTCACACCCCTTTTAAAGTCTTAAAGTGCCCATGTCTCCTGTGGATCCCGTCTATACCCCATGGTCCTTTTGGAGTCCCCAGCATCCTCTAGGACGTATGAGAAAATAAAATATATACAATTATGGTTTAATATTCACAGTACTTAAAAATAAACTAGTAACACCTTTACTCTGATCTACAGCTGTTCTGAAATAAGGAAGACAAGGGTTAGACACTGTACATTAAAAAAGTAGGCACTGGTGCATGCATTGTGAAGTGGTTGTGTATTCCAAGGTGCCACTAGATGGCGCCCAATGGAGCAATTCGATTGTTGCTCTATTCCGAAATACATGCAGCCGGGGAGACACATTTCAGATTGCAGCCTCCTTAGGTACGAGCTGAAATGTGCATAAACTCTGGTTTGAGCGCCCTAACCTGTACTTTAGATGGGTTTGGTTGCTTTGCGTGGCTAAACACTTTACTGATGCACATACATACGGGGCAGGGGTTGGCTGGGCAGGGGGGCAGGGTGCAAGTTAGGTGTTCCAGGGCCACATGACTGCAGATTCCCTGAGAAAAACTGGGCCACTTGCTTAAGTCTGCCCCCCAGGCTGAAAGTTGCCAGCCAGCCCCTGATACGGGGCATGCGCATCCAACAGGGGCAACAAATGAATAGACCGGTGGGCGCCCAAAAAACCAATCGGCCCCAACGTGCGCAGAGATTTTTAAATTCTGGGTTCCCAACCCCAATCCTCGAAGTAATCATGGTTTGTGATCTATTTAAACCCCTTTCACATCTCCAATGCCGGATCCCACCCGCGAATTGGAAACGGGTCCTTCCTGGGTGGGATTCAGCATTGGACCCTAACGGCAGGCTTCCCGAGTGAACGGGTCCCATCAACCCGGAAATCCGTTTACACTGCCACTGACCCGGTATTCAACCCAGGAATAACCCTTCTTATAACCCAGGTTGAATAATACCCCTTTCACACCGCACAAATAACCAGGTATCGACCCGGCATATTGCCGGGTCGACACGGGTCAGTGTGCGGGGTGAAAGCGCCGTGTCGGATTTCCCGCGTCGCCTGACCCGGTAATTCAACCCAGGTTATAAGTAGTGTTATTCCCGGGTTGAATACCGGGTCAGTGGCTCTGTAAACGGATTCCCGGGTCGAGACGATCCGGGACCCGTTTACAAGATAGGGAAAGGCGGCGCTGAGATGAGCTAATCTCCCAGCACCACCTCTGCTGCCGGCTCCGCCCCCCACCGCTATGGCAACCGACCCGGCATTATGCTGGGTCTGGAAGCCAGCAGAAAGGGTAGGAGAGTCTCCAATGCCGGATCCCACCCAGGAAGGACCCGTTTCTAATTCCCGGGTGGGATCCGGCATTGGAAATGTCAAAGGGGTATTACTGGGTCAGGCGACCCGGTAATTCTCCATGGCCCCTTTCACATCGCAGTGACCCCGTGTCAACCCGGCAATATGTCGGGTCGATCCTGTGTTATTTTTGCGATGTGAAAGGGGTTTTAATCATGCACAGGTGAGTTATTGCTGGGTCAGTAATTAGCACACCTGCTTCCATGGGCAGATCCTTAGAGCATGACCTGTAGGGGGTAATTGAGGGTTGGGAATGAGAACCGCTGCTTAAGATGAAACCTTTGAAAAAATAAAAAAAAAGAAGAAACATTTCCTCAACGTACAGGATGAGTTCAGTACACAGCTATGTATAAACACGACATTAAAATACAGAGGTGAATGCGCCCTTGGCTGGCAGGGAAATTCTTTTGTTTTACAGGCTGTAGGCATAAACTTAAAACACCACAGTAATTAAACACTGGCCGTTTCCTCTGCTTTAATTAGCATGAAGACTGTGACTGAAGCGCGTTTCAGCATAAAGTCACTGACCTCATTCATTCAAGCTACTGCTGGACTGTGTGACCCCATTACTTGGTCACAGTGCCAGCAGCACTTGCCTGTACCGTATCAGAATACTTCAAAAATTACTGGAGCCTCCTTCATAGACGCCAACACACAAAGACGAATTCAAGTGCAACTCTGAGGCGTTTATTCTGGGCCAGTAACGCAGTAATCCCTGCACGGCCTCTGTTGGCTTTCAGGATTTGCCTGCAGCTGCCTGAACTACTGATCACACAAACTGTAAAACACAAATACTTACAGGGTGAGACAAGCTGGTCCGTACACTGGGCCTGATTTAGAGACGCAACGCCGCTGCTCTATGGAAACATGCAGAAAGCAGCAGTAGGCACCGGCAGCTGTGCCCATCGGATCACTTGCGTTAACAGTGGCCGTCTGAGTAACGCCTATGCTATGCAGGATGGCTGGGCACGCTGCTGGGACCAAGAACTCTGCTTTGTAAGACGCAGGCCCTGGCTTTGCCACTCCCAGGAAGTGAGGGGAGTCATGCCCCCGTTTTCGGGAATGCTGTCCAGCTACAAATGCCACCCCATCTCAAACACTGGCAGCCTGTTAATCAGGCTGTGGCTTAGGGGGACCTCTGTATGATAATGCAGGACCTGTTCTGCACATGTGCAGAACAGGTCCTGCGTATGCACATGTCCCCTACCATCGGAGTGGTATGTAAACCCTCAGGTTTACATACATCTCTGAAAATGTATGGGTACGCACCACTCTGCATAGCACGTAGTTTCATCAACATGCTCTCGCAACTTAGCCCATGTGAGCGTGCTCCATTACAGCCCAGTTTTGCCTACGGAGTCACGAGTGGATGTGTGACAGAAGTGAATGACCCTACATCCCCGCTGTAGTTGTGCGTGCTTGGTTCCAGAGCAATGCGCCACGCAGAGACACACCAGATGCGTGCAGCAGATAAGCTTGCGTGCAACACTGCGGCAGCCCCTGGGTGTATTGGGTGTGACAGTGTAGGTTGTATCACAATCCAGTCTGTTTATTCGAAAGAAATACCTATACAAAGTACGTACACAACTTAAGGAGGGTACACACGGAGCGATTTGTGCTTCATTTCTAAGCAATCTGAATAGATTGCTTAGAAATTAAGCACACATCGCTCCGTGTGTATACCCCATACCGAAAGTGATGCGCGGCCCCAGCTCTAGATTGGCCTGCATGCAGTCAAAATCTAGTTAGCACAAAACGTGAAATCACTCGTGTACAGGAATGAGCGACAGCAATTGACGTCACCCACCACTCGCCCGCCTCTGCCTGGTACTTTTTTTTTTTTAACGTGTATGAGCGATCTAGACACCAGGATGTTCAAGGGACATAGCCTACGCTAAATCGCTCAGCACACATCTCTTGCAGAAATCTCTCCGTGTGTACCCCCCCTTTACTCACCATTTTAGCAGCTCCCCACCAGTGTGGTGACAGGGAGACTGAGGGAACATTGAACCCTATGATTTGGGAAGGACAGATGCATCTTGGCAGATCTGTCACGCACTCAGGGACTAATGACCCGTTATTAACAGCCAGTCATCATATAATAATAGTTCACGCTGCCCCATCCAACAGGTTACGTTTTTGGGATCGCTATACATGGAAGAGGCATCAAAAGTGGATGTGTCATTTTGACAGAGCCGCCCATAATAAAGATATAATCACAAATGGCAATTTGTAGGTTTGCTCTTACAGGTCCTGTTAAGTTGAAGGAATAGTTTTCAAGTGAAACTGGGCGGCACATATACAATTTCCATGATTATGTACTACTGGCCAGATGCCCGTCTCGTCTTAGGTGAGCAAGTTCTCTGTACTGTGGAAAATAAAATAGGTACAAATACTGGATAAGAAAGTACTCAGGGGGCAGATGTATTAACCTGGAGAAGGCATAAGGAAGCGATAAACCAGTGATATGTGCAAGGTGATAAACACACCAGCCAATCAGCTCCTAACTGTTAATTTACATATTGTAGCTGATTGGCTGGTGCCTTTATCACCTTGCACATATCACTGTTTTATCACTTCCTTATGCCTTCTCCAGGTTAATACATCTGCCCCTCAGTTGTTTAATTCTAAATAACATTCTGCAAAGCTATGTGCATAATCAAATAGCAGAAATACGGGTATGGTCTGTGGCGCTCTAGAAGAGATACGCAAGCAGTGGGCATAAACAGAATTCTCCACACAAAGGAACAATAAGATCAATAACACGTAATAAAAGCCAGCAGGTGAGGGGAATGTATGACTGTGTAATCTCAGGTGAGGTTCTCTGCACATTGAAGAAGGAGCACCGTATGGAGGGGGAGAGGGCATATGGATAGATAGACCTGTATATAAATATAAACATAAATAAAGGCAAATAACTTGCTGTACATATTTAGGTCTAGTATTATTCATATGTAAATCAAACGCTGCTTGATCTCAATTTCAATCTTTCCACTTCTATTAAAGGCTTCGCTCTTCAAAGAACCAGAAACACACAGAAGAGCATTGTGTCTCTCTGCTTTCACAGAGCTTGCAGCATGATAGGAAATTTAAACATTACAGTGGTCTCCGAACCATGCAAAGCGAGCGCTGTGACAAAGCCCAGAGGCTACATCATTGATCCAATGTTGACAGCATCATAACAAACCTAAAAAGAGCCTTTAGGAATCAATGTAAACATGCATGCAAGTTAACACTGTGTAGCAGAACATTAATGCACCAGTTATTTCCACACTTTACATGAAGTTTGTTCTTCTCTTATTTGTTTTTATTTTTAATTGAAATCTACGTAACGCTAATGGTAAACAAAAAAAAGAAAGTTAGCTGATTCCGCAGGGCTAAAAACGGGCCTTTTCCATATCCAATAAAAACTTCTAATAATCAGTTTACTGCATAAAAGAAAAAAAAATATGTTCCGTCTAATTTAATAAAACCTTATACCCCTTTTCCACCTAAAATTCGGATCCAACCCAGGTAATAGAACATGGGTTCCAAGCCATGTCACAGCGGCTTGAAACACCATTCACACCGCAGGCTGGACCCAAGTTACTGGCTGGTCATCCTTGGCACTTGGTGATGATATCTCCAAGCACTGGTGAGCCCGCTCTCTATAGGGTTCTAGTGGGACCCGGGCTAGATGACACGGGTCACCAGTTTACAAAGCACCCTTGGATTCATGGGTAACTGAACTCGGGTAATTTTTCCGGAACCTTTTTCTACAGAGCCGCAACATAGGTAGACCCGGCAATCACCCATGTTATTGTGGCAGTGGAAAAGGAGAATAATACCCCTTTCAGACATGCTCCAAATTCCCGGGACTTTGGACATGAACGCGCATCAACCCGGGAATTTGGTATGTCTGGAAGGCACCGACCCGGGAACGTGATCCGGGACGCCAACCCTGCAATTGACCAGGGTTTTTCCCGGGACTCAAGTACCGGGAAGCCAACCCGGCTTAGGTCTGAAAGGTGCGACCCGGGAATTTGCTCCCAGGTCGCACCTGATTGGCTGGGCTGCCTGGAGGGGGCCGGAGTGAAGAGGGGGCATGCGCCGGCTGCTGTAGTCCGTGCTGCTGTGAGTAGCTGAAGCAGCCGGCGCAGCCAAAAAACAGAGAGGCGGCCTGTTGGAGTGAGAGTGTGTGCGTGAGTGAGTGTGTGTGTATATATGAGTTTGGCATGTGTGTGTATATATTACATGTATGTGTTTGAGTGTGACATGTGTATGTGTAAAGTGTGTAAATGTACAAGTGTGACGTCTGTGTGTGTATATAAGACATGTGACATGAGAGTAGCCTGGTCTGACCTGGCTGTCAGGGCAGACCAGGCTTATGTCTGAAAGGGGTCGACCCGGGAATTTCCCAGGTCTCAGATTTAGTGTGAAAGGGGGTCCCAGCAAAAACCCGGGATTTTTCAGAGATGAAAATTCCAGGTCAGAAGCAGGGAAATTCCCGGGTCCTATGTCTGAACGGGGTATAAGATGCAGGATCCATGTTTCCTTGTAAACTGCTGGACCCCTGAATATTATTAATGCTAGGATGACTGCAAGAGCTTGAAGAGGCAAATGTGTAATTACATTCACAAAAAAGCCCGCAAGGATGTATAAAAATAAACAGGTGCCGGACAGTTTATTGGGAATGCATTTAAAAATCACCCCCTTCTTTCCCAACTCTATCTGTGTTCCCGTCCTCACTGACACGAGAAGCAGTGGGACTTTAGGAGAAGGCACTTGCTGATCCTGCCAGTGTATATAAACAGCAGCGATGAATACATCTTGTCCTTTCATCGGACTCTCGGAACATTCTGAATAGTTGGTTTCTGGAGGTGCATAGGCAACTGCAAAGACAGTATAAGAGGGTATCCTACCTGACAGCACCACTTCAATGAGATCTCCCTCCTGAATGTCTGCCTCAGATTTCACCAGCTGCAGGATGTTTTCTGATGTTGGGTCATGACGGAACAAGAGGATCTTGTCGTACATCCCATAGAATCCGCATTCTGGAAACTGAACGAGACAGAAAACATGAGGAAAACGGAGCACAGTAAGATACAAAGTATAATTACCCACAGATTGTGAGATATAGCATGGATATGTTTTGCTTCATTATATCATACAGCCTCAGGTCATGTGGCGTGGGGGGGAAACTCAATCAGAATACTTTTTATATTTGTTACGGCTTTAAAATGTTCTCCTTTGATTAAATACGTGATCATGATTATGACAGCTACGAAGACATGCAAGTGTAAACATTTCTTTCCCCCGGCAAACAGCGTGGCCTAAGGATTGATCCAACTGAGGGGCTGATTCATTTGAGGCTTTATGTAATGGGAGCCCGGCCACCGGCATACCATACTACACCCCTTCTTTGGTGTACAGTCGTGTGCACGAATAAGTAATGAATGAGACCCCCACTGTCAGTGTCCACAGATGCCGCTTTGTGGGGGGTCATTCTGACCCAATCGCACGCTGCAGTTTTTCGAAGTGTAGCGATCGGGTCAGAACCACGCACATGGCCGCCAGTCACTGCGCTACGATCGCCTCTGCCTGATTGACCGGCAGAGGCGGTCGATGGGCGGGAAGGGGCGAAACGGCGGCATTTGTCCGCCGTTCCATGGATGTGGTCCAGCCAACGCAGGCGTGGCCGGACCGTGCAGGGAGTGGCCCGCAGTGGCTGCGTGACCTCACACGCAGCCGCTGCAGGCCGGGGAGCGAGGAGTAGCTCCCGGCCAGCACGCTAAAGCTGCGCTGGCCGGGAGCTACTCTTGAAGTGCAAAGACATCGCTGCTGTGCAATGCCTTTGCACTTCTGGGGGGGAAGGGGAGGAGGGGGGCGGCATAACTTACATGCGGGGCGGACTAGCCCTGTGCTGGGCTTCCCCCCACATGTCAGTGTGAATGATCATATCTGTGCTAAATTTAGCACAGCTACGATCGACTCAGAATGACCCCCTGTGTGTCTTTAAACACAGCATCAAAATGTGTATCAGCCCAATGGCATGTGCAGCTTCTCTGTCTGAGTATGGCCTCCTACGTCAGTGATTCAGCAACAGCTTGCTGCCACGCGCCCCCGTCACTCCCATAGAGACACAGCATCTCCGTGAGGCTTTTTGCCCACCTCTGTTACCTCCCAGTCACTGTTCAGGAACACCCCTCACTTTTCTGATCTACCATCGCTACAGCAAAATGGGAAGAAATACTTTATTGTGTTTCTATTGCACCGTGTATATTATTATTGCAGGCAGACATTGCACTAAAGTACTGAACGTACAGTAAGTTACTATGATTCTGAGAAACTGGACTTTGTATGAATAAAGCTAGTAACGGAAACTATCCCACTGATGAAACAGACAGGTGTAGGCATATGCAGTTAGTTACTTGGTAATCACAGATTGTAAATATGCATTTTCCCTGTGATCAGATATATTATAATCTGCTGCTAATCATTAATTTGCTCCTTGCTCACTACCCAATCTGTGTCACCCCTGTCTGTTTGCCCCTTCCCCTTTAGATTGTAAGCTCTCAATAGCAGGGCCCTCTCCCCTCATGTGCTTTTCCCTCTCAGACTATTTTCTCATCCATACTCCCTATAAGGGCACCTATCCCTCGGTTTCTGCCACCCTGATGATTATTTCAGTGTTCTGTCCCCTGATGCAGCAATGGTCATATACCATGTACTTACAGTACAAGATAATATAGGTCAAGTCATGGTTTTCCTGTTTGGCTCATTTATGTACTTTGGCGCCACTGAAGAACCCTTGTGGCGCCATATAAATGAACGATGATAATAATGCATTGAAATCTCTCCTGTTTGCATGAAATATCTGACCTTGTCCAGTGGCCTAGTCAAATCTAGCATTGGTTGGGAGTGGTAGTAGACTGCACTGAGCTAACCAGATCAGTCACCATGATAAAATCAACCACTGATCTGTGGACGGAGGGGGGTAATAAACAGGTTTTGACTCTATACATACAGCACAGGATGGGGCTTAGTAGCATGGAGGCAGGGTTAATGTCAGTTCAACCTGCGTCTGGGGGACGGCGGACGGGACGACCTTCGGATCTCTGCGCAAAACCATCAACGGCCATCTCCACCCAAAAGTATGCAGTAAAAGGTGCCAGTGATAGAACATGGTGATAACCAGTGAAAAATCTCCTACAGCAGGAGGTAATGCAGTGGTACACAGGGACACGTCATTAATAAAAGACAGAAATGAAAGGTTACGGATTCTGTATAAGGTACTCCAAGTCTGTAGAACCACCTTCACTATACAGGGTGACCGAGTAATACCATCCAGTCACACATCATTGAGCAGAATTATTGCTCTGAAAATGTGATTAAGGTCTTCAGCGAGTACAGCTATCACACTGAGAAAAAATTTTTGCGGGTCCTAGGGACCCCACACTTTAAAAAATTGGGGTGCTACGCCACCATTTCTGGGTCCCCTCACATATTAAGGGGGGTGGGGGGGCAGGCAGTGCTGGGGGGCAAGGAGGGGGTAAGGGTAGATAGCAGTTTGGGCAGTACTGGAGGAAAGGAGGTACATGGAACATACTTTACACCTACTGGATGCTTGAATACATGCCGGCAATGATCAAGCTGTGTGCAGGGAGGAAGCCGCTGTCACACAGTACGGTGCAGTGCCCGGAGCTGCGTGCTGGGGGAGAGGGGGCACGAGTCTCAAGAGGCCAGTGATATGCTACCAGCAGTGATTGGCTGCAGAGATTGGCACTGAGAAATGAGCAGGTTCTGCAGGACACGCTGTGAATGAGTCCTGAGTGCGCCTCATCCAATACCACACTGCAGGACCAATTCATTTTTTTTTTATTTAAAGCGAGTCCCTCATCAATGTCTGCAACATGTAAAAATGCACTAAGGCGCGTATTTTGCAACCACTGTAAGTATACATACCTCCTAACATGACCCTCTCCCGGAGGGACAGAATGCGCTGCTCCTGGACTTCCCTCTTAATTTATGATTGCCAGCACCTGTGCTGAAACACCTTTCTTATCCATTAACCTGTTCAAAACAGGTGCCGGCAATCATACATTAAGAGAAAAGTCCAGAAGCAGCGCATTCTGTCCCTCCTGGAGAGGGTCATGTTGGGAGGTATGAAGTATATAAGACATACAGGTGATATCTATATCTGCTACTTCAAGCTTAATCTATTCATGCACGGTATGTGAAAGGGTTAATCAAAGTAAAACCAGCTGGTCTGTCTAAAAAGAGTTCTCATTTACTCCCTGACTTACATATATCAAGCTGCAATCACAGCCTAACTTAATCAGTGTTACTGTAAACAAAATATTTATCCTGAATGTTGCATTTACTAAACAACAAAAAAAACAGTTGCGTAAATCTTAAAAAACACAAAAAAGTTTTATTACACTGATAGTCGTATCCAAAAATAGTCACAATGCTTACTGAATGAAGATGGTGATAACACAATAATATACAAGAACTAAAAAACTGCAAAATAATTTTTTTTAAATAAGACGGGTATAAAAACAGAAATCTGGTCCTAGCACTGCCTTTACCTTCTGCATGGGGAATGTCAGAGAGGTCCCCTTCCTTAGGAGAAAGGCATTTACTGATGGCCCAGGTCATGGGATCAATTCCACTGGTTACAAATATATATAGAGAGGTCTCCCTAATACTCCTTTTACACCTACATACTGGGTCTGACCTGGGTTTTGAACACGCTTTCAACTCGGGTCAGACCCCATTTACACCACAGGGTCGGCCACTTTCACAGTGCAGTGTGTTACTGTTCTGCTGGCACTTGGAGATGACATCACCTCCAAGCGCCGGTGAGCCAGCTCTCCATAGGGTTTTAACAGGACCTGTATCAGATGAACCAAGTCACATGTTCACACTGGCTCCATTACTCGGGTCCTTCCCAGGTCCACTTTTTGTGGGGGCCCCTTTCCACTGATCCACAGCCCGCATTTACTCGGCAATAACCCTGGTTTACCCAGCAACGGAAAAGGGTTTTGTCCGCACTTGGACAGACTACAGTTACTATCCTATGTGGCTATAAAGGAATTCCTAGTTTTCTAACTACAACTCATTGCAGACTGGCCATTTGGATTCCCAGGTGTTTCAGCATGAACATTCCAAGCTACAGTAGGCGACATTAGCCAGGTCTCTGTGTAAAATATACATTAAGATTTATCAACCTCCTATATACTGGCGCACAGTTTTTTCACAGTTTATTAAAGTTCCTCTTATCTTTGGGAGTGATCAGGTAATAAATATGTTAATTTTCCTAATTAATAATTTAATACATTGCAAACTGTAAAAAAAAAAAACCCTTTTAAAGAAATTAAAATTAAGAATATGCGACTATCCAACAGTGGTTCCCAATCTGCTATCACCTTCAACAAAGGAGTACATTTAAAAAACAAATACTGCCTAGTAGTAGTATTATAGGGGTTCACTATGGTATGCCGGCGGTCGGGCTCCCGGCGACCAGCATACCGGTGCCGGGAGCCCGACCGCCGGCTTACCGACAAGTGTGGCGAGCGCTCCATGTTATTTTACTCTCCCTCCAGGGGGGTCGTGGACCCCCACGAGGGAGAATAAGTGTCGGTATGCCGGCTGTCGGGATTCCGGCGCCGGTATACTGTGCGCCGGGATCCAGTCAGTCGGCATACTGAAGACCACCCGTATATAGCGTACACACAATACACAACATTTCTCCTAATTACTGCAGCCTTCTGCACTAGCTATACAATCACTAACCCCGCTATACCATACGGGATCCGCTCTGAAGATCGACAGTGTCTAGGTCGACCACTATAGGCCAACAGTCACTAGGTCGACAGGGTCAGAAGGGCGACATGTTCTAGGTCGACAGGTCAAAAGGTCGACATGAGTTTTTCACATTTTTTATTTTTATTTTTTTACTATTTCATACTTAACGATCCACGTGGACTACGATTGGAGCGGTAATCTGTGGCGAGCAAAGCGAGGCACCTTGCCCGAAGCATGGCGAGCGAAGCGAGCCATGCGAGGGGACAGGGTGCAGTAATTGGGGTTCACGGTCACTCTACGAAGAAAACGACACCAAAAAAACTCATGTCGACCTTTTGACCTGTCGACCTAGAACATGTCGACCTAGTCACTGTTGACCTATAGTGGTCGACCTAGACACTGTCGATATAATGATCCTCACCCATATCATACATCAGAATACATTTGCTCAATGTACAATTGATATCTAACTTTATATTAAAACGTCTGAATTATTTGTAGTAATACACAGATAACTTAGATGTGTTGGCAGGAGCCGGAGGGTTAATGTGGACTTATTTTTGGCCAAAGGAGGGCTTGCTGCCTGTTCTTAGCAAGGGCTCTCGTTGCAATTAATAGCCCTTGAGTTGCATCCTTTGGACAGAAAAGGGTCTCCATGACAGCGCCAGGCAACTAGTATGCGTCGCCATGGCTGCAGGCACAAGGTATGTAAAGGGGTAAACGCCACTTCGTCAAATGAAAGGGAAGATGAGATTGTGGAGCAGATAAAATCTTACTACAATGTTCTAGGCGCAGGGGAAACGATGCCAAAGTCAATGAGGACAGAGACGGCAGCAATTCACTTAATTGTGGTAATATTGAGCCACAGATACGCTGAAGACATAAAAATAGGGTCACTGGCAGCTGGAGAACGCCTTATGGAAGGAAACAATCAAAACAGAACAACAAAAACCTTAGAATGCACGGCACAGCTGATATAAGAGCACGAGCCAGTCATCAGCAATGATTAGGATACTGTTCTAGCTCATACACAATCTTATCATTGGTCTGCTACAGGTGAGGGCTTTGTAGTTATGCTTTAAAGTGTAATCCCCCTTTTATTTTGATTAATGTTATACACCCAGAACTTTCCCTGTACATCACAGAAGGGTGATACTTATTCTCCCGAGCTGCCTATGAACCCAGCAGCGCCAACATCTGCATGTAGGGATTTGCACATCATTAATCCCAGCAACCAGTCTGGCAGACACAGGGGAGGCTCCGGGATGCTGAATCTAGGTTAGCAAAGGACAATGCTGTATAAATTGCACCACCTTCCCAGCCGTAATGGAGACACCCTTGCCAAAGCAGCAATGTTTGTATAACTGATCACAAAGAATGGCTAAAGAAAACCAAACAAAAAAAGTTAGTTTAAACAAATACCTTAAATTAAAATCAGACTACAGTACATTCACAGTGAGGTAATAGGCGCTACACATTAGGCGATATAACTGAACGATATGAACGGTCTCGTTCATTAATGAACGAGAACTCGTTCATATAGTTCAGTGTGTAGGCACCAACGATGAACGATGTGCGGCCCCGCGCTCGTTCATCGTTGGTGCCGGGTTGCTTATGGATGCAAGCCAATATGAACAATCTCGTCCATATTAGCGTGCAGGGCTATGGAGCTGGGTGACGGGGGAAGCAAAGACACTTCACTCCCCCCGTTACCACCCATCTGCAGTATCGCCAGTTCGCTGAATGTGTAGCCCTTAAGAGTCCATGCCATAAACATGCTGTTATACTGTAGCAATCTATTTTGTCAAGAGTCACAGCTCCTAAATCACGTTAAAACATGCTGGATACTGGTCAAGGGATCAATTCCACTGGTTACACATATAGAGAGGTCTCCCTAATACCCCTTTTACACCTAAATCCTGGGTCTGACCTGGGATTTTGAACACGCTTCCAACTCGGGTCAGACCCCATTTACAGCACAGGGTCGGCCACTTTCACAGTGCACCTGTGTGCAGTGTGTTACTGTTCTGCTGGCACTTGAAGATGACATCACCTCCAAGCGCCGGTGAGCCAGCTCTCCATAGGGTTTTAACAGGACCTGTGTCAGATGAACCAGGTCATATGTTTACACTGTCCCCATTGCCTGGGTCCTTCCCAGGTCCAACTCTCCTCGTTGGATTCCTGGTTCACTGGTTCGTTGGATTCCAGAGTTATTTTTTGTGAACCCTTTTCCACTGAGCCACAACCCTGGTTTACCTGGCAACGAAAAAGGGTTTTCTTTATAAAGCACATGGACAGTCTACAGTTACTACAGCATAGCTTTACGTGAAAACATAAAGCAATGCTGGACACTGCAGTCCCACCATCACCCCCCTCACCCACATTTATTTTATTTTTTAAATGGGGACTGTGGTCTTCTCCAATTTAAGCAGCGGTATCCCTAAAAGGTTAGAACAGTGTTTCCCGAAGTCAGCCCTCAAATCACACTAACAGAGACGGTTGTAGTAATATCCATGCTTGAGCATAGATGGTTAAATCAAAATAACAAAGGTACTAATTAAGTCACTTGTGCTCAATTATGGCTATCCTTAAAACCTGGACTGTTCGTGTACCCCGAAGACTGTGATTGGGAATCCCTGGGTTAAAATACAGCATATTTTATACTGGAAGGGATTTATAGATACGGTCACTTATGTGCAGTAGGTCAGCCTACTTTAAAGATATTACATACGCTATCACTTCACTGTTTACTCTTTGTTGCTATGGGCTGGATATATAGCCACATAAATTCCTTATTGCGGCTATATACAGCAATCAGAGATGATTTGTGAGGCCCTCACTAACACACATAGGACTACTGGTGACAAAGCAGGCACAGAGGGGATCCGGTCTCTAGGTCGACAGTAACTAGGTCTCTAGGTCGACACGTTCTAGGTCGACGGGTCAAAAGGTCGATATGTGCTTTTCACAATTTTTTTCCTTTTTTTGAACCTTTTCATACTTAACGATCCACGTGGATTACAATTGGGAACGGTAACCTGTGCCGAGCGCAGCGGTAGCAGAGCGAGGCACCTTGCCCGAAGCATGGCGAGCAAAGCAAGCCATGCGAGGGGACACGGTGCACTAATTGGGGTTCCCGGTCACTCTATGAAGAAAATGACGCCAAAAAAAAACACACATTAAAAACTCACGTCGACCTTTTGACCTGTCAACCTAGACCATGTCGACCAACAGTGGCCGACCTAGACACTGTCGACCTAGTTTCTATCTACCTTCCATACCACACCCGCACAGAGTGTATTCACATGATAGAATATCTCTAGTTCACCGACATACACCCAACAAGTTAGAGTTCAGTTTGCACGCTGACTAGATCCAGACACACTTTTTTTTTAACCCGTCTCTAAGCTTTGATAAATAGCCCCCTAAATCTTTTTAAACACAGAATAAAGGATGTGTGGTCAGACCGCTTTACACACTAGTGCAGGCCTGGCCAAACTGTGGCTCTCCAGCTGTTGTAGAACTACAAGTCCCAGCATGCCCTGCTACACTTTTGCTATTAGGAAATGCTAAAACTGTGGCAGAGCATGCAGGGATGTGTAGTTTTACAACAGCTGGGGAGCCACAGTTTGGCCAGGCCTGCACCAGTGTTTCACCCAACTGGGTAATGACAGTGAGACACAGAGGACTGGGACAGCAGTGCAAGTTCTGAAGTTTGCTTTACGGTACCACACTTCGCAGTACCACCTAGATCCGTGGTCCAGGACATGCCCACTGTTTAGCAGAAACCCAATCAGCGCATCTTAAAGAAAAGGTACATTTTCCTGCTAGAGGATGCCAAAGAATTGCCAATTTTAGCACTACAACCAACAGCTGCTGCAGAAGCTATTCATGCTGCAATCTTTATACAGTACAAATGGCAATCAGATACCAAGAATTAAAAAGTCATCTCCCCTCTGTAACAGTAGAACGAACTATCAGAGGTGTCAGTGGCACAGAAACAAATGGGATGTATCCCCCACCCCCATCGAGCAAGTTGGTGAGGGCGAACCTCTAGTCTTATAATGCAATGCCTTTATTTCACTGCTGGCTATAAAAGGTAAACATTACTTTTGATTAAAGCAGGACTATTGGGTTATAATGTACTTGTATTAAATGTCATTTGTTTTAATACTGTACATTGTAGCTTTGCAATAAAATAAATACAAGGGACATGGTAGAGGTCACTGGAAATCACTTTCCAAGCATAAGCACATGGGTTTAAACAATGGGCAAGTAAAAGTGTCCACAGCTGTAAATGAATAACTGCAGGAGGATCTAATAACTAGCTACAATTAGCAGCTTTTCCTCCTGGCTGGTGATCTTCCGTGACATTAGCCTAACCCTGAGAACAGGTTTCGTTTCGCTCACAGTATGGAAGGGTAGAGAGCACAGGTAATATGTAATCGCCTGTGTGCACTAAAAGTCCAGAGTTTTGCCCTCTGTCATGCGTAACCTATACCTTTGGCAGCTGAAGTTCTTTTTCAATAGCCAATAAAAAAGTTTTTAGTACGGAGAAGAAAAATAAAATAAAAATCTTTCCTGGGGTGTGACAGTGATATGGAAGACTACAGTAGTATTTATGACCATTCATTTGCTGGGTCGTTGGGTCATTAGCTAGTGTGGCTGCCATATAGCCCATCACTAAACTCTGCACCCTTACATCCCCCTCTCGGTGTTTCTCTAGCCTCATGCCCCATGTATTTTTATTTCTGTCTCTTATAACTCTTTACAGAAAACAAAGAAGAGAAACCCAGTGGCGCAAATGTAAACAAACAAAATATATCTTTCCTGTAAAAAGTCCTTTTGGAATTCTTCAGAAAAAACTGTAGTGTTCTTAAAACGATTCACTCCGATGGATTTATACCTCAAATAAAGAAGTAATGATGTTCTTAGTGCAACACTGTTTTTTTAGAGAATGTGGCACATCTTTCAACATATGGTAATGAACTCACATTTGTTAAATGATATAAAAGCTCATCATCCTCCACAGATAAAATATTGATCCTTTCAGACTTCCTCCATCCAGGATATATTCCAAAAGACAGGGAGGGAGAAAGGTTTAGTGCAACACCGTTTTTTAAAACAAAAGTGATTTATTACAGGTTACACTTACAAGGTTTAAAATTCACAAAAGCATTGAGCAATTCCCAGGAGAAGGGTAGTTCTCACGGTGTCAGGAAGTCGGAGTCAGCCGTTCCACAAAACCAACGAGTAACAAGTTCTTTCACCTTCACACAGGGCATCAATGTCCAAACAGCAAAACGTCCACCTGCTTCATTACCATATGTTAAAAGATGTGCCACATTCTCTAAAAAAAACAGTGTTGCACTAAGAACATCATTACTTCTTTATTTGAGGTATAAATCCATCGGAGTGAATCGTTTTAAGAACACTACAGTTTTTTCTGAAGAATTTCAAAAGGACTTTATACAGGAAAGATATATTTTGTTTGTTTACATTTGCGCCACTGGGTTTCTCTTCTTTGTTTTCCGTTTATGTTCTATGGTGTTTGGTGAGCCATTTGAGTTACTCAGGTTGCATTGTAATTGTATGTGCGCAATCTTTTTTCTGGTGTATTTTCTATCTATCTTATAACTCTTATAACTCTTTAATCTTTTTTTCTTGTGGGGGGATTGCATGGGTCAGATGGCAGGGGTAGGTGTCGACTGCAGGTGCTGACTATCCTGGCTTGGGGGTGGAAGGCTACGGGGTATATTCAATGTGTGTCGGAAGCTGCCGTCTTGTCGGAAAGACGGCAGCTTCTGACAGATTTAGGTCAGAAGGGGTACCGACCTGTCCAATGCCAGGCCATTTTTTGGAATTCCTGACTTGTCGGAAACCACGTGGACTGTCGGATTAGCCGCGGATCCACGAGTTCTGTGACCAAATCCGACAGGTTTTGGCCCCGGTTCGGACAATGTCAATCCGACTTTTTTTTTATTGTCGGATTGACATTTACAGAACCGGGGAGATAAGACGGGGGAACGGGGACACGTCATCACTGCTTACCGCTCCTGATGCCACGCTCTCCTGCTGCCGGCCTCCTTGCTCCGATCCATCCTGCTGATGAATGACCGGCGCTGCCTACTTGGCCTTCTCCTCCGCCCCCTTGCTGCTGTTGGTGGCTGAGTGACTGCTGCCTCTGATGTTGCTGCTGGAGCTGAACACTCTTGGCGGATCCCTGATGCTAGATGCTGCTGCTGGGCTGCCTGTCCTTGCTAGGGTAGCGAGGTAAGAAGGCTTCCTCCCTCCAGCCAGCTGCTATATACCCCGCTTGTCACAGTTGCCAGGAGTGGCAAAAACCGACAGTCGGATTTGGCCGCTCATTGAATATGAACCTGATGGGTCTTTCCCGTCGGAAAGGACCGGACAGGTATTGAATATACCTGTATAACTGTGTCTAGCAGGCAGCCAGCGACACCTGTGATATATTTCAAAATACTATTCTAGCAAAGAAATTTTATTTATTTAAAATATATCAAGATTTTTCACTGTAATCGCCAATTCTAAGAAAATAGGTATAGGATTTATGTTTTTTTTTTTAATCTGGAAACCAGCTATACATAAAGTAATGTAAATCAGAAATATATCAATTAAATATTACTTGTAGAGGTGTCTAAGATGAAGCTGTGGAGAGGAGGGCTGTAGAGGTGCTAGTGAAATGGGGAAAGTTATAAACCTGCTAATGTGTGGACCTCCATTCTAACAGTAAAACATTCTATACCCTTAATACTAAGAAATAATGACACGGAGACTTGAATTTGGCAGAAAATTGTTAGCTATTTATTGTACCCTAACCACTAGAAAAACCTGTAAAGGAAATATTAAATTAGCATGTAATATCAACCGAAATATGGTGGCAGAAAAAAGAACGGCTACAACCCACTGAAGATAACCTCAGAAACATTAAAACTCAAACAAACAATCCTAATCTACCACAAAAACCATACATAGATAATAGGTGCCCAACTCAGACCTCCACGCTGACTACCCACCCTGATGGGTGATGACGCTGCCCCCTGTTGGGTGATCTAGCGGCCTTAAAAGTCAATGGAGGTGAGTGCACCTAAACCACACCAATACTGTAAAAACTGTGACTAACAAGTCATATTATAACCTGCCGTTCTTTTCCGCCAACAAAAAGCCAACGAGAAACCACAACAACCTAAAGCCAAAACACTCCGTGCCAAACAATCTACAAATTCGGGTGGGAGGGCGTAAAGCAGGGGTGGGCAATTATTTCAGCTGGGGGGCCGCTTAACACTTCCAGCGAATATTCGAGGGCCACACACAAAATACTCAAAAAGAGATCCCTTTTTACACATTACGGCAGACAGCGTGCCCTTTTTACACATTACGGCAGACAGCGTCCCCCTTTTTACACATTACGACAGACTGCACCCCCATTTTTATAATTACGGCAGACAGCGCCCCCGTTTTTATACATTACGGCAGACAGCGCCCCCGTTTTTATACATTACGGCAGACAGCGTCCCCGTTTTTATACATTACGGCAGACAGCGTCCCCGTTTTTATACATTACGGCAGACAGCACCCCCGTTTTTACACATTACGGCAGCAAGCGCCCCCGTTTTTACACATTACGGCAGACAGCATCCCCTTTTTACACATTACGGCAGACAGCGCCCCCGTTTTTATACATTACGGCAGACAGCGTCCCCGTTTTTATACATTACGGCAGACAGCACCCCCTTTTTACACATTACGGCAGACAGGGCCCCCGTTTTTACACATTACGGCAGACAGTCCCTACCCCCCTTTCCCCACCCTCCCCTAAATCTATATAGCAGTCCTTACCCTCCCCCCCCCCCCCCTAAACCCATATAACCGTTTTTAACTCCCCTCCCCTGAACTTATATGGCAACTTTAGCTTTATCCAGGACAGGGGGTTTACCTATCTGTCAGTGGCAGACGATCCCGGCTGTCTGATAATCCGCGCTGCTGCTGCCGCCGCTTCTCCTCACTGGCCGCCGTTTCTTCTCCCCACTGGCCTCCGCAGTGCTCCCCACTGGCCGCTTCTGCTCCGAGTCCCCACTGAAGTGCCCGCCCAGCGCCGCCCCCCGTGACGCCCAGCGCATGATAGAGGAAATCCCGGTCAGCTGACCCTGTGACGTGACCAAGATTTCCTCAGCGGCGCCGCGTCTGAGAGCAGTGCAATGACAAGCGGCCTGTCGGGCCTCTTGTCATTGCACTCTGGTGGGGCACAGCGGGCCAGGCAGGATCGGTCCGCGGGCCACATCCGGCCCGCGGGCCGCCTGTTGCCCACCCCTAGCGTAAAGGCAAACTAAAAGAGACCCTTAGATGACCTATACTTCCCTATATATAGTGATCCCTCCCCTATCTATCATTGGCTGTAACCTTTCATAACAATTTGGTCCACACCCATCACAGGAGGTTTAACTCTCTCCATTCCCATGTCTGTCATTTCGTTCTCCCACAGGTGAGTGAGAGTACCCGGAGTGGAATGAGATGTAGAGGTGCCAGAGAAGGGGGGGCCGGACAGACAGTACAATCAGGCCCCGAGTCTACCCATGGTACTAAAATGTGTAGGAATTGGGGGATAATGTCTGTGGCAGGGGTGTGGTATTGAAAGTCGACAGTAACTAGGTCGACAATGTCTAGGTCGACCACTATTGGTCAACAGTAACTAGGTCGACAAGGTGTCCAGGTCGACAGGGTCTTTAGGTCGACATGTTCTAGGTCGACAGGTCAAAAGGTCGACATGAGCTTTTAATGTTATTTTGGTGTTGTTTTCTTCGTAGAGTGACCGGGAACCCCAATTAGTGCACCGCTTCGCTCGCCATGCTTCGGGCATGGTGCCTTCGCTCCGCTACCGTTTCGCTCGGCACAGATTACCGTTCCAATCGTAGTCCACGTGGATCGTTAAGTATGAAAAGGTTCAAAAAAAGAAAAAAATTGTGAAAAACTGGGGTTCCCGGTCACTCTACGAAGAAAACGACACCAAAATAACATTAAAAACTCATGTCGACCTTTTGACCTGTCGACCTAAAGACCCTGTCGACCTAGACACCCTGTCGACCTAGTTACTGTCGACCAATAGTGGTCAACCTAGACATTGTCGACCTAGTTACTGTCGACTTTCAATCCGGATCCCCTGTGGCAGCACGGTGGCCATTACTAAACCTTGGTACACGCGAGAATTCAACATTGTCAGCGACGGGACCCAGCAGCGGACCGCAATGGCAAGCGCATACACACTTCTTGCATGTACAAAAGATCGGAGTCTGTTGCACCTTTAAATTTTAAGTATGGCATTTTAAGTAAAAGTATTCAGAAAGTGTCTGGATAATAGATAAACCATGAGCAGGTTTTGCCCGATTAGCACAAAAAAACAAACCATGATGTCAAAATAAATAAGATGAATAATAATATTAAAACGTAAAGTGGTGGAAATGAAAAGCCAACGACTACAGAATTTAGGCTGAGATAGGCGGGAGATACTACTCTGAATAAGTAGGACTGACGGCTTGCTGGAGGAGCTCTGTGGAATAATAAGTGTGAGTTACTTGAGATATACACAGAGGTAAGGACGTCACACAACTCAGCTTCTGGACCTGTGTGAACTACAGTCATTACAGTGTCAAAACATAAGGGAGGTACTCCAGCGGTCTATACCTCAGTGAGAGGCAATATAACGGTTTACTTTTAACTATGCTGCAGTGTAATGTCAGAGTAACACTGTCAATGTAAAATGTATTACTTCCATGGAGCAGAGCAGAAAATTGAACTTTTGGGAGTTTAGTAGTTTTTTATGAAGGCCTCATTCAGCTAAAGGTTTTTTTTCTAGCTAATTCAACAACGCTTCAGTAAAACACAGTGCATAAACAAATCTGTGCAACTACTACTAAACAAAAAACCCTTAGCTTGTATTTTATTATTGGGAGATGCCAAAGTAAAACAAAGCCTCATATGAAGAAAACACCTAAATGGTAAACAGTACGTTGCTGGGGTGTCCCAGTATTCCTCCTTAATGCACTTTAGCGAGTGGCAATTTTTATAGAATGGGACTGTTTTACTCCAATGTTTCCACACTATCCACCTAACAAGCAACAATAACTAGGCACATAAGGTATTCACTCCGCAATGGGTTAATAAAAATCAACACAAATTGATCCTGGTCTGTTATATGTAAACAATATGGTGAATGTAAGCAGCAGTGAGGAGGGACTGCAGCAACTATAGCAGCAGTATGGAGACTGATGTAACAAAAGCTCTATACCGAGGTTTGGTAAAGGCTGGAGACAGCCCTGCTCTGTTAAAATATATATATATTTGCTTTAATGGGTGCCCTCCGATGTGTGCCACTGCGGACAGAGAACATATAGGGATCATCTGCGGCGACACTCCGTCTAGTAATAAAAGGACTCAAGTCATAGCTTTTTCCAGCAACGTTTCAGCTCCTTTACTGAGCTTTTGTCAAGCCACCATACATGTATGGTGGCTTGACAAAAGCTCAATAAGAGCTGAAACGTTGCTGGATTAAAAATACATAATGTAATTCTTTTTAAAAATAGAGAGTTCTTTACTACCACTTTTTCAGTTGGATATCTTCCTATAGATTTTAGATTTAATATTGTTGTTATATTTGATATATATTTTTATGTAATTTTGGAATAAATTTATTGTTACTTTTTCTAAAAAAAATTTTTTGAACTGCCACTTTACGTCCGCCTTTACATATTTATGTATTTATCGATGACATCTCTTCAGATATAGTGATATATATACATATTAACCACCGTTGGCCGCTGATACCCTCATTCCCCCCTTTTTTCTATTTTTATCTAAGTGGCATATTACCCATGCCAAATTCTTGAGGGTTAGCTGACACCCTATAGCTATAAGGGAGTGTTTAATTGTCAAAAAATAATCTTTGACCATTTACTTTGTTTTCACAAACACGTGACGCCATACTCCTATTGCTTTAATATATATATATATATATATATATATATATATATATATATATATATATGTATTTTAAAAGGACATTAATATTTGCTTAGAAAGTTGCTGTACTGCAGTGATCACGGACCTGTCCACAGAAGGGATAATTTGCGCAGCGTGTAAGCAAGAAAGCAGGTGCTATAGCAACAGTTTTCATGCATAAGGTCCATCACTCACTATCCAAAGAGACATTGGAGGGGGAGGGCTGCAGGGACGACAGGGGTTTATATACAGAAATAATAAGATACTTGTTTTATGTAAAACACTGCAATCCCTCTGAAACCTTTTTGTTGGGCATCAAAGCAAACAAGGTCTGAAACGGAACATTGGAATAAGAGTGATAGAAAAGTGTGCGTGCAGCTTGGGAAGGGGGGATGCTGTACAGTAGGATTCTGCTTTGGAATAGGAGTATAAACCAATATATGCGGGGTAATCCCATATATTGGTAAGTAAATAAATTAGATGAGCAAGAGAAGTGGGGTAAACAGTTTGTAAAGAATTAGCAATTGTTGGTTAGACGGGCTTTACACCAGGTGTACTGACCCCGCTAATGACAGCATGACAGTTGTAGATGGAAGTATGTGCTGGATTGCACAGTGTGTACGGCCGTCGGCTCAGCTGGGATACACATTGTTCTGATGTGTACCTGGCCTTAGATAGGCACAGAAAAGATTAAAGGTTGTAAGAGACCAGACTTTTGTGTAGAAGACAAAAGGTGGGAGACATCTACAATATCTTCCAACTGAACCTCTAGGTAAATGATAACATACTGTAGGTCAGTCATTTTTAGGAAGCAGATGTAAAAGCTGGTATTATGTAGAAGTGAGGACATGTTACTTTCAGATTTTACTACTTCCAAACGCAAGGATGCGAGCAGGGGGCGTAACCAGAACTGTGTAGGCCCCATAGCAAAATTTTGAAGGGCCCCTATCCAAATGCTTCTAGAGAGACCTCTCCACAGCAGTTTTTAATTTTATGCTCTATAATAGTGTCCTAGTTCATTTTAGGAACTATTGTGGTACCTTAGTTAATGATATGCCCCATAGTCGTGCCCTTATTTATTTTATGACCCATCGCAGTTCCCTAGTTCACATTATTTCTGTCACACTGTAGGGATGCCAGTACACATTATGCAACACAGTAACCCCAATTCACATTATGCCATACAGTGTTCCCAGCTCATATTATGTCAAGGGATATAGTTATGATCCTGGCGGTCAGCATACCAACGCCGGATCCCGGCTGCCAGAATGCCGGCAGGTGCCCCAGGACTTTTCCCACTCGTGGGTGTCTATGACACCCATAGAGTGGGAATAGAATCTGTGGCGAGCACAGTGAGCCACCGAGCCCACAGCGTGGCGAGCTCGCAAGGGGCTTTGTTGCACTCGCACTCCCTGCCGGCATTATGGCGGCTGTGATCCCGGCGTCGGTATGTGGACCGCAGGGATCCAGCCTCCGATCACTCGATCCTAACCCTATGTCACATTACAGTGCTGCCCTCAGCTCATATTATGCCACACTACAGTGCCTCCACTCCATTTTACACTACATTACTGTGAGCAGGTTCAGGGGCGCAACTAGAAACAGTATATTACATGCCCTAAGGCAAAAATAAGTGATGGACCCTATGTAACATCCAATTGTAAAAAATTAAAATGTATATAACACATGTAACTGTGACAGGGAAGGTGGGCCCCTCTCTGCTCTGGGCTCCATAGCAGCTGCACTGCCTGCACCTATGGTAGCTACGCCCTTGTATATAATACATGTAACTGTGACAGGAAAGGTGGCCCCTCTCTGCTCTGGGCCCCATAGCAGCTGCACTGCCTGCATCTATAGTAGCTACACCCTTGTATATAATACATGTAACTGTGACAGGGAAGGTGACCCCTCTCAGCTCTGGGCTCCATAGCAGCAGCACTACCTGCACCTATAGTAGCTACATCCTTGTATATAATACATGTAACTGTGACAGGGAAGGTGGCCCCTCTCAGCTCTAGGCCCTATAGCAGCAGCACTGCCTGCACCTATGGTAGCTACACCCTTGGATGCAAGACTAACTGGATAATTGCCAGGGGCCACATAGAGACAATCTGTTTATATAGATATCTATTATGGATGCATCATCTGAATCTCAGTTTTCTGTGTTAGACACTTGCATCTTTGCTATCCTAGAGCTGAATATGTGGGGCCTAGAATAGGCCAATATAAAAGGTTAATAATGAAAGATATGGGATTTCATAACAATTAGTATGAAGTCAACATACTTCCAAACCAACTAAATGTTGAACATATGTTATAGAGCAGAAGGAACAGCCAAGAACCATATGTGTTTCCTGCTATTTGTTAACTACACTTAATTGTAAGGCGCAACAGAATATGTGTAAATGGTAATAAATAAATAATGTTTGCAAGCTGAAATTGATACTGCTGGAGAAGTGGATGCTTCTGACATCCAAAGGGGATGATAGACGATTACCTGCCCACCTTCTGGTAGGCTGAATACAGTATGTCAAATGAAACATTTAAGGAATCGCTGATGTCGCTAGAAGAGTTTTATCTGTATACTCACAATCGTATGAAGGATGGCAGGTCTCCAATTATCAGCCTTGTGGTATGCACACTATAGTAAGGGTAGTGGTGATTCTGCCTTGAGCACCTTTGGAGAAGTTCCACGTTGTCTTACCTTTGACAGAATAACATGGAGTACACTATCCCAAGTACAGTGTTATGCTATGAGATTTTTATTTTATATGTTCTCATCATATAGAAATAAAATCCTAACAAGAAAACACTGGATTGAAGGGAGCTCAATCATTCTTCATACCATTTAGGGCAGTGGTCAGGGAACAGGGGTAAATTACCCCAAATGGGGTAAAAATGAAATTCCTGGGGGTAATGGACGATCACGCTGCGAGACACAACCCCATCCAGCACCGTCCGGCCTCGCGATATGACATGCTGACCTGCCCGCCCTACACTGTGCTCCTGGCCGCCCCGTGCTGTATTCCTGGCCGCGGTGTGACATGCTGACGCCACACCGCGCTCCCTCACGCCTGTCCGTCCTGTCCTCCCGCGGCCCACCAACCCACACACAGAACTTGAAGTGTTCTGTGGCTGACCGCTGACGGAGTTCTGCAGGATCAGACAGTGGCCCACATAACAGTGGGAAATTCCCAATGACATTACTGAGGTGAGGATGTGACCATCTGTCTCCTAAAAGTCGTGTCCCCCTTCCCCCCTCATTCATCTTTCTTACATTCATTCTGGTGTTTTGGGTTGGGTAGAAAGTGTTAATTAACCCATTCATTGGCAAAAAATAATTGGCGAAAATAATAAAAAATAAATGCAAAAAAATAATAATTTATATATATATATATATATATATATATATATATATATATATATATATATATAGACAAAAACAAGGGTTCTCTTGGGAGCTTGACTACCACAGATATCTTATATTATAAGATCATTTATTAAAAGACATGTTACATATACACTTCCATAACATGAATCACAGGATCACACATGTCACTTGAGTAATACATTCATTTCTGATAATCTATTATAAGGTGTTTTCAATCATCAGGTGAAGTACTTATTCCTCAGCATGAGAAAGCATGTATGATCTGTTCACCGATTTAAGGAAACGCACAATCGTTGAAACCCAACGCGTTTCTTCCCTTAGGACTTCATCAGGGGTGCAAATCAAAGAATGGCTTCACCAAAAGAAATACAAACAGAGCATGTATTCGCTGAGAGTGTATTCCTGAAGATACTAACAGACCATCAAATCATAGATGTCGGCCGAAGTAAATCAGTAGTGCATCCGTGTGTTTCCTTCCAAAAACTCCTGTTTGGATTTCACAAATATAAAAGGGCAATTCAGATGGAGTCAGAAGATACTATCTGATCAAACCCTGGCGTGTTGTCTCAAGGTCCACCTCACAGCTATCCATACATACATATACACACACACATATACATACACACAGTATCTCAGAAATGCCATTTAAACAGTGATAACCAGTATATATGCACAATCATATATGATTTCCTTCCTTTCAAATCAAGGGGTAACGCAGGCGTATCTAAATATATTTTGGGGTAAAAGGTAAAAGTGTTCCCTGACCCCTGATTTAGGGAAATGTGGTGAAACAGCTCCATTTCCTGATATCTTGCTGTTCACCTCATCTTTAATACTTTTACCGTTTTGATACATTAGGTAGAACACACAACGCTAGAATACATTTGCCATGGATAGGGTCAATCCAGTCATTTTCATATATGCTAGGTTTGCTGGGGAGGCCTTGAAAAGAAGATTCTGTAGGATTCGCAGAACATTGCCCCTGATAACTTTGCTGATATGCACAGAAAGTTGGGATTGTGCACAATTATCCAACTTGTTTATGGCCTCGGTGTTTGTGAATGTGCAGCTAGATAAAACTGTTACAATGTAGTATATTTTAGTTGTATGACTAACAGGGGAGCCACCGCCCATCGCGGGTATTAATGTTAGCTACAGAGATGCACCAGTAGCCACAACTGGAACCAAGGAGACATCACAGTGCCCAGCACCAGCTGACTAACGACACGGGTGTCTGATGACATCGGGCTACGTGCACTGGAACCTGCGTGAACCGCTATTACTTGACAATGACGTTAAAGTCATAAATAACCATTTGCTTTCATTACCTTTTCTGTCTGCTCATCACTTGTGATCCACAAACCAAAATAACAATATTTGAGGTGGCCACAGGTAACAATATTAATAAGAAGGTCTGTGACCAAATTCAACACATGAAAATTGGACTCGACACAAGAGAGGTAAAGAAACATAAAAACACAGACACCTAGAATTGGACGGCAGATAAGAACCACTTGGCCCATCTAGTCTGCTCCTTTTTTTTTTTTTTTACATTATTTTTATCTCTAACCTTGTTTGATCCTTAATTCTTTGTAAGGATATCCTTATGTTTATCCCATGCATATTTAAAAAGCTTTACTGTCTTAGCCTCTACCACCTCTGATGGGAGGCTATTCCACTCGTCCACTACCCTTTCTGTGAAGTAATTTTTCCTCAAATTTCCCCTGAGCCTCCCCCCCTCCAGTCTCAGTGCATGTCCTCGTGTCCTATTGCTTCTCTTCATTTGGAGGGTATCCGGACTCCAGGTCGACAGCACAAAGGTCGACACACCTTAGGTCGACTCCAATTGGTCGACACACCTTAGGTCGACATGGACAAAAGGTCGACAGGAACACGGTCGACATGGAAAAAGGTCGACATGAGTTTTTCACGATTTTTCTCTTTTTTTGCACCTTTTCATACTTAACGATCCACGTGGACTACGATTGGAACGGTAAAGTGTGCCGAGCGAAGCAGTAGCGGAGCGAAAGCACCATGTCCAAAGCATGGCGAGCGAAGCGAGCCATGCGAGGGGACGCGGTGCACTAATTGGGGTTCCCGGTCACTCTACGAAGAAAACGACACAAAAAAAACACCATAAAAAACTCATGTCGACCTTTTTCATGTCGACCTTTTGTCCATGTCGACCTTTTGTCCATGTCGACCTAAGGTGTGTCGACCAATTGGCGTCGACCTTTGTGCTGTCGACCCTCAGTCCCAGACCCATTTGGAGAATGTTTCCCTCCTGGACTTTGTTAAAACCCTTGATATATTTGAAAGTTTCTATCATGTCCCTCCTTTCCCTTCTCTGCTCCAAACTATACATTTTGAGATTTCATTGTCTTTCTGTGTATGTTTTGTGATGTAGGCCATGCACCATTTTAGTTGCCTTTCTTTGTACAGTTTCTAATGTATTAATATCCTTTTGAAGATATGGCCTCCAGAACTGAACACAGTATTCTAGATGAGGCCGTACCAATGACCTATACAGTGGCATTATTACTTCTTTCTTTCTGCTGCTGATTCCTCTCCCAATGCAGCCAAGCATCTGACTAGCCTTCCTCATTGCTTTGTTACATTAAAGGACAGCCAAGAGATGTGACTTTGGGTGTACAGATCGTTGAGGGACTGCTACATCACATGTTGTACAGAGGCAGTACTCCTCTGATAACTGAAGAAAAAGAACAAAAAGATCAAATATTGTTATAAATATAGATATAAGCGTAATTGCCTCTACTAAGGGATCGCCTACCTATGCAGTCTCCGGTTTGTACAGACCAACGCCAATGTATGTGAATGTGCCATGAAAGTGTCCCAAAGAGAATATGGTTCTATTAAATAAGTGCTGGGTACAGATCAAACTAAATAATATAAGAAAAAGAACATAAACCTTGGAAAGTAAATCCTGGGCGTTTCTGAGCCCCAAAAATACCTGGGATTATGATCATTAAATACCGGGTATTACAGGATTCAAAACACACTATGGAATGGGGCAAAAGTAGTGGGAGTCCAGTCGCATTATCTAGTCTTCTTAGATTCTCCTGGCTGCCCGTAGAATAGATGGAATTCCATGATGCAGCTGCTCTCAGTCACCGATCGGTTGGGAGAGAACTGTGTAATGATAACATCATTGTGCGGCACACTCCCAGCCAAGCCAATCAGTGACTGAGGGCAGCAACAGCATCACAGGACGCTACCTAAGCGTGAGAGGACCAGACAATGCGCCCACTGACAGAAGGGCAAAAGGGAGATGTAAAGTGTGGGGAAGATGGATGGCAGAGAGGGCAGGATGGGGGGAAGATGGAGGACAAGAATGGAGAAATGGACGGCAGAAAGGACAAGAGGAGGGAGATGGGTGGCAGAGTGGGCAGGAGAGGGAAGATGGATCGCTGGGAGAACAGGAGGGGGAATTTGGATCACACAGACGTCAGGAGAGGGAAGATTGATGGCAGAGACTATATTATAGACAGTGGATCAATATGTACTCACTCAGTATGACCCCAGAAAACAGACAGAATAATTGAATATCTGTACGGATGGTGTAATGGTTAGTATTACTGCCTCACAGCACTGACGTCATGGGTTCAATTTCCACCATGGACCTAACTGTGTGGAGTTTGTATATTCTCCCCGTACTTGAGTGGGTTTCCTCCGGGTACTCCAGTTTCAAACCACAATCCAAAAATATACTAGTAGGTTAATGGTCTCCCAACAAAATTAACCCTAGCGTGAAAATGTATGTACATGTGATAGGGAACATAGAGTGTAAGCTTCACTGGGGCAGGGACTGAATATGAATGGGCAAATATTCTCTGTAAAGCGCTGCGGAATATGTGTGTGCGCTATTTAAATAACTGGTAATAATAATCTCTGGAATAGCAGGATTAAGATTTTTTCAATCCCAGGATTACAAAAAATGTGTTTTCCTATATAAACCCTGTTGGTCGCACAACAAGGCTGCCATAGGTTCTCAGTAGCTTCACAAACACATGTATGGCCAAAAATCATTTGTTTCTATGCTCACCCCCATTTTTGGTGTGTGGCTAAAGCCGGGTACACACTGGAGCGACGGGCAATCGGGCAGATTAAAGGGATGATTTCCCTTGAGCCAGTACAAACTACACAATTTAATGAACGACAACGATATAAAGCGTAGGACCACCAAAGCAGAGACACCTTGGCATGGCTGGTATCCGGTTGCTAGGTCGACATGGATTAGGTCAACCAATTATGACCAACCTGTCAATGGTCAACACAGGAAAAGGATGATGTGACCTACAAAAAAGAATTATTTTATTTTTTTTACTTTTTTCATACTTTACAATCCACGTGGACTACGATTGGGAACAGTAACCTGTGCAGAGTGCAGCGGAAGTTTATCCAGGCACCTTGTCCAAATCATGCGAGGGGAAGCGGTACACTTATTGGGGTTCCCGGACACTTTACGGCATAAGCAACACCCCCACAAACAGCATGTCGACATTTTCAGCAATGTCGACCTAGAAAGCCATGGCGGGTATTCAATTTGTGCAGTTTCCACCTATTCAATTAAAGTACCGTTTTTTCGACTGGTCGAAAAAATCCAGCACGGGCGAAAAGTGAAAAGGCATGGGCGAAAAGGGATTAAAAAATGGGCCCGCAATTGAATATATTAGGTCAACTTAGTGCGGTTTTTGGCTAGCCGAAAAATCGTCACTAATTGAATACCCCCCCATAGTCGGCATGGTTATTGGCTTAACCACGTTTGCAAATGTATTTACATGGAGATCACTGTATTTAAATGGCGATCTCTGTATTTACTATCATATAGGATGTACTGAATGTCTCTGTACTGGCCTACTTCGTGCGCTATATAAAAATCTGGCAATAAATAATAATACTGCATCTGTTTTTTATTGTCTAGATTAACCATACACTTGTGATAGGCGTGTAAATTGGTTATAGCAACTACCATTTTGTATATCGTTGAAAAGCAATGCTGTCTGTACACGCAGAAAAAGAGAAAACCAAGAAGATAATGAAACATGACAGTAATTGCCTTAATATGCAAGATTAACAACAACATTTTGAAAGATGCATTTCCAAGCAACAATATATGCATTTACAAGCCTGTGAATACTGGCAAATATACACTTATTTGACCGCTAATGTGAATGCAATGGAGCTGCAACTGAATTAACTGTGTTTGTCATGTCAGTCTTCAAAACGGAGTGGTGGAAACGGTCTTTCAAAAATCCTCATCAAAAGAGGCTGCAGAGATTGTTTGATCTATCTGTATTCTGCCTACCCACTCACTCAAAACACCATTATTCCCCACAGACTGCAGCATAGAGCTAACAAAGACAACAAGGGACTTGTGTGTCTTGTAATCTCGATAGAATTAAGGGAAAAAACAAAACCATAGAATAAAAAATAAAAAAAAATCACCTGCTAACTATTGTAGGCGTCTGTCATGCCAAACACCAATCTTGTTTCACTCCTGACATGTACATTACAGGTATACTGTATGAATTCTGCTGGCTGACTCAAAATTCTACCAACACATCTGCAATTCTGTCTGATATGCATGTGCAAAAATAAGTGCTACTGCCCAGTTTCCAGTACAGCTCTTCCTATCACTCATTTTGCAGTTGTGTAGCAGAATGTCAGCGTGTGAGGGCCACGTCAGACTAGACAGTCTTAGGTTTAGCACTTTTCCCAGCTGCAGCAGTTTTCGCATTTATTGATCTTTTTTTAGGCGATGATAATTAATAAGAGCCCGACATAGCAATTCAATTGTTGCTGTCATTGGGTGCAAGTGTTGTGGGTGAAATTTGCAGCCTCCTGAAACGGACAGTAGAAATATGGGAAAAAGTCTGGCTTTTTACTGCCCACGTGGCACTTTTTGAGTTGCACCCTTAGTTTAGGCAGGTTTAGCCAATTTGCAGGGCTAACCCCGATGCTTTTGGGTGTGACATGCGTGATAATGGGTGCTCAAAAAAACGATTGAATCGCTCCCCCAGTTCTCAAAACACTTCTCACAAACAGCTGAAATTAACGGGGGTGCTTGAGTCGTATATTCTCCCCCATTTTTTTACGGGTTTCCTCCCACACTGCAAAAATATACTGCTAGATTAATTGGCTCCCGACGAAAAACTTACCCTAGTGTGTGTGCGCATGTGGTAGGGAATTAAGGGGTACATTTACTAAGAGGTGATACGAGCGGCGAAGTGAGCCAGTGGAGAAGTGCCCATGGCAACCAATCAGCACTAAAGTAACATCTATAATTTGCATACTATAAAATTATACAGAGCTGCTGATTGGTTGATGGGGAAACTTCTCCACTGGCTCACTTCTCCGCTCTTTTCACTGCTTAGTAAATGTCCCCCATAGATTGTTAGCTACACTGAAACCGGGACTGATGTGACTGGCCAAATAGTCTGCCTATTCTGTAATGTAAATTACTTCATAAAGCTCATTCCCATTTCACGCAGAGCTTCCTCTCAAAAATGTTGCATTCAGCATCTTTTCCGGAATATCGGGGAGACGCCTGCATTTTCGGATAGTTCTCTTGGAATAGTAGGCCACTGACCCGGATCTCTCCCTACCATGCTGCACAATGATGCAAATAGGGCCATGAGGCCTGGAAAGTCAGACAGACTGACAAATGATTAGTACAGCAAGTCATGTGTTTAACATACAGTGTTCACTCTGACAGCAAGTGACAACTGCAGTGGGAAATAAATGGTCAAGTCTCACTTATACCACCCGGGAATTTCCCTGCTCAGTCCCAGGTTTTTCCATCTCTGAAAAGTCCCAGGTTTTTGCTGGAGACCCCTTTTACACTTAACCCGAGACCTGGAAAATTCCCGGGTCCACCCCTTTTAGACATAAGCCTGGTCGCCAGGGCAGACCAGGCTACTCTCATGTCACATGTTATATACAGTACACACACGTCACACTCATACATGTCTTACACATACACGCCACACTCAAACACACACATACATGCAATATACACACAAGTCAAACACACACACACCAGCCAAGACCTCACCACAACAGGCCACCTCTGTTAGGCTGAGCCCCATCCAGGCAGCCCCGCCCCTTCCAGCAGTCCAAACGCCAATCAGAGGCATCTAGGTGCGACCTGGGAGAAAATTCCCGGGTCGCACCATTCAGACCTAAGCCGGGTTGTCTACCTGGGACTCAAGTCCTTGGAAACACCCTGGTCAAATGCAGGGTCGGCGACCAGGGAACGTGTTCCCGGGTTGGGACCTTTCAGACATGCCAAACTCCCGGGTTGATGCGCGTTCATGTGCCAAATCCTGGGATTTTGGAGGATATCTGAAAGGGGCATTAGTGTAACTTAAAATGATAGGCTTGTTGAAAAAGTTAGAGCAAACAATGGGGCAGATGTATTAACCTGGAGAAGGCATAAGGAAGTGATAAACCAGTGATAAGTGCAAGGTGATAAACGCACCAGCCAATCAGCTCCAATATGTAAATTAACAGTTAGGAGCTGATTGGCTGGTGCCTTTATCACCTTGCACTTATCACTAGTTTATCACTTCCTTATGGCGTCTCCAGGCTTAATACATCTGCCCCAATGTATTGCCAGGGGTATTTGGTCATCTGTATATGCAATAAGCACTGAAACAATGGTGCCGATTGCCGATTCAGTTGTATCTCTAAGTGGACACAAGTTGCATCTGAGCTGCACTGAAAGTCCGCAAGTCCAGGGGTGAGATGGGGGCAAGTTGATGTTGCCAACGTTTCAACATCGTTGCAGCAGTACTTCACTCAGCTCGCCCTTAATTGAATTAACTCATTAAAGCATGCTGCGCAAATGTGTAATTGTCAAACCACCTACAATTTTAGTTACACCCTTTTATTACAAATTGGTCAGTCATTTAGGACGTATGCTACTTCTGTGTATGTCAGGTTCAGAATGCACCGAGGAACACCTCTCTAAGCAGAGCAAGTGGTCCTATGGCAAGTGCAAGGTGCGTCAAATGAAATGCAAGTCACGAAGATCACCATGCCCTATGCACAGTGAAAATTGTTGTGCACCGACAGACATAAGATGCACACTCACACACAAGGGCGGTTTCCGTTCATTCTTCCCAATGCAATAATCTTGCTACACACACTGCATTTATGTTTCTGCACTGTAAAAATAAAAAGAGCGCTTGATATATGTGAATATGTGTATGCGCAAAACCTGTAAAAGAAAAAAATTAATACAAATGTTTACAGCCCTTTTTGGACTAATTAAGGATTGGGTTGCAGTTCAGCCAAAAAGATGAGGATATCTATCTAACCCTATCTAGATACTCGTCAGTCCGTTAGTTGTTAGTAAACGAGTATATTGAGGAGTATCTTACCCCTGTAGTCCTTCCTTTAAACAGCGGCTCCGGCACCCGTAGCACCTAGATAGGGTTAGATAGATATCCTCATCTTTTTGGCTGAACTGCAACCCAATCCTTTATTAGTCCAAAAAGGGCTGTAAACATTTTTATTAATTTTTTTCTTTTACAGGTTTTGCACATACACATATTCACATATATCAAGCGCTCTTTTTATTTTTACATTATATGAGAACCTTTAACTGAGCTGCTCATAAATCCCATTTTTAGCACAATTTAGTACTTTAATTAATATGTTTCTGCACTGGCCTGAGAAAGCAGGAACGCTGATGCTGCTCTGCGAGGAATTACCTTACTATGCCAATACCTTCCACTCAGCCTTAGCAGCACCACTCACAGGTTTGTGCATGTTATACGGGGTTGGGTATGGAATCCTAGCAGCCAGGATCCCGGTGGTCAGAATACAGAAGCCAGGATCCCGGCTGGTAGCGGTGTGAGCGCTAGAAAGCGGGTTGCGGGGCTATTCGGGACACCCACAAGTGGTAATAGCCCTAGCGCAGCTGTCGGCATCCTCAGTGGTCGGGATCCCGGTGTCGGTATCCTGACCGCTGGGATAGTAACTGCATCCCGTTATTTGGAATAGGCATTTTCTTTTTGTCATGCAGAGAATATACTGGGTGCATTTGCATGTAGCCCTAACTCATACTTGACAACTGCTGCAGCCAGATCGGAACAGTGGGGTGGGGTGGGCGTGGCATAAGAGGAGCGTGAATGTCGAGATTACAGGACATTGTAAAGCGGGGTGTGCGGCTACGATGACTAGATCCAGCATTGTGTCATCAGCTACCAACACCGCCAACTTTACTTGGAAATAGGGCAACGCCGGACAGACGAGGGCAGGCTCCAGGAGACTGGAATACATTTCTGTGTGGCTCGGAGCACTATCCGCGATTCGGGAGCCTCCCAGTCATTCCGGGAGTATAGGCAAGAATGCACAAAATACTGGACAGCTTTATTTTTACACTTCAATATAGGAGTTGATCTAGGATGTGCCCCATCTACTGTACATCTGTCTACACATTTTAAAGCCCCGCACCACCCTATATGGTTTTTTTCCAAGGTGCAATTTGCTCATCTGTTTGCTTTGCTCCCAAGTCGCAATCATGTTTTCCTACCTTTACCTTCACATACTGTATTAGAACGGCTATGAAAAGAAATTTGTTGATTTTTAGGGTTTTTTTAGTGTTGGATATGTAAAAAGCTCTTGCAGATAACCACAAGTGTTTACGTTTTTCAGCCACATCGCATATTTTGTTATACAATCCTCCTGTGAAATTGTTTTGGAAAAAACGAGGGGAAAAATGTTAGTGAACTAAGTTTTTCCATTGCTCAAATGAACGCCAGGGTTAAATCTCTCCAGTATTAGTCAGGCTTCTAGTTCCATCTTCCACACGGATCTAGAATGAAAGCTGAATGCATTTTATATTCTCAGGTATTCGGCTCTGTTCTTTATGAAATTAACACTGTGAAGCTGTCAAATCCTGGCTTTATGTGCTTAAATATTATGCTGCGGCTATAAAAACATAACTAGGCGCGTGGAGTGTGAACTTCAGGATAATTTATAGTCAACACCTAATATCTGCTGGCTGCCACGTTAACTTTAATCGGGTTTGTAAAGATTTCAGGGAATAAAAAAAAAAAAAAAAAAGAGAAAGAACAAAAAAAAGAAAAGAAAAGAAAGTACAGCAAACATTTTTATACCAGCAATGAAGCTGCAAAACACAGACACAAAAATCATACAAAGTGGCCAAGCTTAAATCGCAAGGTTAGAATCTAAAATGAGTCAAATCCATCTGTACTTCCATAATCAGATAAGAACACAAACAATAACAATTTACATATAAAAAGAATCTATAAGCCAGAGACCGTATTTTTCTTCTATCAAGCTCCACGGTTACAGGAAAGGAAACAAGTGGTGTTATTACTTATTACATAAATGGTCATGTCAAGCATATACATAATAACACCACAGCAGCCTCAGTATCCATACTCCACCTTACCGCAGTGCGGTATAATATTTAATCCTTGCACACATCTGAGAATGATCTATGCAAAAAGCATGTGATCAGCCCTAGGAGTTAAAACAGATTGTAAATTGAATGTGAAAAGGGGTATTTTAACATGTCAAATAGAGTTTTACATTAAAGGAGAGATCCTAACAATGATGTGATCAGATTCTTTCTGAATTTGCGAGCAGATATTATTTGCATGCGCAGGAAATTGTGCTTCTTCCATTACCTAATCACTACAAATCATTATATTATTCTTCCTGAGCTACGGCTGAGGGTATATGGGCCACAGACAGCACTCTAGACAGGGAGTAATGTCCAATCATTGTAACGTCAGAAGCAACAGGAATAGAACCAGACTATACAGTAATCTGTGAATGAGCACGGCTAACCAGTCCTAGTTTAACCAACTATCTGGAACATGTATTATGGTAATCAAGCCATGGAAGAACATAATGAACCACACACATGTATGACAAAGCACTGTTCACATGATCAAAAATGTCTTTAAGCTGCAAGCTTTGTAATAAGAGAACCCATTAGTATCTTTTCTGAGGGTCATGTCACAACTACTTGTGTAGTTTAATAAATTGGTGGTAAAATGTGCTCCACAGTAACTGCATACTTACGGGGATATGCATCAATCCCTGGAGAGAGATAAAGTACCACCCAATCAGTGTCTTACTGTCATTTTTCAAACATAGCCTGTAACATGTCAGGAGCTGATTGACTGGTACTCATATCTCCTCACTTAGGCGGTCATTCCGAGTTGTTAGCTCGCTAGCAGTTTTTAGCAGCCGTGCAAACGCTATGCCGGTTCCCACTGGGAGTGTATTATAGCTTAGCAGAAGTGCGAATGAAAGGATCGCAGAGCGGCTACAAAGTTTTTTTGTGCAGATTCAGAGTAGCTTCAAACCTACTCAGCGCTTACGATCACTTCAGACTATTCAGTTCCTGTTTTGACGTCACAAACACGCCCTGCGTTTGCCCAGCCACGCCTGGGTTTTTTCGAACACACCCTGAAAACGGTCAGTTGACACCCAGAAACGCCCACTTCATGTTAATCACTCTGCGGCCAGCAGTGCGACTGAAAAGCTTCGCTAGACCATGTGTGAAACTACATCGTTCGTTGTAATAGTAATCCGTGCGTGCGCATTTCGCCGCATGTGCAGAAGTGCCATTTTTTTTGCCTCATTGCTGCACAGCGAACAAATGCAGCTAGCGAACTACTCGGAATGACCACCTTTATCTCTTCCAAAAGATTGAAACATCTTCCCCTATGTCTCCCACTTCCAGCACCCGTTAGCCCACACTCGGCTCTCCACTGTGTGTTGCCATGATGTTTGGCTGATTGTACAATATATTAAGTCAAAATTGTCCTCTAATGAGATGTTGGTGTTGACAAGTAGCTGTTGTACCCTTCACCTCTGATTAAATCGTCCCCTTAGAACTTCGTACCCATGTGATGGTCACTGGTGGTGAAAACTCTTAGAGGAGCATTATCACGATGCTCAGGTCTTTTATATTTTATGCCTTTACACAGTTTTCTAACAATAGAATACCATATTAAAATGTTTCTTCTCCGTTTCACTGATGTGGAGTAACGGTTTGTTACAATGTTCCTACAAGTGCAGCATAGTACGTGTCTTGTTCCATTCACTTGTGTAGCAAGCCATTCTACTAATGCAATAGACAACACCATCAATTAGTTAGTGATAATCCCAAGTACATATTGCGTGCAGCAAAGTGGAAAATGACGGTCACAGAGAAGCAGCAGCACAGCACATATAGCTTTCCTCAAATGTTTCAGGCTTGTCCTAATGTAAAATTTATCTTCTTCTGTTCCACTGAAATACACTTTTGAAGAGACTGCTCACCAGTGCTGTCAAGAGGAAACGGGCCTGATCTTACGTTGGTCGTAAAGGAAAAAAGCAAGTAACGATGGCCCTGACACAAACCAGCAGCAAATGCAAGGTGTGCAAATGCATTGGTTATTTTTGCATGCAGGGTAAATACTGGTTGCTACTGTATGTAGCCCACAAATGCTGGACAGCTCTTTATTTTTACACTGCAATGTAGAAGTTTGGACATGCACACACTACCCCCCCCCCCCTCCCCCACCACTATAAACCTATCTGCACATTTTAAATCCCTCCTACCTGCAATGTGACATGGATTGTCTCCTTAGGAGGCAGAGTAATGTTCACTGACCACACCATTCCCCAGATTGCCATCATTCCTATCTCTTGTAGTTTGTTGTACTATTAATACCAGTAGCACATAGTAATATTTTCTCCAGCAATGTGGAAGCCTTAGGGTGCATACACACGGTGAGATTCGGACTTATCCGATTCTCACCGTGCGACAGGGGGCCGGGTCGGCACTTAGCCAGTATCGCAAGCACATAATAACTGTGCTTGCGATGCTGGCTATGTGCGATTTCAATCCTGACTATCTCTTCTATAGAGATAGTCAGGATTGACTTGCCTGCACAGCCTATTTTATCTTCCGATGCCGACCGCGCGGGGCCGCGCATCGGCATCGGATCGGGATCGCAAGGTGACTGTCACCTTGCGATCTGCACTATATTTTCTTCCGATTCTGACTATATAGTCAGAATCGGAAGAAAATATCTTACCGTGTGTACACACCTTAAGATGCACACACCAGTCAGACTCATCCTAAGCCCAATCATCCTAAACCCAATACCGGATACAAGAAAACAAAAACCTCAATCCAATCAGAATTTGATTACAATAGACTGTTGTTTTTGGCCTACATACAAGACTATTTGAGGCACATTTTGTTTGAAAATGGAAATATTGGAAGGTAAAATCAACACGTGTGGAGCCAGTTCAAGAAAGTCTAAAGGGCCCTACACACTGGGTGATTTTAGCGACCAATGATATTGTCGTTGGTCGATTTTTTTCATCAACTATTTTTGCCTACACACTGGACGATATCGATGGCGGAACTGGACGATATGACAGTACATACATCTATTTCGTCCAAATTGACTTGCATGTATAAACGAGGATAGATCAACGATGAATGACTGCGGGGCCGCGCATCGTTCATCGTTGATGCGTACACACTGAGCGATATGAACGATTTATCGTAAAAAATGTTTACGATATTGTTCATATCTATCATTGTTATCGTCAAGTCTGTAGGTCCCTTTAGTTTAGTGAAAACACCCTAAAAATTCACAATCACAGGAGTTCGACTGGCTCAGTGAGTAACTGGACACATCCACTGCTTTTACCGTAGCCCCAGATCAGAGATTTTTATTTGCCACTCCCAAGGGGTTCATATAAAAAAACTGCAATTTTGGGACAAAACTGGGGAGTAGTGAGGGAGAGTTGATTGTCATAACAGCACAATTAGGGATAACGGCTACCTGATTGAACTCAAACCACGTAAAAAGCAGAAAATATTTTTATGTTTTTCAAGTCAATTTATGGGCCAGATTCAATTGGCGGTATGGCGGCTCCAGGAGGATTTGTGGGATGTGTCTATAGCAGATATAAGGAGCCAACGAAGGTGCAAGTAGAAAATAAGAATTTACTTACCGATAATTCTATTTCTCATAGTCCGTAGTGGATGCTGGGGACTCCGAAAGGACCATGGGGATAGCGGCTCCGCAGGAGACTGGGCACAAAGTAAAAGCTTTAAGACTAGCTGGTGTGCACTGGCTCCTCCCCCTATGACCCTCCTCCGAGCCTCAGTTAGGATACTGTGCCCGGACGAGCGTACACAATAAGGAAGGATTTTGAATCCCGGGTAAGACTCATACCAGCCACACCAATCACACCGTACAACTTGTGATCTGAACCCAGTTAACAGCATGATAACAGAAGGAGCCTCTGAAAAGATGGCTCACAACAACAATAACCCGATTTTTGTAACAATAACTATGTACAAGTATTGCAGACAATCCGCACTTGGGATGGGCGCCCAGCATCCACTACGGACTATGAGAAATAGAATTATCGGTAAGTAAATTCTTATTTTCTCTAACGTCCTAGTGGATGCTGGGGACTCCGAAAGGACCATGGGGATTATACCAAAGCTCCCAAACGGGCGGGAGAGTGCGGATGACTCTGCAGCACCGAATGAGAGAACTCCAGGTCCTCCTCAGCCAGGGTATCAAATTTGTAGAATTTAGCAAACGTGTTTGCCCCTGACCAAGTAGCTGCTCGGCAAAGTTGTAAAGCCGAGACCCCTCGGGCAGCCGCCCAAGATGAGCCCACTTTCCGTGTGGAATGGGCTTTTACAGATTTTGGCTGTGGCAGGCCTGCCACAGAATGTGCAAGCTGAATTGTACTACAAATCCAACGAGCAATCGTCTGCTTAGAAGCAGGAGCACCCAGCTTGTTGGGTGCATACAGGATAAACAGCGAGTCAGATTTTCTGACTCCAGCCGTCCTGGAAACATATATTTTCAGGGCCCTGACTACGTCCAGCAACTTGGAATCCTCCAAGTCCCTAGTAGCCGCAGGCACCACAATAGGTTGGTTTAAGTGAAATGCTGAAACCACCTTAGGGAGAAATTGAGGACGAGTCCTCAATTCTGCCCTGTCCGTATGAAAAATTAGGTAAGGGCTTTTATAGGATAAAGCCGCCAATTCTGATACATGCCTGGCTGAAGCCAGGGCTAACAGCATTACCACTTTCCATGTGAGATATTTCAAGTCCACAGTGGTGAGTGGTTCAAACCAATGTGATTTTAGGAATCCCAACACTACATTGAGATCCCAAGGTGCCACTGGAGGCACAAAAGGAGGCTGTATATGCAGTACTCCCTTGACAAACGTCTGAACTTCAGGAACAGAAGCTAGTTCTTTTTGGAAGAATATCGACAGGGCCGAAATTTGAACCTTAACATGGACCCTAATTTGAGGCCCATAGACAGTCCTGTTTGCAGGAAATGCAGGAATCGACCCAGTTGAAATTCCTCCGTAGGGGCCTTCCTGGCCTCGCACCACGCAACATATTTACGCCAAATACGGTGATAATGTTGTACGGTTACATCCTTCCTGGCTTTGATCAGGGTAGGGATGACTTCATCCGGAATGCCTTTTTCCTTCAGGATCCGGCGTTCAACCGCCATGCCGTCAAACGCAGCCGCGGTAAGTCTTGGAACAGACATGGTCCCTGCTGGAGCAGGTCCTGTCTTAGAGGTAGAGGCCACGGGTCTTCCGTGAGCATCTCTTGAATATCCGGGTACCAAGTCCTTCTTGGCCAATCCGGAGCCACGAGTATAGTCTTTACTCCTCTCCTTTTTATGATTCTCAGTACTTTTGGTATGAGAGGAAGAGGAGGGAACACATACACTGACCGGTACACCCACGGTGTTACCAGAGCGTCCACAGCTATTGCCTGAGGGTCCCTTGACCTGGAGCAATATCTGTCCAGTTTTTTGTTGAGGCGAGACGCCATCATGTCCACCTTTGGTTTTTCCCAACGGTTTACAATCATGTGGAAGACTTCTGGGTGAAGTCCCCACTCCCCCGGGTGAAGATCGTGTCTGCTGAGGAAGTCTGCTTCCCAGTTGTCCACTCCCGGAATGAACACTGCTGACAGTGCTATCACATGATTTTCCGCCCAGCGAAGAATCCTTGCCACTTCCGTCATTGCCCTCCTGCTTCTTGTGCCGCCCTGTCTGTTTACGTGGGCGACTGCCGTGATGTTGTCCGACTGGATCAATACTGGCTGACCCTGAAGCAGAGGCCTTGCCTGACTTAGGGCATTGTAAATGGCCCTTAGTTCCAGGATATTTATGTGAAGTGACGTTTCCATGCTTGACCACAAGCCCTGGAAATTTTTTCCCTGTGTGACTGCTCCCCAGCCTCTCAGGCTGGCATCCGTGGTCACCAGGACCCAATCCTGAATGCCGAATCTGCGGCCCTCTAGGAGATGAGCACTCTGTAACCACCACAGGAGAGACACCCTTGTCCTTGGAGACAGGGTTATCCGCTGATGCATTTGAAGATGCGATCCGGACCATTTGTCTAGCAGATCCAACTGAAAAGTTCTTGCGTGGAATCTGCCGAATGGAATCGCTTCGTAAGAAGCCACCATCTTTCCCAGGACCCTTGTGCACTGATGCACTGACACCTGGCCTGGTCTTAGGAGTTTCCTGACTAGGTCGGATAACTCCCTGGCTTTCTCTTCCGGGAGAAACACCTTTTTCTGTACTGTGTCCAGAATCATCCCTAGGAACAGCAGACGTGTCGTCGGAATCAGCTGCGATTTTGGAATATTTAGAATCCATCCGTGCTGTCGTAGTACTATTTGAGATAGTGCTACTCCGACCTCTAACTGTTCTCTGGACCGTGCCCTTATCAGGAGATCGTCCAAGTAAGGGATAATTAAGACGCCTTTTCTTCGAAGAAGAATCATCATTTCGGCCATTACCTTGGTAAAGACCCGGGGTGCCGTGGACAATCCAAACGGCAGCGTCTGAAACGGATAGTGACAGTTCTGTACCACAAACCTGAGGTACCCTTGGTGAGAAGGGCAAATTGGGACATGGAGGTAAGCATCCTTGATGTCCAGAGACACCATGTAGTCCCCTTCTTCCAGGTTCGCTATCACTGCTCTGAGTGACTCCATCTTGAACTTGAACCTTTTTATGTAAGTGTTCAAGGCTTTCAGATTTAAAATGGGTCTCACCGAGCCGTCCGGCTTCGGTACCACAAACAGCGTGGAGTAATACCCCTTTCCCTGTTGTAGGAGGGGTACCTTGATTATCACTTGCTGGGAATACAGCTTGTGAATGGCTTCCAATACCGCCTCCCTGTCGGGGGTAGACGTTGGTAAAGCAGACTTCAGGAACCGGCGAGGGGGAGAAGTCTCGAATTCCAATTTGTACCCCTGAGATACTACCTGCAGGATCCAGGGGTCCACTTGCGAGTGAGCCCACTGCGCGCTGAAATTCTTGAGACGGGCCCCCACCGTGCCTGAGTCCGCTTGTAAGGCCCCAGCGTCATGCTGAGGACTTGGCAGAAGCGGGGGAGGGCTTCTGTTCGTGGGAAGAAGCTGTCTGTTGCAGTCGTTTTCCCCTTCCTCTGCCCCGGGGCAGATATGAGTGGCCTTTTGCCCGCTTGCCCTTATGGGGACGAAAGGACTGAGCCTGAAAAGACGGTATCTTTTTCTGCTGCGAGGTGACTTGGGGTAAAAAGGTGGATTTCCCAGCCGTTGCCACCAGGTCCGATAGACCGCCCCCAAATAACCCCTCCCCTTTATACGGCAATACTTCCATATGCCGCTTGGAATCCGCATCCCCTGACCACTGTCGCGTCCATAATCCTCTTCTGGCAGAAATGGACATCGCACTTACTCTTGATGCCAGAGTGCAAATGTCTCTCTGTGCATCTTGCATATATAGGAATGCATCCTTTAAATGCTCTATAGTCAATAATATATTGTCCCTGTCCAGGGTATCAATATTTTCAGTCAGGGAATCCGACCAAGCCACCCCAGCACTGCACATCCAGGCTGAGGCGATTGCTGGTCGCAGTATAACACCAGTATGAGTGTATATACTTTTAAGGATATTTTCCAGCCTCCTATCTGCTGGCTCCTTAAGGGCGGCCGTTTCTGGAGACGGTAACGCCACTTGTTTTGATAAGCGGGTGAGCGCCTTATCCACCCTAGGGGGTGTTTCCCAACGAGCCCTAACCTCTGGTGGGAAGGGATATAGTGCCAATAATTTTTTAGAAATTAGCAGTTTTTTGTCGGGGGTAACCCACGCTTCATCACACACTTCATTCAATTCATCTGATTCAGGAAAAACTACGGGTAGTTTTTTCACACCCCACATAATACCCCTTTTTGTGGTACTTGCAGTATCAGAGATGTGCAAAACCTCCTTCATTGCCGTGATCATGTAACGTGTGGCCCTACTGGAAAATACGTTTGTTTCTTCACCGTCGACACTGGAGTCAGTGTCTGTGTCTGGGTCCGTGTCGACCCACTGAGGTAACGGGCGTTTAATAGCCCCTGACGGTGTTTGAGACGCCTGGACAGGCACTAACTGAGCTGCCGGCTGTCTCATGTCGTCAACAGTTTTCTGTAACGTGCCGACACTGTCACGTAATTCCTTAATTACGGCCATCCATTCAGGTGTCGACTCCCTAGGGGGTGACATCACCATTATAGGCAATTGCTCCGGATTGCCAGCACACACCAGAGCGCTATATATGTATAGGGACAACCTTACAATAAGTGTCTATCCCTTATAGCTGCTTATATCTGTTATTTTGCCAAATAAGTGCCCCCCTCTCTTTTTTACCCTGTTTCTGTAGTTGCAGGATGCAGGGGAGATTCTGGGAGCCTTCCTACCAGCTGAGCTGTGTGGGAAAAATGGCGCTGTGTGCTGAGGAGATAGGCCCCGCCCCCTTCACGGCGGGCTCTTCTCCCGCTTTTTTCTGGAAAACTGGCAGGGGTTAAATACATTTATATAGCCCAGGAGCTATAGGTGATGTATTTTTTGCCAAATAAGGTAAATTCATTGCTTCCCAGGGCGCCCCCCCCCCAGCGCCCTGCACCCTCAGTGACCGAAGTGTGAAGTGTGCTGAGAGCAATGGCGCACAGCTGCAGTGCTGTGCGCTACCTTATGAAGACAGGAAAGTCTTCTGCCGCCGATTTATGGACCTCTTCTTGTTTCAGCATCTGTAAGGGGGCCGGCGGCGCGGCTCCGGGACCCATCCATGGCTGGGCCTGTGATCGTCCCTCTGGAGCTAAAGTCCAGTAGCCTAAGAAGCCCAATCCACTCTGCACGCAGGTGAGTTCGCTTCTTCTCCCCTTAGTCCCTGGATGCAGTGAGCCTGTTGCCAGCAGGTCTCACTGAAAATAAAAAACCTATTTAAACTTTTACTCTAAGCAGCTCAGGAGAGCCACCTAGATTGCACCCTTCTCGTTCGGGCACAAAATCTTAACTGAGGCTTGGAGGAGGGTCATAGGGGGAGGAGCCAGTGCACACCAGCTAGTCCTAAAGCTTTTACTTTGTGCCCAGTCTCCTGCGGAGCCGCTATCCCCATGGTCCTTTCGGAGTCCCCAGCATCCACTAGGACGTTAGAGAAATCCGGTTATCGAACGAAAAGCAACTAGACTGGTGATAATTGCTAATGTAAGCTATAACTATACTAACGACCTATTTGCTCATTCAAAATATAAAACTACAGGTTAAGTCTACCATATACAAAATTGGACATGGACATGAGAGAGTGACATTTACTTTCTGATGCGTCAAGACTTTAATGCACAAAATGTAAAATATTGTATAACATTCCTATCAGGCTATGACCCTCATTCCGAGATGATCACTCGCTAGCTACTTTTTGCAGCCGTGCAAACGCATAGTCGCCGCCCACGGGGCAGTGTATTTTCGCTTTGCAAGTGTGCGATCGCATGTGCAGCCGAGCGGTACAAAAACATTTTGTTACTTATCCTGTGCGATAAAGGTCCCGGAATTGACGTCAGATACCCGCCCTGCAAACGACTGGTGACGCCTGAGTTTTCCCAACCACTCCCAGAAAATGGTAAGTTGACACACAAACGCCCTCTTCCTGTCAATCTCCTTGCGATCGGCTGTGTGCGAATGGATTCGTCGCTAGAAGCATTGCACAGCAACGATGCGGTTTGTGCCCGTACGACGCGCGTGCGCATTGCGGTGCATACACGTGCGCAGTTTTGCCGAGTTTTTTACCTGATCGCTGCGATGCGAAAATCGGCAGCGAGCGATCAACTCAGAATGACCCCCTATGTGTATAAGGTGTACATAAAATAAATGCTTTCTGTGTTTAGACTTGGGTCCCATCCCCAAGAAATCTCTTTATGAGATGTTCCAAAAAAAGAAAAAATACGATGTCCAAAATACTTCTCTTCCCAAGCAATTTGGATATAAGAGACTCACCCGGTTTAAAGGAAGAAGGGTAGAAAAGATCCAGGAACAGCGAATGTTATCTCCACACGGTGACGCTCATCAGAGGCAAGATATAGAAAACCTATTGAACTTCGCTATATTGCTTTCCTCAGAGAACTAAGGGGATGGCTACTGCAATAGGTTTTGTACTCTACACGGGAGATTATCTCCTGGTCTGCTGTCTCGTTAAATAGTGGTACAACGAAAGAATGGGACTCAAAACAGATATAGGAGTTTATACAAATCTGAGGTTATATCAGAATATTAGATAAGTGTGCTATCATTTTATCTGTATATAATAACTGCCAGGCTAGTAAGTGATACACCATACTGTATATATGGTCACACAACACACAAAATATCATAAAAGGTGTTTGAGACATTATTTTCCTGTGTGTGTGTTATGGGACTGCGTTTTTGCTTACGTCTTCTTTAAGTACTTTACAACATCTACACTGGTTTGGGCTTTCCACCGCTGCACACATTCCCATACTTCTAACATATCTGGCCTCCCATTTACTAATTTTCCCAGTACAGTCCCCCCATTATTTTATTTACAATTACTGTTTTTCTTAATATTTAGGCTCCAATTGCAGCCCATTTACTTTAATTTCAACCTTTTCTATTATATGCAAAATAAAAATATTGGGTGGATAATATGGTCAAACTTCAAGTCACATGGGTGTTCCCATTTAAAAACACACAATGCCAACCCAAACACTTAAACACTTAACAGAAAATCATTCATTACATTTAAAAAAAAAAAAAAAAAAGGCAATTTTGGAGTGTTTTTTTGGTAAAAAATATTAGCCAGTTAAACGGTTAAGGGCACTTGAAATGACATGTGCTAGAGATTGTTACCATGCAGGTGAAGGACAGAGATAGTTACATTAATAACTCTCTGGTAGGTGTACGACTGTACAGCTGCATACTGGCTAGAACAGGTAATTCACTGAAAACAGATACAATCAGGTAGCAGTCATCCAAGGATGATCAAAGAGGGATTTCTCCTTCATATTAATGATGGTCTGGTATTATAAGTTTCAGAAGTTTGCCACATGGATTTTACAGGCATTGCGGAACCTGAATCTAAATACTCCTGGGGGAAGTCAATTGTTTTTAGGAGCCCACAGCCCCTTTTTTTAGGAGCCCACAGCCCCCCTCGGGATGTCTGGCTTTTGGGAACCCCGTCTAGGCAGCACGCCCAATAATTTGCACGGGTTTAGTTGCCTTACGCATCTGAGCTCAGTGCATTTGGGCGCAATACGTAATGGGCGCCCACCGCACTCGCGCTCATCTGCATAACAACTGCATATTGCCCGTCGGCCACTCATTACTTGCACATGCCCAAAAACAAATTAGAAAATCCCCTCCCCCCCGGGACCATGTCCTTGTCTCAAGAGGACGTGCATTAGCGGTGCAAAGGATAGGATGTGAAATTTAAACTAGTGTAGACTTGTCCTGTAACTTAGCCTCATATGTAAAAGTGTGCATAAATCTGGTATATTAATACTTCCTTATAGATAAATACAGAAACAGCATAGCCAGTGTAATTTATCAAGGCAATAGTATTTGAAGCTTAAAAAAAACATAATAAAAATCATATTGGTTTTCAAAATGCAAAACAGGTTAATAAAAAAAATCAAAGTGTCAATCATCACATAATGGCATAGACAATCAATATTCAAAACTCAGCCAAGAGAGTAAAATTCTCTAATATTGAATCCTGTTTATAAATGCCAAAAGGCACATTAACCAATGAAATGCACTTTACATAAAGCAGCTGTCACAGTCAGAGATATGTATTGCGTTATCTCGGAAGTCATGTAAAGTTTGTGCCACAAACTAGCTGGGTAATATTGCTCTCACCGCTACTTACATGTCTGCATCTATGGTACCATCTAACAAGCCTGATTAGAGCTCTTTACTTATGAGTACTCTACTATCAGTCACTGCTAGGTGATTGTACGCTGAACCTGTACTTGTACACATCCCACATAAATTAAATGAGGCATTGGCTTCTGATGGATCTCCCTTCTTGACTACCCTTCTGACTGCGCTGTTATTTGATTTGTCGGCTGATTCGGCTTATAGGATCCTTGTCTGCTAATACCACTACTACGTAGCAAACACTGCGCAAATCTCTGGATCACACTCTTGTCTTGTCCCTGCATGCTGTTATTACATTCCTGTGCACCATACTATATTTCCCGTCATTGGACTTTGTATTGCATGGCTCTTGCCTGTTGGTCTGGGCTAGCTGCATACCAATCCTAAGGTAAGAATCATCTGTGGTCCCATAATGCAAAACAGGTGTGCAACACTTTAAGATATATGGCAGCAGCTGCACTACGGCTTATAGGCCCTACACACTGGCCGATTTTCTGAAAGATATGAACGATCTCGTTCATAAATGAACGAGAACTCGTTCATATCTTTCAGTGTGGAGACTCCAGCGATGAACGATGCGCGGCCCCGCGCTCGTTCATCGCTGGTCTCCCGTCGGCTGTGCATGCAGGCCAATATGGACGATCTCGTCCATATTTGCCTGCACTTCAATGCAGCCGCGTGACGGGGGGGGGGGGGGGGGGGGGGGGGGGGGGGGAGTGAAGAAACTTCACTCCCCCCGTCACTGCCCCGCCGCCGCCGGGTCGCTCGTCGGCCGTATCCGCCGTCGGGCACCTCGGCGGCGCATCGGGAAATGTGTAGGGCCCCTTAGAAAGAGATAGAGTGGAGAGAAAAGTGCCATCAGCTCCTCTCATTTTCCTAACACAGCCTGTAACATGGCAGTAAGTTGCTGATTGGCTGGTACTTTATCTCTCCACTGTATCCTTCTCCAAGGCTTAGTACATCTCCCCCATGATCTGCTATGGTTGCGCACTATGGGGGTCATTCAGATCTGATCGCTGGGCTGCGTTTTTGCTGCCCTGCGATCGGGTCATTCAGATCTGATCGCTGGGCTGCGTTTTTTGCTGCCCTGCGATCAGATAGTCGCCGCCGATAGGGGGAGTGGTTTTTCGTTGTGCAGGTGTGTGATCGCATGTGTAGCAGAGCTGCACAAACTGATTTTGTGCAGTCTCTGAGTAGCCCAGGACTTACTCTTCCTGTGCGATTAGAACAAGCTGATCAAGACCGGAGCCGACGTCACACCCCCTCCCTGAAAACGCTTGAGCACGCCTGCGGCTTTCTGGACACTCCCTGAAAACAGTCAGTTGACACACACAAATGGCCCCTTCCTGTCAATCTCCTTGCGAACGCCTGGTGCGAAAGGATTCTTCGCACCATTCAGTCGCAGGGCACCGATTCCCGTTTTACAATACTCATATACTGTAGATGTGCCTTTTAAAAGGTAGGCGTGTGTGGGCGCGTGTAGGTGTGTATGGGTGCGTGTAGGTGCGTATAAAATATACATCTGATGGATTCTGAATGGATTTCTTGCACCATTTCTAGGGCTAGTGTAGCTGAAAACGACAACAGTTCCTTCCAAAAACACACAGATAGAGGCTGTGAGGTCACATAGCTGCAGGCAACCCTACTGAAAGGCAAATATCCATATTTAGTTCCGTTCATGATATTAAGGACAACTCAAAGATATTTTGCAGTTTGTGTAACTCCACGTCTTGCAGCTTCAGCCAGTCACTGGACAGAATGCCTTTTATTTAAAACAGGGGTCAGCAACCCCTGGCATGTGTGCCAGCCTCGGCACGCAGAACAGATCTACAGTAAATGGCACGCCTTATGTTGGGAAGATTTACCAGCTAGGACCAGTATGCGAGGTCCAAACTTAAAACTATGGCCTTAATATCTTATAATTAAAAGAGCAATTTGTTTATACAGTTACAGCTGGCAAACAATACCAGTAAGCCTAAAGAGACTAATATGCCTGTAAACTTTGACCCCACATCTTTCTTTACTTCTGTCGGTTTATAAATTGTGTGGTTAGAAATGTATTGCACATTTATTAGAATTGAACCCATTATTACTAGCTTAATTTGGTTATAGCCAGCACACTGACGACAAAAAAATTGCTGACCCCTGACAATTCTGTCATTTAATGACACTCACGAGGACCATCCTCCAGATGTCTTCTTTGTTACACTCAGTTTAACTCTATAAAGCGTATGCTTGATTATTCGTGTCATGAACACTACTGATATTCTGATGACCACAAAGAATGCAAAAATGTTCTGTGTATTGTATTGTATTGTGATGTGCTTAGAAAATTGCTGAGCAAGCATGTCAGTCCGGCCCCCCCTCGCAGAAGTGCAAAGGCATCGCACAGCGGCGATGCCTTTGCACTTCAAGAGTAGCTCCTGGCCAGCGCAGCTTTAGCTTGCTGGCAGGGAGCTACTCATCGCTCCCCGGCCCGCAGCGGATGCGTGTGATGTCACACAGCCGCTGCGGCCCGCCCCCCATTCGGTCCGGCCACGCCTGCGTTGGCCAGACCAAACCCATGAAATGGTGGCCAAACGCCGCCGTTCCACCCCCTCCCGCCCAGCGATGGCCTCTGCCTGTCAATCAGGCAGAGGCGATCGTATCCCTGCTACGGCCTTCGGCCGTCTGGCATGCGCCGTCGCCGCATGCGCAGTAGGGACCCGTTAGCTCTGCTGCGTTAAAGCGCAGCGAGCGGGTCAGAATAACCCCCTTGAAATCCAGGGCTGAAGAAGCCACGCCCAGAAAAATACAACAAACATTACATCTCAATTAATACTCTGTCTTCCTCCGTACTGAGCGTGTGTTTACATACTGAATATACCATAGTTTCAGTATAATGATTACAGATACAATGGGACACGGACTTCACAGTTTTTATCTTAATACTTGACATGAATATCGATTGTCTTTATAATCTGTCTTTCCTGTCATGATGATTTGTGTTACTGATCCATTTGTAAAAGTATTATTATCTCAAGTACTTGTTCCATGTTTTTGGTTGTGAATTTGTTCTTTATTATATGCAACCTTTCAATCAAATATTTAAAAAAAAAAAATACATATATGTGCAGATACCATGTGAAGTGCAGCGGAATATGCTGCGCTATATAAACCTGTTAATAAACGAAATAAATAATAATTCCTTTTAATTTTTACTAACAAATTAAGGGGGTCGATTCAATTGAACATGGATTGAATAGCGCCAAGAGAGAGCTTCCGGAGCTATTCAATTTAGTGCAATGTTATCCCCGACTAGAGGATTTCTTCTTGCACCCCTCCGGGGATGCAAGCAACATTCTGACAAAACTAGGTCCGCAATTCTGTTTTGTACCCTAGTGCCGTGCAAACAGCATTGCAGCGCGTCACTTCAGTCGGAGAATGCGACTCCACCTTAGCATCGCAATGAATTTAAATCGCTCCGGAAGCTCCTTCCCGGCGCTATTCAATTTGCTCTGAATTGAATGGACCCCTATTATAGAGGATTGTACAGCAGTCTCTCATTCTACCTTTATTTTGTATTGAGCAAAATCATCATGGATGATAAATAAATGATAATGAGACTTCATAAATCATTAGATTTACTCATCATTTGGCTAACTGAACAAATACAGAAGGATATAACCAGTTACTCCACATTAAGTCAGGTCTTCCCTACCGAGAAGGCATCCAAGGCATTATAGTGAGATCCAGCTGGTAAGTTATGAGACGCTCACATGCGTGGCACACCTGAGTGCTTTCAGTATGATTCACTGGCTGGGAGAGGCGCTCCCTGTTTTTCAGGCTTGCAGGTCAGTTATTAACTTCAAGAGGACACCACCTGAAACTCCTGGCCTGTAACACTGAAGATCACGTCAGAATAAACAAACACACAATATGTGGAGCAAATGAACTCAAAATGGCAAGATGTCACTGACAGGATATTAATGACAGCGAGAATAGGAGGGAAAGTGGCCCATTGAACTGGGCGGATAAGGGAGCACATCGAAATAGTGCGTAAATGTAAGAAGAGTCGATATGGGGGAGGGGGGGTATCGGTATCAGAGTCGATATGGGGGGGGTAACGGTATCAGCGCACATTATGCTAAACAGCTTTCCCCCATGTGTGCCCAGTGACAGGGGAGCATCACTATCAGTGCTGATATCTTAAAGATAACATGCTGCCGATATTTGAGGGCAATGTAAGAACGGTCAGTATCGATTCTGACAGCTGCAGCTGGCGATGCCCTATCTCCATAGCAGGGACAGAGCAGTCCCTGGCTGTGGCAGGTGCCTGCTCCAGACAGCGCAGGGAAGTGACGTGCGGTGAGGTCACAGACTGGGGAGGCACAGATGGAGATCATACATTATATATATATATATATATATATATATATATATATCTCAATCAGTGCAATATATCTCAATCAGTGCAATACCCAGCCCAGCGCTTTCCGCCCCCCCCCAAGACCCACCCCCCTCCCCCATTCTCACCTGTATGTCCGGACAGTGTAGGCGCTGCTGCTGGCTGGGAGGAGAGGGAAGAGCGCTGGCCTCTGCCGCTTCCCACCGCTACCGTCTTCAGGGCCACCGCTCCTCGCTCCACCGCTGCTGTAGCCGGGTACCCGGGGCAGCTCAAACACCAGTCACCGCCAGGACCCGCCACCACTTCCGCCCGTCACGCCGCGTATGGGTGATTGGACAGCGGATCCAGCACTGGATCCGCTGTCCAATCCCAGCTGCCTCGCTGACATGGGGGGGGTGTCCCTGTCAGCGAGGCACTTGTTTATGGTCTTTTAAAGCCCGCCCCCCGCTCTGTCCCATTCCCATGGTCTACGGGAGGCACTGCTATCAGTGCCTCCCAAACGGATTTTAGGAGTTAAAATTATTAGAATAAAATAAAGAAGATACTTATGACACAGAATATGTGTCATAAGTATCTTCTTTGTATTAATTTAATAATTAAATCAGAGGGGAGGCACTACCTGTCCTGCCTCCCCTGACTGCACGTCCCTGGAGCAAGGGATCCCGCACACGCGCAGAGTAGCCGGCCGGGCAGGGAGACACAGCACACCAGCACTAAGCTGGCACGCTGTGTGCTCAGGGGTTGAAGTGGGGGGCGCATTGCCGGGGGTGGGAAGTTTTCACACCCCCGCTTCAGCAGACAGGATGTTAATACATCTTGTCGATGTCACTTCCTGCTTCGCCTTGGTAATGAGAAGAAGCAGGAAGTGTTATATGGGCATGATCTGTGCCACTATAATATATTTATCCAAAGTGGATAATGGGCACATTGAAATAGGTGGATAAGGGGCACATACGAAAACAAATAACCTCAGCATTATCAATAAATGTAATGACAACAGGTGAAACCAACAAACAGTCGAATGTACTAAATATTGAAGAATATACTAACTATTTAATAAAAGCGCGCTACTGCGTCCAACATCGACATTGCGAGTGCACCTGAGTGAGGGACATGACGGCTGCAGATACGCTAATCAGAAGCTAACATGCTGGGGAGAGCTACGGTTCACCCCCAACACCGTCCCCTGCTGCAACTCGGTGCTGTAGAACATTTAAAAGCACCTATATGTAGTGAGGGGCAGGGGAGGGGCTGCAGTGGGGAGATATAGGGATGGCCGTTTCTTATTTAGATAACTATGTGCACTTTTCAACCAGACAGCAGCAAAGTGCCAGGAGAAGAACAGGGAAGAATCTGTCTATATTTGCTTTTCTCAACCAAGTGTGGGCACAGTCATTCTGCTTTCCTGGCAGACGTAAGATTGCATCACCCAGACTACAGAAGAACGGTGCCCTTAGTAGTCAAAACCTTAGGAGCACTTGTTAACAATACTGGCTTGTGTTCACTATGTAACAGTAAACCGATAACTCATGCTGAAGAGTGTTTCCTCCATAGCCACAATGGGGCTCATTTACAGATGAGGGGGAAAACCGCATATTTACGCGCATGTGTTTAACCAGATATGTACTGCTCAAACACAGCACAATGGGGGTCATTCTGACCCATTCGCTCCCTGCTTTTTGTCGCAGCCGTGTGAACGGGTCCCTACTGCGCGTGCGCCGTAGTGCGTCTGCGCATGCCAGACGGTCGAAGGCCGTAGCAGGGCTGCGTTCGCTTCTGCCCCGATTGACAGGCAGAGGCAATCGCTGGGCGGGAGGGGGCAAAACGGCTGCGTTTGGCCGCCGTTTTGTGGGAACGGTCCGGCCAACGCAGGCGTGGCTGGACCGAATGGGGGGGCGGACCGCAGTGACTGCGTGACGTCACACGCAGCTGCTGCGGCCCGGGGAGCGATGAGTAGCTCCCGGCCAGCACGCTAAAGCTGCAATGGCCGGGAGCTACTCTTGAAGTGCAAAGGCATCGCCGCTGTGCAATGCCTTTGCACTTCTGCAGAGGGGCCGGCACTGACATACGGGGCGGACTAGCCTTGTGCTGGGCATCCCCCCCAGATGTCAGTGTGAATGATCGTAGCTGTGCTAAATTTAGTCTTCTAGATGTACATCAGGAGGGGTATCCGTTCACATGGTCGACCATGTTATGGTCGACAGTCATTAGGTCGACCACTATTGGTCGACATTGACATGGTCGACATGGACACATGGTCGACACGTGAAAGGTCGACACGTGAAAAGGTCGACATGATTTTTTTTTTTTACTTTTTTTTCTTTTGGGGAACTTTTCCATACTTTACGATCCACATGGACTACGATTGGAACGGTAAAGTGTGCCGAGCGAAGCTGTAGCGGAGCGAAGGCACCATGCCCAAAGCATGGCGAGCCATGTGAGGGGACGCGGTGCACTAATTGGGGTTCCCAGTCACTTTACGCAAAAAACGACACCAAAAAAAGTAAAAAAACTCATGTCGACCTTTTCATATGTCGACCATGTGTCCATGTCGACCATGTCAATGTCGACCAATAGTGGTCGACCTAATGACTGTCGACCATAACATGGTCGACCATTCATACCGGCACCATCAGGCGGTAGGCCATGACCAGGCTCGGACTGGCCCACAAGGGTACAGGGGAAATCACCGGTGGGTCCCACTGCTGGGGGCCCACCTCCTGCTCTAAGGATCAGGTCCCAGACTCTGCACTTGAATATATATATATATATATATATATATATATATATATATATATATATATTACCTTATACTGGACTATAGTGCATTTTCTACAGTACATTGCTGTTTTTTAATCTGGTACATTGTCATGCATGCAGCAGCTGTATTTACTGTGTATTTTTATGAAGGGGCCCAGACGTTGCACTCTCTAATGGTTAGTCAAACCAATGAGGTGCAGACTGGCCACACCCCTAACATGGGCCACTCCCCACTGCATTCCCCCGGTGGGCCCTACATGCCCCAGTCCGACACTGGCCATGACAGCGTTATAAGTAGATGTCAACGTCGCATTGTCCTATTTGTCCAAAATGATTTTGTAATGAAGTATGTTCTACACACAAGAGAATAGTGTCTAGAGCAGCGACTATCAAACTGTGGGCCGTGGCTCCCTGGGGTGCCTCGGGACACTTGCAGGGGTGCCTCGGGACACTTGCAGGGGTGCCCTGGATTGGTGGTTCACGACCAATTCAAATGATTTATGGTCAATGTAATAGGCAAAACCATGGCTGGTGGCTGCCAGTCATAAAATATGTGGCCAAACAGAAACAAATCTTGTCCCTCACCACACAACTGAACCTAAGGATGATATATAAAAACAATGTACAAAATATAATATTTCTTTTTACATTTCTCAATAAGAAACTTTTGTCCTAGCGTGCCTTGAAAAAATTATTCATATTGTAGGGCGCCGTGATTCAGAAACGTTTGAGAACCTCTGGTCTAGAGAGTGTTACTAATGAATGGCAAAGTCCCATTTTCAATATAAAATGGGACTTGCTGATTTCCACTTAAGAAATCAAAATGGCAAACTTTTTTTGCAGCAGAAATGTCACTTCGTGTAGCAAACACACTAATGAATTTAGTGCTCTCAGTAGGCGCCCTACACACTGGGCAACGGCAGCAGTTTGGACAATGATCGATCTCGATATCGTCCAAATTGACTTGCATTGCAAAACGACGGAAAACCAACGATGAACGACCGCGGGGCTGCACATCGTTCATTAATGAATGAGAACATTCATATCGCCCTGCAACATCGCCCAGTGTGTAGGGCACATAAGGTTTTACCTACTTGACCATGTCTTTAATGTACTCTGCTTAATGCACGTTTATACATCTAATGCCCAATTCCCAATTCTAATGATCCAATGACATAGTTCACAGGTTCTCAAACTCGGTCCTCAGGACCCCACATGGTTCATGTTTTGCAGGTCAACTGTAGATTTTTAAAATGTGACAGTTGGTGATACACAGGGCTCCTGCTGGGTGAGATGGAAAACGTGAACCGTGTGGGGTCCTGAGGACCGAGTTTGAGAACCACTGTCATAGAAAAATCGTCATTCTGTCGGGAAATAGGGAAAATGCGGCTTTTAAAAATTCACCAACTCACCGATCCTGATAATGTTTTTGTATTAGTCAGCGAATCAAGGATTCCCAACACGTTGGATTTCCCCAACCCAGGCATCAGCAGAACGGGAAATCGCCCTGCTACCTTGCTAGATGTTTGGACTCCTGTAAATTTTCCAGCCTCATTCAGTCTTTCCAGGTGTAAATGGATGCAAGTAATCTAAAAGCTTAAGGACGTGGGTTTTTTGCATTTGTAGTACAGAATGCATATGGTATGAGAAGAAAACAAACATCCAACTCTCAAAAAGCTCTACTACTGTATGTTTTCCTCACAACAGGTATGTCAATCACATGTCCCAAACAAACCTCCCTCATTGGCTGACTGGACAAAGCACAACGGTATTATACACTAGTTCATTGTAAACCAACATTCCAACAGGCTGACGTCACCCAACACTGGAGCTCTAAACTAGATTTACTAACAAATAGTTACAGAGAAAAACACATTAAAAATACTAGTGCAGCCAAATATATTGCACATACTCAGCTATTAATATAGCCAAAAGCAAATATTAAACTGGCTTTCTATTCAAGTCACAAGCCTGTTATTGGTAAATAAACACTACATGGCCCTTTTAGGGCCATCAGTCTCTCACATAAGCAGTTTCCCAAAACTGTTGCAAATCATATTCCCATCCAAGACCTCACAGTGTCTGTCAACAGTCTTCCCATCTATCTATCACAGCCGTCTGTATAATCCCCGGTCCCTTCCTGCTCTCTGTGTTATTCAGCATACCGCTGTCATCATGCGGCTATCTCTCAGTTCCCAGCTGAGCTGCACGCATGTCTTATGAGGTCATGTCTGGCTGCATGTGTACAGTATGTGGATTTGCATTTGCAGGCAGACTAATAGGATACAATACGCAACACAGTGACCCCTGGACCACAGGCTTCAGACACAACTGTATACAATACATTGGTACGCAAATGTCTTTAGTCAATACTGTAGGTTTCCTTTTATACAATATTGTACACACATGTTTTAAGCAGTTTCTCTGCCTGAAAGTGCTAGCGATTGCTGATCATATATGATAAGCCAGTCTGGGGTTAGAACCTGGATACAGTTTGCAAAAATGTCAAAGGTTAAACAAATAACTGATACTAGGATGTAAATTACTATTTGGCATGCTGGAAAATCTAGCCAGACTGCGTTTGACCTGTGTAGTTATCTTCCAAATGAACTTAAGGGCCCCCATACACTAGGGAGATGGATCTCAGCAATGACTTCCATGCAATTTTCCTGCAATCTGGCCGGGAGCTTCCCAGGAGGCCTGCAATTGCAATTTCATACTTGAGTGTATTTTTACATGTGATTTATCTCAGGCAATCTAATGTTATTAAACCTATTTCCATGCAATTGACATAAATCTCACTTCCAGTACGTGTGATCTGCGATTGCGATGGGTGACACATGGGAGCGCGCAATTGCAAGAAAACTACATGCAATTTGACATTTTTCATGCTATCCATCTCGGGAACTTATCACAATTGCACGAAAGCGTGCAATATCGCACTAGTGTATGGGGCCCTTAAGACACACTAGTGACAGACACACTAGTGGCAGAAAGTAATCTGGGTGCCTGGCCTGCTTGCCATGTTTTGTCCTACTGTATATGGCCCCTTGTGCACATATCCAAATTAAGCAGGATCACAGCATACGGTACCACACTCTAGTCTGTCTGTACATAACTACTGGTCTCTATCAAAGTGTTTCATCAGTTACTTACAATTAACCTGAATAATTCCCGTTTATTCCCAGGGCGGCATTGTTTCAGCTGAACCCAGGTAAGCTCTGTAATAGCCTATTGATGTTATTAAAAATTTACTTTTTTCTGGCTTAACAAGATGGAAGTCACTGGGTCTGAGCAGGTATGGGTAGCCATGTTGTTGTGCTGGAGCTTCTGCTGCTATTCTGTATTTGTTTGGAAGCTGCATGTGCCCAGGGTGTCTCCCAGGGATGACGTCATCTCCCTGTGCCCAAGAAGCACCAATCAGTGTCTCTGAGCGTTGCTCAGGTCTGAAAACATGGGTAATGTCCGTTTCCACTGCACAATTACCTGGGTCATTCACGTGTTCGACCCCTATAGCTACCAGGGTAGGATTCCCGGGTCACTCAACCCGTGTAACCCGGGTTTTTTGTGCTAGTGCAAAAATAAGATTTTACTTACCGATAAATCTATTTCTCGTAGTCCGTAGTGGATGCTGGGGACTCCGTCAGGACCATGGGGAATAGCGGCTCCGCAGGAGACAGGGCACAAAAATAAAGCTTTAGGATCAGGTGGTGTGCACTGGCTCCTCCCCCTATGACCCTCCTCCAAGCCTCAGTTAGGATACTGTGCCCGGACGAGCGTACACAATAAGGAAGGATATTGAATCCCGGGTAAGACTCATACCAGCCACACCAATCACACTGTACAACTTGTGATCTGAACCCAGTTAACAGTATGACAAACGTAGGAGCCTCTGAACAGACGGCTCACAACAATAACAACCCGATTTTTTTGTAACAATAACTATGTACAAGTATTGCAGACAATCCGCACTTGGGATGGGCGCCCAGCATCCACTACGGACTACGAGAAATAGATTTATCGGTAAGTAAAATCTTATTTTCTCTGACGTCCTAAGTGGATGCTGGGGACTCCGTCAGGACCATGGGGATTATACCAAAGCTCCCAAACGGGCGGGAGAGTGCGGATGACTCTGCAGCACCGAATGAGAGAACTCCAGATCCTCTTTAGCCAGGGTATCAAATTTGTAGAATTTTACAAACGTGTTCTCCCCCGACCACGTAGCTGCTCGGCAGAGTTGTAATGCCGAGACCACCCGGGCAGCCGCCCAGGATGAGCCCACTTTCCTTGTGGAATGGGCCTTGACAGATTTTGGTTGTGGCAAGCCTGCCACAGAATGTGCAAGTTGAATTGTGCTACAAATCCAACGAGCAATCGTCTGCTTAGAAGCAGGAGCACCCAGCTTGTTGGGTGCATACAATATAATCAGCGAGTCAGACTTTCTGACTCCAGCCGTTCTTGAAATATATATTTTCAATGCCCGGACCACGTCCAACAACTTGGAATCCTCCAAATCGTTAGTAGCCGCAGGCACCACAATAGGCTGGTTCAGGTGAAACGCTGACACCACCTTAGGCAGAAAATGAGGACGCGTCCGCAGTTCTGCCCTGTCCGAATGGAAAATCAGATATGGGCTCTTATATGATAAAGCCGCTAATTCTGATACTCTCCTGGCTGAAGCCAGGGCCAGTAGCATGGTTACTTTCCATGTAAGATATTTCAACTCCACCGATTTGAGTGGCTCAAACCAATGGGATTTGAGAAAATCCAAAACTACATTAAGATCCCACGGTGCCACTGGGGGCACAAACGGGGGCTGTATATGTAGTACTCCTTTTACAAAAGTCTGGACTTCAGGAACTGAAGCCAATTCTTTCTGGAAGAAAATCGACAGGGCCGAAATTTGAACCTTAATGGACCCCAATTTGAGGCCCATAGACAATCCTGTTTGCAGGAAATGTAGGAATCGACCCAGTTGAAATTCCTCCGTGGGGGCCTTCCTGGCCTCACACCACGCAACATATTTTCTCCAAATGCGGTGATAATGTTGTGCAGTCACCTCCTTCCTGGCTTTTACCAGTGTAGGAATGACCTCTTCCGGAATGCCTTTTTCCCTTAGAATTCGGCGTTCAACCGCCATGCCGTCAAACGCAGCCGCGGTAAGTCTTGGAATAGACACGGTCCCTGCTGAAGCAGGTCCCGTCTTAGAGGTAGAGGCCACGGATCCTCCGTGAGCATCTCTTGAAGTTCCGGGTACCAAGTTCTTCTTGGCCAATCCGGAGCCACGAGTATCGTTCTTACTCCCCTTTGCCGTATAATTCTCAGTACTTTTGGTATGAGAGGCAGAGGAGGGAACACATACACTGACTGGAACACCCACGGTGTTACCAGAGCGTCCACAGCTATTGCCTGAGGGTCTCTTGACCTGGCGCAATACCTGTCCAGTTTTTTGTTGAGGCGGGACGCCATCATATCCACCTTTGGTTTTTCCCAACGGTTCACAATCATGTGGAAGACTTCTGGATGAAGTCCCCACTCTCCCGGGTTTAGATCGTGTCTGCTGAGGAAGTCTGCTTCCCAGTTGTCCACTCCCGGAATGAACACTGCTGACAGTGCTATCACATGATCTTCCGCCCAGCGAAGAATCCTTGCAGCTTCTGCCATTGCTGTCCTGCTTCTTGTGCCGCCCTGTCTGTTTACGTGGGCGACTGCCGTGATGTTGTCCGACTGGATCAACACCGGCTGACCCTGAAGCAGGGGTTTTGCCAGACTTAGAGCATTGTAAATCGCTCTTAGCTCCAGTATATTTATGTGAAAAGACATCTCCAGGCTTGACCATACTCCCTGGAAGTTTCTTCCCTGTGTGACCGCTCCCCAGCCTCTCAGACTGGCATCCGTGGTCACCAGGACCCAGTCCTGTATGCCGAATCTGCGGCCCTCTAACAGATGAGCACTCTGCAACCACCACAGAAGTGACACCCTTGTCCGTGGTGATAAGGTTATCCGCTGGTGCATCTGCAGATGCGATCCGGACCATTTGTCCAACAGATCCCACTGAAAAGTTTGTGCGTGGAATCTGTCGAATGGAATCGCTTCGTAAGAAGCCACCATCTTTCCCAGGACTCTTGTGCATTGATGCACAGACACTTTTCCTGGTTTTAGGAGGTTCCTGACAAGTTTGGATAACTCCTTGGCTTTCTCCTCCGGAAGAAACACCTTTTTCTGAACCGTGTCCAGAATCATTCCCAGGAACAGCAGACGTGTTGTCGGTGTCAACTGAGATTTTGGAAAATTCAGAATCCACCCGTGTTGTTGCAGCACTAATTGGGTTAGTGCTACTCCGTCCTCCAGCTGTTCTCTGGACCTTGCCCTTATCAGGAGATCGTCCAAGTAAGGGATAATTAATACGCCTCTTCTTCGAAGAAGAATCATCATTTCGGCCATTACCTTGGTAAAGACCCGAGGTGCCGTGGACAATCCAAACGGCAGCGTCTGAAACGGATAATGACAGTTTTGCACCACGAACCTGAGGTACCCTTGATGTGAAGGGCAAATTGGGACATGCAGGTAAGCATCCTTTATGTCCAGGGACACCATAAAGTCCCCTTCTTCCAGATTCGCTATCACTGCTCTGAGTGACTCCATCTTGAATTTCTGTATGTACAGGTTCAAAGATTTCAGATTTAGAATAGGTCTTACCGAGCCGTCCGGCTTCGGTACCACAAATAGCGTGGAGTAATACCCTTTTCCTTGTTGTAGGAGGGGTACCTTGACTATCACCTGCTGAGAAAACAGCTTGTGAATGGCTTCCAATACCGTCGCCCTGTCTGAGGGAGACGTTGGCAAAGCAGACTTTAGGAACCGGCGAGGGGGAGACTTCTCGAATTCCAACCTGTAACCCTGAGATACTACCTGCAGGATCCAGGGGTCCACCTGTGAGCAAGCCCACTGTGCGCTGAAATTCTTGAGTCGACCCCCCACTGCTCCTGAGTCCGCTTGTAAAGCCCCAGCGTCATGCTGAGGGCTTTGCAGAACCCTGGGAGGGCTTCTGTTCCTGGGCAGGGGCTGCTTGCTGTCCTCTCTTACCCCTTCCTCTGCCCCGGGGCAGATATGACTGTCCTTTTGCCCGCTTGTTCTTATAGGACCGAAAGGACTGCGGCTGAAAAGACGGTGTCTTTTTCTGTTGGGAGGGGGTCTGAGGTAAAAAGGTGGATTTTCCGGCAGTTGCCGTGGCCACAAGATCCGATAGACCAACGCCAAATAATTCCTCCCCTTTATACGGCAATACTTCCATATGTCGTTTAGAATCCGCATCACCTGACCACTGTCGCGTCCATAAACTTCTTCTGGCAGATATGGACATCGCATTTACTCTCGATGCCAGAGTGCAAATATCCCTCTGAGCATCTCGCATATAAAGAAAAGCATCCTTTAATTGCTCTATAGTCAATAAAATACTGTCCCTATCCAGGGTATCAAAATTTTCAGTCAGGGAATCCGACCAGACCACCCCAGCACTGCACATCCAGGCTGAGGCGATGGCTGGTCGCAGTATAACACCAGTATGTGTGTATATACTTTTTAGGGTAGTTTCCAGCCTCCTATCAGCTGGATCCTTGAGGGCGGCCGTATCAGGAGACGGTAACGCCACTTGTTTTGATAAGCGTGTGAGCGCCTTATCCACCCTAGGGGGTGTTTCCCAGCGCGCCCTTACCTCTGGCGGGAAAGGGTATAATGCCAATAATTTTTTTTAAATTAGCACTTTTCTATCTGGGTTAACCCACGCTTCATCACATACATCATTCAATTCCTCTGATTCAGGAAAAACTACAGGTAGTTTTTTCACCCCCCACATAATACCCCTTTTTGTGGTACTTGCAGTATCAGAGATATGCAAAGCCTCCTTCATTGCCGTGATCATATAACGTGTGGCCCTACTTGAAAATACGTTTGTTTCTTCACCGTCGACACTAGATTCAGTGTCCGTGTCTGGGTCTGTGTCGACCGACTGAGGTAAAGGGCGTTTTACAGCCCCTGACGGTGTCTGAGACGCCTGGGCAGGTACCAACTGGTTTTCCGGCCGTCTCATGTCGTCAACTGATTTTTGTAATGTGCTGACATTATCACGTAATTCCATAAACAAAGCCATCCATTCCGGTGTCGACTCCCTGGGGGGTGACATCACCATTATCGGCAATTGCTCTGCCTCCACACCAACATCGTCCTCATACATGTCGACACACACGTACCGACACACAGCAGACACACAGGGAATGCTCTTATCGAAGACAGGACCCCACTAGCCCTTTGGGGAGACAGAGGGAGAGTTTGCCAGCACACACCCAAGCGCTATAATATATATGGGAACAACCTTATATAAGTGTTGTATCCTTATAGCAGCTTAAATATATAAAATATCGCCAAAAAAAGTGCCCCCCCCCTCTCTGTTTTACCCTGTTTCTGTAGTGCAGTGCAGGGGAGAGTCCTGGGAGCCTTCCTCACAGCGGAGCTGAGCAGGAAAATGGCGCTGTGTGCTGAGGAGAATAAGCCCCGCCCCCTATTCCGGCGGGCTTTTCTCCCGGAGTTTGAGATATCTGGCATGGGTTTAATACATCCATATAGCCTCAAGGGCTATATGTGATGTATTTTTTAGCCATAAAAGGTATTATACATTGCTGCCCAGGGCGCCCCCAGCAGCGCCCTGCACCCTCCGTGACCTATGGTGTGAAGTGTGTGACAACAATGGCGCACAGCTGCAGTGCTGTGCGCTACCTTCATGAAGACTGAAAAGCCTTCTGCCGCCGGTTTCTGGACCTTCAATCTTCAGCATCTGCAAGGGGGGTCGGCGGCGCGGCTCCGGGACGAACCCCAGGGTGAGACCTGTGTTCCGACTCCCTCTGGAGCTAATGGTGTCCAGTAGCCTAAGAAGCCAATCCATCCTGCACGCAGGTGAGTTCACTTCTCTCCCCTAAGTCCCTCGATGCAGTGAGCCTGTTGCCAGCAGGACTCACTGAACATAAAAAACCTAAAAACTTTTTCTAAGCAGCTCCTTAAGAGAGCCACCTAGATTGCACCCTGCTCGGACGGGCACAAAAACCTAACTGAGGCTTGGAGGAGGGTCATAGGGGGAGGAGCCAGTGCACACCACCTGATCCTAAAGCTTTATTTTTGTGCCCTGTCTCCTGCGGAGCCGCTATTCCCCATGGTCCTGACGGAGTCCCCAGCATCCACTTAGGACGTCAGAGAAAGGGGTATTAGCTTAATTTGCAAAACACACACAAAAAAAAAAAAAACAATAGCAACACATACAACCGGGATGTAGTTATGTGACTGGCGGTCAGGAGACAGACGGTCACATAATCTCCCCCTACATTCCGCCTCCTCACAATACAGACGGTCGGCATGCCGACCAACAGGGACTATTCCCACTCGTCAATGTCCACCGCACCCAGAGTGGAAACAGAACCTGTGGGACTTCTTGTGCTCGCACCCGCCCTCCCCCCCCACCGCCGGGATCCCGGCATCGGTATGCTGACCGGCGGTCACGCATACCACACCCATACAACTAAAGGGGGTAGCAGTTGATTTACCAACGGACACAATGCAGACGGTCATAATCCCAACAGCTGTTGACCTACAGTCAAAATACAGACATTCATTATGCCATGTTCAAAATGCCGACAGTCAGAATCCAGACATTTGAAATGCCGGCATGAGTTTTTAAGGCATTTTTGCCCAAAAACTGACTTGTTCATACTTTAACATCCCAGTGGACCTGGAGGGGGAATATAATAGTGTGCAGAGCGCAGCGAGGCACCGTGCCCGAAGCATGGCAAGCCATGCGAGGGGACGCGGTATACTTAAACGGTGTCCAGGTCGATCTATGTCGACATAGACACAAAAAATTACAGAAAAACTCCTACTGGCATTTTGACATGTCAGCATTCTGACTATTTCAACATGTCGGCATAATGAGTGTCAGTATTTCAACCGTGTCTGTATTTTGACTGTAGGTCAACGAACGTCCGTATTGTCGGTAAATCATACTGAACCCACTAAAGGACTATTGGGGGGGGGGGGGGGGGGAATTATATGGAAATGCTATTCTACAAACAGTCACTGAGTTACCATGAAGTCATTGCCTTTAGGCCACTAACGTTATTTTAGGATTCTTCCCTAGTAATTTTCATTTACAGACTACATTTATGCTGCGACTTTAGGTGTGTTTTACTAAAGACAATAATCACGCTTGGCTCTCATGTTATTAAGTTGATCTTTAATTAACAAGGAGTGTCCACTATGTCATTTAATATTCGCTTACAGCAAAATACATTTTCGAAAGTGATCATTAAGTAATCACAAAATCGGAAGATGAAAAAAAAAAAAAATGCCAATCACACTTACATGACTTTTCTATAGACCGCACCACAACGTAACCGTGGTTAGCACAAACGTAACTGCCTAGACTAGTGGTTCTCAAACTGTGCCATGGCACCCTGGGGTGCCTCGGGACACTTGCAGGAGTGCCCTGGGTTGGTGGTCCAGGACCAAATCAAATTATTTATGGTCAATATAATAGGCAAAACCAGTGCTGGTCAGGGATGTGCAGTCAGGGGAGGCAGTGCCTCCCCTGTCATAATGATTGAGTAATACAAAGAACATATATTTATAACACGTTCTGTGTCATAATTATCTTCTTTGTATTTTTCTAATGTTTGTGGAAAGACAGCCAAATGCGGGTGGGAGGCAGCTGAAAGCAATATCCCGGGATATATTTGCGGTGTGAAAGGGGTAATACAGATCTAAATCTGAAATAAAACAAGACACTTGTACTTTTCTAGTTGTTTGCCTAAGTGATTTCAAACGCAAGGAGGCACCATGTGCCCTCAGCTAGCGCAGAGAGCTGCCTCAGCAGCTGAGTGGGCAAAGACCGTTTCAAAAACTTTAAGCATATTACACGCTTTATTTCTCTTTTTAAACAGTCCACAATAGGTGACGGTATAATCTAACTTTTACTTTATGGACTCAGGGAAAAACACAAGCTGGGCAATATTGTATTTTTCCTCATTCACTTAAGATTTGAAATGAGCGCCCTTACAATACAGTAACTACGTACAAAAGCTTTTAGACTAAAAACAGTCCAACCCAGCTACAGCATAATGGCAGCATTACATTTATTTCGCTCTCAAATCAGTGTGATATTGATAGAAGCACTTTCTGCATATTCAATAACTACCCAAACGGTATTTAAGCACACACTAAAAAAACAAAAAATCATTTGAAAGTTAAGATATAGAGAAGCTTCTGAGCCCTTCAATGAAACAAAATAAAAAAAATACAGTGCTTCTCTACATAAATGTATTAACATTTATGTAACGTCGGTATATTCCGTTGTGTTTTATACTGTAATGGTCAGCAAAACATGAATAAAATGTGACCAGGTAATGACCGAGAGAACTTGCTTACAATCTATAGGGACAGTAAAGGGCCCCATACACTACAGCGACATGTCAGACCCTCAAGTCGCATAAGATTTCCAGGGCGGCAGGATCACATACGATACGATATCTTATGCCAGGGATGGGGAACCTTCGGCCCTCTAGCTGTTGTTGAACTACACATCCCAGCATGCCCTGCAACAGTTTTAGCATGTCCAAATAGCAAAACTGTAGCAAGGCATGCTGGTATGTGCAGTTCAACAACAGCTGGAGGGCCGAAGGTTCCCCATCCCTGTCTTATGCGATCCCAGCCAAGCCTGTGGAATCAGAGATTCTTTACCCCCCCCCCCCCCCCCCCCCATCCTCGTCACCCGACCCCATAGCCCAGCATGCCAATATAGACAAGATTGTCCATGTTGGCTTGCAGGCATAAAAGAGCCGGGGCCGCGCATCGTTGGGTATTACACACTGAAAGATATGAACGGATATCGTTCATTATCGAACGATATCGTTCATATCTTTCAGTGTAATCGCTAAGGTTGCACAACAGAATAGCTCCAGTCACTGTAGACTGGAGCTGCCGCAGCTACAGAACGTCGTAATTCTCCCCTAGGTGTCATTCTTGATTCGGAACGGTCCTTTGCTCCTCATATTCACACTCTATCCAAATCCTGTCACATACATCAAAGAGAATTTGGCGAAAACACAGACCTCACAGAAAACACTGCAAAAACTCTCGTTCATGCACTCATTGCCTCCTGCATTGACTACTGCAATTCCACCCAACCCCCCCCCCCCCCCCCCAGGTTCTTCCAGTAACCTGTATATTACCCCTACAATCTATTTATGGCTAGACTGATTTCCCTCTTCAAATTATTATTATGACATTTTATTTATAAGGCGCCACAAGTGTTTCGCAACGCCGTACAAAGGACAGTACAGGAAGACAAACTTAGCATTACAGTAACTCAATAACAACAACAGAGTACAGGTAACAAGGAGCACCACCATTCTCAAGACATAATACAGCTAAGATGTAAGTAGTGAGGGAGTGATCATAGATAGAGATGAGCCTTTACCAGCAGGAGAAAAAGCGGTAAAGATTGTCGCTGAGTAGGGGCGAGCTGCAAGTAAAATGTGTGTCGAGAAGAGGAAGGAGGGCCCTGCTCTGAAGAGCTAACAATCTAGTGGGAAGGGTCGACAGACAGATGACATGAGGTGCAAGCAAGCAGGAGGTAGCCTGATGGCAGTATGCAAGCAAAGCTGAGATGTTCAAGACATGAGGCAGGGGGATGGAGGAGCGGGGGGGGATGTACTTCTACTGTTGCTAAATGCTCATCAGTCTCTACATGTTACAATATCCAATATAACATACGACTTCTGCTAACATACAAGGCTATAAAACAAGACCCCAACATACATATCCTCAATTGCTTATAAATATCTCCCAACCCGACCCCTACACACTGCCCAAGATCTTCATCTCTTATCTGCATTCATTACCTGCGACCATTCATGGTAACAGGACTTTTACTGTGCTGCACCTACTCTGCGGAATGCCTCCACACTCACCTCTTCAGGCAAGATTACCAAAATCTTTTCACCTCCCTTCGCACAGTTCACACAAAAAAAAAAAAAAACCACACTTGTGCTGTAGACTAATATGAATTATGTATCACCTGACCTCATGTATTTATCGGCTACTATCTAAAAATTATAAACGTGCACTCTATTATAACCCAGTCTTGTTTATTATGGTGTTTTGGTCACAATAGTAAAGCAACGGAATATGCTGGTGCTATATAAATAACAGCTTGAGTGGGTATGTATACCTTATTAACATTCTTAAAAGGTGAGATGTATCATGTGTTGTATATTCAAGGAGATATATCCCGTCGCTTACCTCATGAATATCGGTAATTTATTAATGCCATGTGCATGGATTACACGAGAGACAGCTCTTCCAATAAGAGCTGCGTCTTGCAAAGAGAGGACTTCTGGGTTTATGGACCCGGGAGGCCTACTGCACGTGTGGACACCAGCCAGATATTGAGCAAGCCGTGGGGAGATGGAAGAGGGATCTGGAAAATCCCTCTCAGGGGAATTATGCAGTAAGAAACCCATAGGCTTCTATAGGCAGCACCATCTACTATAAATGGTGTTGCCTATCGGGCACAAACTCTGCTAAGATTCACTTCCGAAGCTTGTTGCAACCGGCACATGTCAGCCCCACAGTATTCTATGGGGACTGCAGTGCTGGCGGACCGCTGAGGAAATCTTTTGACCACATTTTGATTCTGCCCTTAACATTTCAGTCTGCTGTTTTGTTTGTTGATGAAAAAATTATAGGATTATAGTCAATGTGACATATCTCAGGAATTGTGTGATCAAAAATGTATTACACACTGTTTGCTATTGGGTGGGAAAGCTTTATTATGAGTATTGGTTCCATCTCAGTTTCTGGGAGTAGAACACAAAGCATTTCGGGCTAGTTGGGCAAACACCACAAATAGGCAAATATGAAATACACAGACAGGTCAATTCGAAGTGGATTCATGCTGGTTTCCTTCACCAGCTTTATAATTAAGAATCACTGTGTTACCTGAAAATTGGGGGGGGGGGGGGGGGTTGGATATACAAAGTAGTGTTTTCCTGGTGTTATTGGTAAAACCAAAAAGGCCATAAATTAACCTGATGCTAAGTGCACCCCGTGTTGCACTGAAAATAATTCCACACTTTTACCAGCTACTTCAGCAAGTCCTTCTCCTACCACTGTTACTGCACTCCTGGGGCATATCTATTAACGAGAATGTGTGGGACCCTGAAAAGAAGTTTAAAGATTAAGAATCCTCAAGATTTAACATGGAGGAGCCGCAGCAGATAGGTCCAATATTGGCTACAGTTCCTCCATTTCTGACCGTAAAGAAGCCCCCCATATGTTTCTATTGGATTTACCAAGCTCTCTTGGCTCCAGTAGCCAATGCCATCTAAAGATGGCAATAGCTTAAAGAAGCCTTTGGGATACTATAACCTAAATGTTTACGGAGAGGGATCCTCTGGATCCAACTCAAACCCTGATGATGCATGTGCCGGCCGATAGCCACACATGCGCATTAGCCAAGAAAGCCCTGACCCCGGAAGCAGAGAGATAGCTCACTCTGCTTCCAGGTTCTCGCTGGGATGAGCTCTTATCAGAGTTGGTCTCCTGGCAAGAGAATCCTGCTAAATTCCCATGGCAACTAACATTTTCATGTTGTAAATATAGGCAAAAATTATTTATCACACCAGAATAAAAAAAATGCGGATGGTAATAAATCTGACCCATAGAAAGCAGATGTGATTCTCCAACAGAGTAGCATCCTACCATATTTCTGGTTTGAGCATCAAGGCTAAATCCAGTAATGTTAGGGCACTTGAGGGAATCTCATGGGCTTCCTGAGAAGGTTAGGGTTCTCATATTTATTTGTATGCATATGCTGGGCAGCTGCGGTATCCGGACTCCAGGTCGACAACAAAAAGGTCGACACACCTTAGGTCGACGCCAATTGGTCGACACACCTTAGGTCGGCATGGACAAAATGTCGACAGGGACAAGGTCGACATTAGTTTTTTTTATGTTTTTTTTCTTTTTTCGAACCTTTTCATATTTAACGATCCATGTGGACTACGATTGGAACGGTAATCTGTGCCAAGCGAAGCGGAGCAGAGCGAAGGCACCATGCCCGAAGCATGGCGAGCGAAGCGAGCCATGCGAGGGGACGCGGTGCACTAATTGGGGTTCTTGGTCACTCTACGAAGAAAACGACACCAAAAAAAACATAAAAAACTCATGTCGACCTTTTTCCATGTCGACCTTGTTCCTGTCGACCTTTTGTCCATGTCGACATTTTGTCCATGTCGACCTAAGGTGTGTCGACCTTTTTGTTGTCGACCCTGAGTCCCAGACCCGGCAACTGCATGGTGTGGGGCTGTTACAAAAAAACAAAAAAAAATTCTCCCAATCCTTTTTCCTCTTCTCCTGTTACACTGCAACTTCTCCCAATACCCTCCCCTGGGATCCAGTGTACGGACATGCCACTCGATTCCGGTCGGGCTCTCATCCGCACTTTGGGCCTAATGTCTGTAAGGAACTGCACAGCTGCAAGGAAGTGATTGTGCAATTCCAGGTCATTAAAATGCAAATGCAGCAGGTGGTGTCTGTAGGAGATAGGCGCCTCCTGCTTACATTTGTGAGATCCAAGTGCGGCGTCTGAGGATGCAGCCTCAGGCCACCATTGCGACAATCAGTCGTGATTCACAATGTTTTCAGGCAGCGATCAGCCTGCACAAGCTGAAGCTTACTCATGTTGGCCCTCGGATCCGGACACCCATGTCCAGTAAGTCTGCGTCCAACAAAAAAAACCTGGACCTTACCCCCCCTCATTTTGAAGAACAGTGACTGGTGCGCCGTGCCCCAAATGCTGCATGTCAACCATGCTGCCGCTGACTGGGGGGTGTGAGCGATATTGCAAGACCCGTTCTTGTACATGCGCAAAACGGGACATGCATTTGCGCAGCCCCACAACCATTGGATTTATACGTAAACCATTGGCTTTACATGCAAATCTGATTTAGACCCTCTAGTCCTCCACTGTCCCCCCCAAAACAACATGTTTATTTTAATTTTTTTCCGTTTTATTTATCAATACTGACTTCCCTTAAAAACATAAATCAACCAGTAGCATTCACGTAGTGTTAAACACGAAGATAAACAGATGTCCTCCACAGAACATAAAATTTCAAGTATTTTGCTCGTCCAGTCTGGAAAGCATGAAAATGCTAGAAATCGATATTTATATAGGGCTATGTATTACCATGTATTCCATTTCAAAGGGCTTATGGAATTATTTCCAATATATGGGAACAGATATTAGAAAAAGTATAAATCTGCAGAGAAAAATTTGATTTAATTGTCAGAAGACTCCGTTTCAATGCGCGGGAGAACAATATCCAACTGTATTATCACCAAGTAACTGTCAGTCTGAGTGCACCAAGGGGGGGGGGGGTCACCAAGCAAGACCAGACTGCTACGCCAGGCTTCTAGCTACACACCAATTGCACCAATTATGTTATACCGTTACATTCTATTGGAAACATCAATTCTAGGTTAATACTAGGAAACACACACAATTTAAAGATTTGTTTATTCTCCGACAAAATATAGAAAACAATTTCGGATTCCATCCATGGTCCTGTATTAAATGTATTATATTTACTGATACAGTATACACATGCTTTTATTAGAATGCAGCTCTTATTAAATTAGGCAACTGAAAAAAAATTAAGTATCATCTTTTGTACTATAAATGAGCCTCGTAGAACCCATGTAATTAGTGTCATGGTGACCCATATTCTGGATTGCGATCCATAGATTATAGGCTTTTGGCTTAGAGGCTAATGTTTGCTTTTCCACACATTGTAACCAGTGATAACACCTAAAGCAAATAAATGTTTAGAGATAGTAGCCTGCTTGGATCTATTTAGTTTACGTTAATCACTAAATAAGTGAGATGTCTTCCCATGATTATAGGAGCAGACTAAATTATTATACTTTATATTATTGCACCAACATAATGCCAAGCAATTGATAGAGCATGCCGAATCATCAATCTATCTCACTGGAGCCTACAGTCTAAGAGGTACATTTACTAAGCAGTGATAAGAGTGGAGAAGTGAGCCAGTGGAAAAGTTGCCCATGACAACCAATCAGCACTGAAGTAACATCTATAATTTGCATACTATAAAATGATACAGAGCTGCTGATTGGTTGATGGGGAAATTTCTCCACTGGCTCACTTCTCCATTCTTATCACTGCTTAATAAATGTACCCCTAAATTCTCTATCACACAATTACAGTAAAATGAACCTACCACTGTAATAATAATAAACATTATGCGCGTCACAGAAATCATGAATATAATACAAAGGAAGAGTTTTGGACTGTGGGAGGATGCCGCCCCACCAACAGGAGCAAATATCAACTCCACACAGATAGTGCTCTTGTCAGAGAAACCATGGCAGTGTGAGGCAGATATGCCAACTACTGTGCCACCATGTTGCCAATATATCGAATTTCGGGCCTGATTCAGAGATGTACGGAGAACACATAGCTGCTGCATTTGTAGGAAAAAAAGACGCCTCCTGCCAGCATCTGCGATCCAAGTGCTGCATCTGAAGACGCAACATCGGATGGTCGCAAAGTTGGCAGCAGAAGTCATCTGTGTAAGTCGAAGCCTACTAAGAATCGGGAAATCTGCGTCAGAAGACTGGCGAAACACCTCTGTTTTCGGGAACACTGGCCAGCTCCGCCCACAAATGCTGGAAACCTGTCGATCAGGCTGCAAGCAGCTTAGGGCACGTGCACTGCATGCAATCACACAGGACACATTCTTCACATGCGCAGGACACCAACCATTGGAGTTGAACCCAAACCATCGGGTTTGCATACATCTCTGAATCAGGCGCTTAGAACAGTGGTTCCCAAACGTGGTCCTTAAAGCACCCTAACAGTCCAAAGTTTACGAATATCCATGCTCGGCCGCAGGTGACAATTAGTATCTCATTCATTTTCATTGAACCAAATGTCTCAACCATGGATGTCTTTAAAACCTAGACTGTCAGGTTGCCTTGAGGACAGAGTTTGGAAACCACTGCCTTAGGACATTATGCAAGAACAGGATAAAGCTGGGTACACACTGGAGCGACGGGCACTCGCTCTGACACCGGAATGAATGCCCTTCAGACCAGATTGTGTGTACACACTGAAGCGACTTCAATGAAGGACGATTATGTTCCGTCCTTCATTAGCATACTATAGTATGCTAGCTAGATCGCTTGCTTTGGTGTGCAGTATATCAAACCAAGTGTCCGTTGCTAGCGACCGCAGGAGTGCGCAATCCCCCGTACACAATGAGCGATGTAGACGGTATGTCGTTTAAAAATGGAATATTGTGCAGACACTGACGCATTATGTACCCAGCTTAACACAGCTAGGGGCTCTCCTACCGGTATCCGTATGGATGGTTGGCCATGTTATGGTCGACAGTCATTAGGTTGACCACTATTGGTCGACATTGACAGTCGACATTGACACATTGTCGACACATGAAAATGGTCAACACATGAAAGGTCGACACATGAAAAGGTTAACATGAGTTTTTCACATTTTTTTCTTTTGGGGAACTTTTCCATACTTTCCGATCCACGTGGACTACGACTGGGAACGGTAATCTGTGCCGAGCGCAGCGGTAGCGGAGCGAGGAACCTTGCCCGAAGCATGCCATGCGAGGGGACGCGGTGCACTAATTGGGGTACCCCGTCACTTAACGCAGAAAACGACACCAAAGAGTAAAAAAACGCACGTCGACCTTTTCATGCGTCGACCTTTCATGTGTCGATCATTTGTCCATGTTGACCATGCCAATGTCGACCAATAGTGGTCGACCTAATGACATGGTCGACCATTTATACCGGAACCCTCCTACCATAGCGCTACGTCTCCTTCCAGCTGTTATGTTAATATCTGAATAAAGTAAATTGTCATTTCCAAATGAGGTTTTTAAGACACATTATTTGTATGGCTCAAGTCAGGGCAGTAAAGAGTGTCAGACACAGCACATGACCCGTACATGAAGCCGGTGCTTAGCACCCAATGATGCCTGTGCTGATTGCATGCTCTGCGTACAGGGTATAGAATAGCCACTGCTATTAATACATCACACCGTTGCTATGCTACCCTATGTTCTGCATACAAAAGATGCTGTCCATTGTGCTACTCTATAGATTTACACCTGATCTTCTCTTACACAGTCCAAGGCTCTTTGCTCGGCCTCAAGCTCTTTCCATCACGTTAGCTTTATTCTCAAAATCTCTCATTAGTAATTTCTTACAGTTCCTACACACACAGATGCAAATGAAAACACAGCATGTACTGTGAAGCTGCATACTAGTATACATCTTACACATACGGTGTATAAGGGTTTGCAGCAATCGTTTAACATTGTGATGTTTTTATATATGGGGGGGGGGTAATTTGGATGGATGGGATGACTTGTGACTTCTGAAAAATATAAAATAAATGAATATAAAATGTAAATAGTCAGTATGCAATATTAGTTACATGAAAGGCAGACTAGTTACTCGTGTTTATAATAGAAAGCAAGCATCTGTGAGGAGGTAGAATTACTCTACATAATATATCCAAGGGCAAAACACAAAGCTCGTCAGCGGAACTAATCAGGGGACTACACAGAAATCGCACACTTATTCTGTACACTAGGCGAGCAGATGTACAGATGGCTCCATGTTTATCTTGACCTTTAATAGGATTAATTGAGACTGGGCAGTCGGACTTAATCCCCTGCTGTAATGACTTAATCCCCTGCTGTATTGTTCTCTGTATTGTATTGCAGCTGAGAACAATAGATGAAGGGTTTATGTTAATAAACCATGGTGTGCCTAGGCGCAGCAAACTAGCCAAGATAACCGTGGACCCATCTGTACTTTGGTACAGAGAAGTTCCTATTATTACACAGGTTCTCAAACTCGGTCCTCAGGACCCCACACGGTGCATGTTTTGCACGTCTCCTCACAGAATCACAAGTGACATAATTAACTCCACCTGTGGACATTTTAAAATGTCAGTGATTAATTAATACACCTGTGCACCTGCTGGGTTACCAGCAAAACATGCACTGTGTGGGGTCCTGAGGACCGAGTTTGAGAACCACTGTATTATTAGTAATATAATAATCAGTAAGGAACATGTGTAAGAGGGGTGTGGTATTCTGACCGGCAGCGGAATCCCGGCAAGGGGGGGGGGGTTTGCGAGTGCAGCAAGCCGCTTGTGGGCTCGCCACGCTGCGGGTTCGGTGGCAACCTGCTATCGCCACAGGTTCTACTCCCACTCTATGGGTTTCGTGGCATGCCAACCGTCGGGATTGTGAGGGGCAAGATATAGGGGGAGGATATGTGACCGTCGGCCTCCTGACCGCCGGTAACATGACTACATCCCTGTAAGAGGCATGCCAACATTACATAAAAAAAGGGTAAGAGGGCACTGCATAACTGGACACTGAACATTGGGCAACGTGTGAGACACAAGTTATGGACAGCCGAAGCAGAAACATTCTGGAATGACCTCCATTAAACTTCCCGCCAGCATCTCAAGCTATAGAGGCCTTCCATCCTTTGGAGCTTTAATTTGTGGATATCATAGCTTTAGCATAATACTTTCACCTGTATCCTTGTAGGTCATAGGTCTGTAAACTCGGTCCTCATTACCCCACACAGTGCATGTTTTGCAGGTCTCCTCACAGAATCACAAGTGAAATAATTAGCTCCACCTGTGGACCTTTTAAAATGTGTCTGTGAGTAATTAATACACCTGTGCACCTGCTGAGTTACCTGCAAAACATGCACTCTGTGGGGTAATGAGGACCGAGTTTGCAGACCTATGTTGTAAAAGGTAGAAAGTGCTTGGGGGCAAGCAGAGCGGACCCTGGAGTAGGTGTAAGACCACAGGTTCTCAAACTATGTCCTCAGGACCCCACACAGTGCATGTTTTGCAGGTAACCCAGCAGGTGCACAGGAGTATTAATTACTCACTGACACATTTTAAAAGGTCCGCAGGTGGGAGTTAATTATTTCACTTGTGATTCTGTGAGGAGACCTGCAAAACATGCACTGTGTGGGGTCATGAGGATCGAGTTTGAGAACCCTTGGTGCAGAGAAAAATTATGGCAGTGGCCTTCATTATAGGCTCTAGTGGTGTCAGCCTATGGCAGACCAGTTATTGGAGTTGTAGTCAAGCAGATACCTAATAATGCATGAAATAAGACCTTGGCTGGATCACTGTGCACCAGGAATAGTCACATTTTAAAGTTCTCGCACTAAGAAGTAGGGGATATAATTGTTGAGAATACATGATGGACAAGAGCAGCATCACATGGACACACTTTAAGAGTAACAAAGGACATGAAGTAGGTCAACAAAGCAATATCAGATCAGAATCATTATTTTTGCTCTGTATTCGTGGGATTGGATTATAAAAGTTAAATGGATACAAACCTGTTTGCAGGATAGGAGAACTGTAGTAAATGGAGTAATAATAATTAATAATAATAATTTATATATAGCGCTCTTTCTCCAATAGGACTCAAGGCACTTAACAGATACATAGCATAATATAGTACAGAAAATAATAAAGTACAGAAAAGCTTTTCATAAAATACAGAAGCATGGAGATACTAGAGGGACATTTATGGGAATGCTTGAGTAAACAGGAAAGTCTTGAGTCTACTTTTGAAGGATTCTATAGTTGGGGCCTCTCACACTGTGCAGGGAAGTGAGTTCCATAGAGTCGGAGCCACATGACTAAAAGCTCGACTCCCAATTCCGGGAGATTCTAGGTACTGCTAAAAGTCCTTCAGCTACAGATCGCATAAATCGAGTAAGGCAGTATGGGGTACATTCCATTTAAGGAAATGTTACCAATGGAGTACCCCAGGGATCTGTACTTGGACCAATGCTCTTTAAAATCTTTGCTGGTGACATTGCAAATAGCATTGAAGGGAAAGTATGCCATTTTGCAGATCTCGTAAAGATATCAAACAGAGTAGACACACCAAAAGGGGTAAAACAAATGATTGATGATCTAGGTAGACTTGAGGAATGGTCAAGAACGAGGCAACTTTAGTTTAAGGCTAAAAAATGCAAAATCATGTACTTACATCTCAAAAACCCAAAATCTAAACACCGTATCAAGGGTACTATACTGGAAATTACTGAGTTAGAAAAGGATTTAGGAGTCACTATCTGAAGTGACTTAAAGGCAGGGAATGAGCAGCAGAAAAAAAGAAGTAATAATGCCACTGCATAGGTAATTGATACTGCCTTTTTTGGAATACTGGGGCAGATGTATTAAACCTGGAGAAGTCATAAAGTGAAAGGTAATAAAGCACCAGCCAATCAGCTCCTAACAGTCATCTTTTAAACCCGTAATGATTGGCTGGTGGGCTATCACCTTTCACTTATCACTGTTTTATCACTTCCCCAGGCTTAATAAATCTGCCCCAGTGTCCAGTTCTGGAGGCCGTATCTCCAGAAGGATATAAATACATTAGAGAGAGTGTACAAAGAAGGGAAACTAAAATGCTGCATGGCCTACATTAAAAAACATACCCAGAAAGGCTTAAAGATCTTAACATGTATAGTTTTTGCAGAGAAGTGAAAGAGGGGACATGATAGAAACTTTCAAATATAGCAAGGGAAAAATCTACGTAAATGCATAGCATCAATCGCATTAAAAGAGCAGTAAACGTCTATCACATGCATTCAACACAAACAGAAGACATGTGACAAGCCATAACAAGCCACAAACAAGGTCAAGGGACAAGAAATAACTAACTGCCCTTGTATAAAACCAGATGTGAATGGTGTGACTCATGACTGGGAAAAGATACTGCGCCATCTTGCAGACTGCAGTAACCCATAAGAGTACTAGTATTTTGCAGGTATAGGTCACCCCTCTGTACCACTTTTGTTGTGTTATCATTTGGATGGAACAATCACTGCACGGGAGTTTGCAAAGTCAGGAATTTTAAGACAAAACTCTCACTGAATTGAATTGACCCCAATATTTACAAACACACAATACCAGCACTTTTGTCCTTAATAGTAGATGCAATATTATCTGTTCTTCATCACCATGCAAGGACAACATGACCATAGCATTAATGAGGTATGGATGCCAGTGGTACAGCTTAGTCTGTATGGATAACTGCATAGTTCCACTTCTTTAGTTCTTTAGCCATGGTTCTGGTATGAATGGTCGACCATGTTATGGTCGACAGTCATTAGGTCGACCACTATTGGTCGACATTGACATGGTCGACACATGAAAAGGTCGACATGAGTTTAACTTTTTTTGGTGTCGTTTTTTGCGTAAAGTGACGGGGAACCCCAATTAGTGCACCGCGTCCGCTCGCCATGCTTCGGGCATGGTGCCTTCGCTCCGCTACCGCTTCGCTCGGCACAGATTACCGTTCCAATCGTAGTCCACGTGGATCGGAAAGTATGGAAAAGTTCCCCAAAAGAAAAAAAAAAAAAATGCATGTCGACCTTTTCATGTGTCGACCTTCCATGTGTCGACCATTTCATGTGTCAACCATGTGTCCATGTCGACCATGTCAATGTCGACCAATAGTGGTCGACCTAATGACTGTCGACAATAACATGGTCGACCATGCGAACGGATACCTTTAGCCATGTAGTTGTTTTCAATTTCTACAGAACACCACCAGTACTGAAGTTCATATCATAGTCCATATAAATTTTTCTTTTTTGTTTAGCATACACTACCTACTAGAAATCATTAATTTAAAAGACCACCACATAAAGCTTTTGTACTGAGTGGAACTCAGTAGGTTATGCAGAATCCAATACTTTACCTACTTTTTCACTGTCTTAATCCCACTAAAAGTGCGTCATGGGACCACGCTGATTACTTTCCTATGCAACACTGTGCACAACAGAGTCTGTACCTGTATACGAAGCACAAAGGAACTTGGCATGAAAAAAAAAAAGCTGTGGCATCATAGCACTATGTATACAGATCCAGACTTATTCACACACAGATATACAGGTGCCCGGTATCAAATTAATCAGAGCGGCCTCACAATGCGGGGTCATTCCACATCAAATCACCCCCAAAAAAATGAAATGTCCACCACCCATCTCAGATTTTTTTATTTTTTTTAGTTGAGAGGATGTCAAAACAACAATTTCTGTCAAGTATCTCAACTATCTGACAATTTGTTTATTAAATATTGATTTGGATTCAGGAGGCAGAGTTACCTAAAGGGTGCAAATTTTGTGTTGATTCCTTAATAAACACCAGTCATACTTCAAATAAACTGGATAAAGAAGCCGCGATTAGTAAATAATTTAATAAATTGAAAAGTCAATATTTAGTAAACAAAATTGTCAGACAGTTGAGATATTTGACAGAAATTGTTGTTCTGACATCCTCTCTTATCTAAAAAAATTTCATAAAAATCTGAGATGGGTGGTGGACACGTCTGATTGAACGGACATGGAATGATCGATCAAGACGCACATACAAAGAAGATGCTCAGCGTAAGTCACACGGAACCTGGTGAGCCAAGAAGGGATGTTTGGGGTGACTGCGGCGTATGAGGACACATTTGTACGTAAAACCCCTGATTTCAGTATACCATAAACACCACAACCAGATGGTATAATTTCCAGTTTTGGGGGAAGTACTTTCCCACAAAGGGAGCTTTATTCTTTCTTTATGCAAAATAGCAACATACACGAGTGGCTGCTTAAAAAGAGTTATAAACTGGGAGTTGAAAAACTTTTTTGGCTGGAACACAAATTATGTTTGTGACTAAGCTTCGCAACCCATTGTTTAGTATTAATAATGTACTTCCTTTAATCATTTAATGTTCTATGTAAATTAAGATATATAAATGCATATTAAAACAGAGGATCTTTAAAACAAACCAAATTAAAAAAGGACGAGTTGTATGTTGGTAGAGTACATTTTTAAAGTGACCAGTGTTCTTTCTTGTTTAGATTCTTTTGATAAAAGAGAATCTCTACTCAAAATGCATGTTTACTATTTAGGGCTGTATTCATTAACTGTCGGAAACTGCCGTCTTGTCGGAAAGACGGCAGCTTCCTACAGAAATAGGTCAGAAGGGGTTCCAACCTATTCAATAGGGGCTGATTGTTTTTACGACAAGTCGGGAATTCCCGACTTGTCGGAAAACATGTGGATCAGCGGAATAGACGCCGATCCACGTGCTTCTGTCGGAAATGGGCCCAAATCAGACAGGTTTTGGCCCCTTTACCGACAAACTCTATCCAACTTGAAAACAAGTCGGATTGAGGTGAGGTGAGGAGAGGAGAGGTGCTGCGGCGGGGGGAGCTGAGATCAAAGGCCGGCGGGGGGACATGTCTGCAGTGACGGGGAGAGGCGCTGGTACCTCTCCCCGCCGCCGCAGACATGTCCCCCCACTGCCAGCCCCTCCTGCCGGCCGCCGATCTCCGCTCCCCCCACTGCCCGCAGCACCTCTCTTCCTGCTGCCAGCTCCTACTGCAGCTCCACACACGTCCCCCGCAGCCAACCCCTCCCGCTCACGGACGCCGATCTCTGCTCCCCTGGCCGCTGCTGTCAGCGCATCCGCAGCCGCTGACAGCAGCGGCCTGACAGGACGGACAAATCCGACAGTCGGATTTGGCCATCCATTGAATAGGGGATGTCAGAATAGATCCGACACCTATTGAATATACCCCTTAAAGAATGCCTTAGACCCCTTTCACATCAAATCTCAAATCCCTTGTATGACACAGGATATCGAACACGGTTTCAACCAGTACTACAGATCTTCATATCCCTGCCTCACTGCATCTTGGACTCAACCCCTTTCCCACTGAACAGGTGTCTGCCACTTAAAGAGGACATCATCTGCAAGTGTCCCCAACCAGCCAACAACCTTCTTTAAAAGTGACCCGGGATGCACAACAGTGAGCCGGTACTCTGGTCGCACCAGCTTTCCAAGACCTCTCACATGGGTAATGTTCTGTATTTCATTCTAATTTCTCACCAGGCCAGAGCAGGTAGACCACTGCTTCCCCTCACGGCCATTCGACTGCGCCTCATAACAGTCATACTGTCACAACATCAGCTGTAAGATGGCGGGGCTGGTGGAAACATGGTCACACGCTGAGGTGCATAATGTGATCAGATTTCTGCATCTTAAGGGCACATCAGCAGCTGAATTTCATCGCCAACTTCATATTGCAAAAAAACAGGTTTGAGTTGGTGTACCGCTTTTGATAACAACAGAAAGCTGAAGATGAGCAGCGATCCAGCCAGCCCAGCACGTCCACCACAGACAGTGCACTAACCCTAAACCTGTTTCTGTGACATCACTGTATACCTAGAAAAGTTGGCGATGAATTTCAGCTGCTGATGGGACGCAGAAATCTGATCACACTATGCACCTCAATGTGTGACCATGTTTCCCCCAGCCCCACCATCTTACAGCTCATGTTTGGGACAGTATGACTGAAATGAGGCGCAGTCTAATGGCTGTGAGGGAAAGCAGTGGGCTACCTGGGAAATTAGGAATTAAATAGCGAATGTTACACACGTGAGAGGTCATGCTACCTTACTTATTGAACCACCGTATACATAGTTACATGCCTATGTACTGAAGCATGCTGTCACATGCTTACGTATATACAGTACACCTATATATAGGGCAGACTAAATGGGTCAAGTGGTTCTCATCTGCTGTCAACGTGTGTGTGTGTGTGTGTGTGTGTGTGTGTGAGAATATATATATATATATATATATATATATATATATATATATATACACACATACATACATACATACATACACACACACACATGTGTATATACACATACACACACACACACTAGATATCAATGCATATTCAGAAAGCTGTGCTAGTACGGTGGCTGCACAGCACATTCTCAGAATAATGCACAATACCAGACCAGAGGGAAGCCTGAACTGGCCGATCTGTACTTTTATCGCCTCTATTTCCAGGATGTGGGAATGGAAAGTTTATGCTGCCGGTGAAGGGTTTGGTTTAACACTGCATGTGCCTGCTAGGACCTTGGCAAGGAGGGAAGCCTGTTGCAGAACACTGAACACTAAATATTATAACGGTGTAAACATGAATCTTCCAATGATCACCGAGACCAATCTCCAGGATATCAGAGCCTTGGAAAGGCAAAGTGGGAGCCTCAGATACAGAAAGTGAAGTAAAACCGTCCCAAATACAGGACACGTTGCTATACATAGCACAGGTCTCGACTTTTATGTATGTAGTCTAAGAAAATGTCTGGCGACCTTACAAAGCCCACTGTATTGCCCTATATTCAGTCATATTTCTTACTCCGGAGATGAAATCATTTTTAGGGAATGGCCTACCACTACCAAGAGACAGGCTTACATCCGTCTTCCAGCAGATGCTTTTACCATCCCAATATGCTAAATTGGCAATTTTCAGTTACTTGCAATTTAAAGCAATTCTGAGTAAAGACGTCATGTGCATCAGGCAGAACTGCAGCCCGCCAAAGAAGTATTCGGCAAAGGTGACTGGCCTAATAACACCTCCGGAAGTCACTTCAGTACCACAGTTTGTTTTATGGGACAGTCATTTCTACATTCTGAATTAAAACCAGTATTATAATGATCGTCTAAAGGAATTTATAGGTATGATACACATGGGTAATTTACTTACACTGGTTTTATTTCATTATTCTTCCTCACAAAGCAGATTCTGGGAGAAGATGTGAGGATGTTAGAGACCCACCTGAAGAAGTAAACGTGACGTGGTAGGTGGGCCCACATTTTTGCCCACAAACTGTGTTAAGAACTTCGATTTAACTCCATGTTAGCATTTATTGTAACCGTTTTGATTACCAGTGTTCTTAATGCTTAGAGTGTACTCCTGCACTGTCCCTTTTCTCGGTGTGGCACTACAAGTCTCAGCAAGGCAGCTTCTCTTATGTTTAAAATTAGGGCGTGCAGTCCAGATCAACACCTTCTTCCTATTAGAAGGAGAAGTGAGGGACAGAAACGTTACTGGAGAAGTAAGAAGCAAGCAGGATCCGGGACATTAATGGAGGAGCGGAACGGTCCAGTTACAGACTTTTAATAATCATATATTGAAGATTCTATTCACTGTAGGCTTATAAACAGCCCCCCTTCTCTGCATCATTAAATAGGCAGTTTTGATTCATTACCTTGGTTCTCTATAAATCCAAGTTAATAAAGAAACAATAAGCAGTGTACCTCTGGTCGCACAATGAGCTGGTTATATCTTTCCAGAGTACTTGTTTTTGCATGCTTTTGCCATTTTAGCTAGTTGCATTTCGTTGCTGACAAATCTACATAACTGGTCTACCATTGTGAAGGTCACAGGCTGTGACCTCCGCACATTATTACTAGACAATAGCAAAGTCCAGACATGTGTTGATCTCAGACAGTGGTAGGCAACCTCTGGTTCTCCTGCAGCCATACTAGAATACTCAACATGCCATCAAGGTACTGGTACCACACATGATAAACAGTTCAACGTACCGTATGTAGATGTGCACGCTATCCGTTCAAGGCCACTGTAATGTTTTATAAAGCTCAATTCTACCAGACTTAAAATTCCTAAAATGACACTGACCCTTTTATTTTCTGGTTATTTCTCCAAAATAAATATGAAGAAATAAGTAGTAAGATAACCAAGAAGTTACTAAATCAACTCGCAAAACTCAAACTCCTACAGTAGTACCATGGCGTTGGTGTCTGTCCCATAATCCCCACGTCTCTTCCCAAGTCCCCACTCTCACATGATCATTCTTTCCCAATATACTGTAGCAACTTGGGGCATCAACCTCCCAATCACTAAGGGTATGTCTCTTTCTCATTACCCAACAAGCTGAAAAGACAAGAGCATGAAAATGAAAAACTAATCAAAGACCAGCAAATGTGCAGACAAGATGTACAGAGTGAAAGCATAAATCCAAGTCCAGCATATCTTCTTTCGAATTTACAAAAAGGTAGGCAGGTAAAAACAAAAACAACTATTCCGGATACCCTCTATTCTGGATAACTATACAGATGTGTCCTAATACATCATTGCTGCAGCCAGGCCAGACAGCCCCTCTCTGCACTCCAGGTCCTAGTTTTGGCAAAAAAACAAGATGCCCAATGCTTGCAGATTTGCTTGGGACCTGGCAGCTCACACGTGCCAGACATCTCACGCTGGTGGTGTATTGAAGCTAGATGTATAAGGATCTAGCAAATACTGCTGCTTTTTAAATCCACCACTTGTGGGTTCACATCCAGAGCCATAAGCACTAAGGTCACACAAAGTTACAAAGGGCATTATAAAAAGGAAAAGAAAAAGAAAAAAAATAAGATTTTACTTACCGATAAATCTATTTCTCGTAGTCCGTAGTGGATGCTGGGACTCCGTCAGGACCATGGGGATTAGCGGCTCCGCAGGAGACAGGGCACAAAAATAAAAGCTTTAGGACTAGGTGGTGTGCACTGGCTCCTCCCCACATGACCCTCCTCCAAGCCTCAGTTAGGATACTGTGCCCGGACGAGCGTACACAATAAGGAAGGATATTGAATCCCGGGTAAGACTCATACCAGCCACACCAATCACACCGTACAACTTGTGATCTGAACCCAGTTAACAGTATGACAAACGTAGGAGCCTCTGAACAGACGGCTCACAACAATAACAACCCGATTTTTTTTTTTTGTAACAATAACTATGTACAAGTATTGCAGACAATCCGCACTTGGGATGGGCGCCCAGCATCCACTACGGACTACGAGAAATAGATTTATCGGTAAGTAAAATCTTATTTTCTCTGACGTCCTAGTGGATGCTGGGGTTCCTGAAAGGACCATGGGGATTATACCAAAGCTCCCAAACGGGCGGGAGAGTGCGGATGACTCTGCAGCACCGAATGAGAGAACTCCAGGTCCTCTTTAGCTAGGGTATCAAATTTGTAGAATTTTACAAACGTGTTCTCCCCCGACCACGTAGCTGCTCGGCAGAGTTGTAATGCCGAGACCCCTCGGGCAGCCGCCCAAGATGAGCCCACCTTCCTTGTGGAATGGGCCTTGATAGATTTAGGCTGTGGTAGGCCTGCCACAGAATGTGCAAGTTGAATTGTGCTACAAATCCAACGAGCAATCGTCTGCTTAGAAGCAGGAGCACCCAGCTTGTTGGGTGCATACAGTATAAACAGCGAGTCAGATTTTCTGACTCCAGCCGTCCTTGAAATATATATTTTCAATGCCCTGACAACGTCCAGCAACTTGGAATCCTCCAAATCGCTAGTAGCCGCAGGCACCACAATAGGCTGGTTCAGGTGAAACGCTGAAACCACCTTAGGCAGAAACTGAGGACGCGTCCGCAGTTCTGCCCTGTCCGAATGGAAAATCAGATATGGGCTTTTATACGATAAAGCCGCCAATTCTGACACTCTCCTGGCTGAAGCCAGGGCCAGTAGCATGGTTACTTTCCATGTAAGATATTTCAAATCCACCGATTTGAGTGGCTCAAACCAATGGGATTTGAGAAAATCCAAAACTACATTAAGATCCCACGGAGCCACTGGGGGCACAACCGGGGGCTGTATATGTAGTACTCCTTTTACAAAAGTCTGGACTTCAGGAACTGAAGCCAATTCTTTCTGGAAGAAAATCGACAGGGCCGAAATTTGAACCTTAATGGACCCTAATTTGAGGCCCATAGACAATCCTGTTTGCAGGAAATGTAGGAATCGACCCAGTTGAAATTCCTCCGTCGGGGCCTTCCTGGCCTCACACCACGCAACATATTTTCTCCAAATGCGGTGATAATGTTGTGCAGTCACCTCCTTCCTGGCTTTTACCAGGGTAGGGATGACCTCTTCCGGAATGCCTTTTTCCCTTAGAATTCGGCGTTCAACCGCCATGCCGTCAAACGCAGCCACGGTAAGTCTTGGAATAGACACGGTCCCTGCTGAAGCAGGTCCCGTCTTAGAGGTAGAGGCCACGGATCTTCCGTGAGCATCTCCTGAAGTTCCGGGTACCAAGTTCTTCTTGGCCAATCCGGAGCCACGAGTATCGTTCTTACTCCCCTTTGCCGTATAATTCTCAGTACTTTTGGTATGAGAGGCAGAGGAGGAAACACATACACTGACTGGAACACCCACGGTGTTACCAGAGCGTCCACAGCTATTGCCTGAGGGTCTCTTGACCTGGCGCAATACCTGTCCAGTTTTTTGTTGAGGCGGGACGCCATCATATCCACCTTTGGTTTTTCCCAACGGTTCACAATCATGTGGAAGACTTCTGGATGAAGTCCCCACTCTCCCGGGTGTAGATCGTGTCTGCTGAGGAAGTCCGCTTCCCAGTTGTCCACTCCCGGAATGAACACTGCTGACAGTGCTATCACATGATCTTCCGCCCAGCGAAGAATCCTTGCAGCTTCTGCCATTGCCCTCCTGCTTCTTGTGCCGCCCTGTCTGTTTACGTGGGCGACTGCCGTGATGTTGTCCGACTGGATCAACACCGGCTGACCCTGAAGCAGGGTTTTTGCCAGGCTTAGAGCATTGTAAATCGCTCTTAGCTCCAGTATATTTATGTGAAGAGACATCTCCAGGCTTGACCACACTCCCTGGAAGTTTCTTCCCTGTGTGACCGCTCCCCAGCCTCTCAGACTGGCATACGTGGTCACCAGGACCCAGTCCTGTATGCCGAATCTGCGGCCCTCTAACAGATGAGCACTCTGCAACCACCACAGAAGAGACACCCTTGTCCGTGGAGACAAAGTTATCCGCTGATGCATCTGCAGATGCGATCCGGACCATTTGTCCAGCAGATCCCACTGAAAAGTTCGTGCGTGGAATCTGCCGAATGGAATCGCTTCGTAAGAAGCCACCATTTTTCCCAGGACTCTTGTGCATTGATGCACAGACACTTTTCCTGGTTTTAGGAGGTTCCTGACAAGTTCGGATAACTCCCTGGCTTTCTCCTCCGGAAGAAACACCTTTTTCTGAACCGTGTCCAGAATCATTCCCAGTAACAGCAGACGTGTCGTCGGGGTCAATTGAGATTTTGGAAAATTCAGAATCCACCCGTGCTGTTGCAGCACTACTTGGGTTAGTGCTACTACGTCCCCCAGCTGTTCTCTGGACCTTGCCCTTATCAGGAGATCGTCCAAGTAAGGGATAATTAATACGCCTTTTCTTCGCAGAAGAAACATCATTTCGGCCATTACCTCGGTAAAGACCCGAGGTGCCGTGGACAATCCAAACGGCAGCGTCTGAAACTGATAATGACAGTTTTGCACCACGAACCTGAGGTACCCTTGATGTGAAGGGCAAATTGGGACATGCAGGTAAGCATCCTTAATGTCCAGGGACACCATAAAGTCCCCTTCTTCCAGATTCGCTATCACTGCTCTGAGTGACTCCATCTTGAACTTGAATTTTTGTATGTACAGGTTCAAAGATTTCAGATTTAGAATAGAATAGGTCTTACCGAGCCGTCCGGCTTCGGTACCACAAATAGTGTGGAATAATACCCCTTTCCCTGTTGTAGGAGGGGTACCTTGACTATCACCTGCTGAGAATACAGCTTGTGAATGGCTTCCAATACCGTCGCCCTGTCTGAGGGAGACGTTGGCAGAGCAGACTTTAGGAACCGGCGAGGGGGAGACTTCTCGAATTCCAACCTGTAACCCTGAGATACTACCTGCAGGATCCAGGGGTCCACCTGTGAGTGAGCCCACTGTGCGCTGAAATTCTTGAGTCGACCCCCCACCGCCCCCGAGTCCGCTTGTAAAGCCCCAACGTCATGCTGAGGGCTTTGCAGAAGCCGGGGAGGGCTTCTGCTCCTGGGAGGGAGCTGCTTGGTGCACTCTCTTACCCTTTCCTTTGCCTCGGGGCAGATATGACTGTCCTTTTGCCCGCTTGTTCTTATAGGAACGAAAGGACTGCGGCTGAAAAGACGGTGTCTTTTTCTGTTGGGAGGGGACCGGAGGTAAAAAGGTGGATTTCCCGGCTGTTGCCGTGGCCACCAAATCCGATAGACCGACACCAAATAATTCCCCTTTATACGGCAATACTTCCATATGCCGTTTGGAATCCGCATCACCTGACCACTGTCGCGTCCATAAACTTCTTCTGGCAGATATGGACATCGCACTTACTCTCGATGCCAGAGTGCAAATATCCCTCTGAGCATCTCGCATATAAAGAAAAACATCCTTTAATTGCTCTATAGTCAATAAAATACTGTCCCTATCCAGGGTATCAATATTTTCAGTCAGGGAATCCGACCAAACCACCCCAGCACTGCACATCCATGCAGAGGCGATGGCTGGTCGCAGTATAACACCAGTATGAGTGTATATACTTTTCAGGGTAGTTTCCAGCCTCCTATCAGCTGGATCCTTGAGGGCGGCCGTTTCAGGAGACGGTAACGCCACTTGTTTTGATAAGCGTGTGAGTGCCTTATCCACCCTAGGGGGTGTTTCCCAGCGCGCCCTAACCTCTGGCGGGAAAGGATATAATGCCAATAACTTCTTTGAAATTAGCAGTTTTCTATCGGGGTTAACCCACGCTTCATCACACACTTCATTCAATTCCTCTGATTCAGGAAAAACTACAGGTAGTTTTTTCAGACCCCACATAATACCCCTTTTTGTGGTACTTGCAGTATCAGAGATATGCAAAGCCTCCTTCATTGCCGTGATCATATAACGTGTGGCCCTACTGGAAAATACGTTTGTTTCTTCACCGTCGACACTAGATTCGGTGTCCGTGTCTGGGTCTGTGTCGACCGACTGAGGTAGAGGGCGTTTTACAGCCCCTGACGGTGTCTGAGACGCCTGGACAGGTACTAACTGGTTTGCCGTCCGTCTCATGTCGTCAACTGATTTTTGTAACGTGCTGACATTATCACGTAATTCCATAAACAAAGCCATCCATTCCGGTGTCGACTCCCTAGGGGGTGACATCACCATTACCGGCAATTGCTCCGCCTCCACACCAACATCGTCCTCATACATGTCGACACACACGTACCGACACACAGCAGACACACAGGGAATGCTCTTATCGAAGACAGGACCCCACTAGCCCTTTGGGGAGACAGAGGGAGAGTTTGCCAGCACACACCCAAGCGCTATAAATATATAGGAACAACCCTACAGAAGTGTTGTTTCCTTTATAGCAGCTTAATATATCAATATCGCCAAAAAAAGTGCCCCCCCTCTCTGTTTTTTTTTTACCCTGTTTCTGTAGTGCAGTGCAGGGGAGAGTCCTGGGAGCCTTCCTCGCAGCGGAGCTGTGCAGGAAAATGGCGCTATGTGCTGAGGAGGGCTCTTCTCCCGGTGTTTGTGAGACCTGGCAGGGGTTAAATACATCCATATAGCCCCAGGGGCTATATGTGATGTATTTTTAGCCAGAACAAGGTATTATCATTGCTGCCCAGGGCGCCCCCCCCCCAGCGCCCTGCACCCTCAGTGACCGCTGGTGTGAAGTGTGCTGACAACAATGGCGCACAGCTGCAGTGCTGTGCGCTACCTCATGAAGACTGAAAAGTCTTCTGCCGCCGGTTTCTGGACCTCTTCACTTTTCGGCATCTGCAAGGGGGTCGGCGGCGCGGCTCCGGGACCGGACTCCATGGCTGGGCCTGTGTTCGATCCCTCTGGAGCTAATGGTGTCCAGTAGCCTAAGAAGCCAATCCATCCTGCACGCAGGTGAGTTCACTTCTTCTCCCCTAAGTCCCTCGTTGCAGTGAGCCTGTTGCCAGCAGGACTCACTGAAAATAAAAAACCTAATAACTTTTTCTAAGCAGCTCTTTAGGAGAGCCACCTAGATTGCACCCTGCTCGGACGGGCACAAAAACCTAACTGAGGCTTGGAGGAGGGTCATGGGGGGAGGAGCCAGTGCACACCACCTAGTCCTAAAGCTTTTATTTTTGTGCCCTGTCTCCTGCGGAGCCGCTAATCCCCATGGTCCTGACGGAGTCCCAGCATCCACTAGGACGTCAGAAAAATATAAATATCATCTTCACTAATTGAGGGACTGATTCAGAGACGTATGCTAATGCCACAACAGCTGTAAATGTGTATACAGAGACTGTGTGAAAATCTGCAAATGTCGCAGCCGCCTAGATTTGTATTGAGACGCCAACCCCTATTGGGGCTTTGCAAGTGCCAGCGGCTGCATACAAAGATGTAGTATATCAGCATATTTCTGAACTTCTTAATAACCCAGCATGGCCACAAGAAATAAGACGACGGAGAACCACTGCAGCTGCATACAGGATCACAGTCACCTGCATTAAAAACAGTCTAGACGCACCTGCATTTTTACCGCCAGTCCCCCAAATGGTCCCTGACTGTCAAACACTTTGCGAATAAACCGTCTGCAACCGCGGTGAGAACATGTGCAGTGCAACTTAAACGCATGCGCAGTCAGACAATCATTATTCAATGGCATACAACAGGCTGCGTCTTTCATTAAGACTCCACAAGTGCTACCTACTCCAGGCAACCAATCATATGGTGGAGGAAGACATTCCAAACAGTCGAAGCCGTTTATCTCTTGTTTGCTAATGGATCTGTAGTTGCTGTGACGAGTATTTTGAGACACCTTACACATGACAATTACCTTATTTTTATGATCTTTATTCCTACAAAAAGGTATTTTATCTGCTGAGAAGGGACACTCTTTGTTCTGTTTAAAATACATCCATATTTGGCCCGATATGTACAGTAGTTTCCGTCCGAATTGGAACAACATACCGTGCATATCATTATGCAATATTTTAGTACCAGCGGTCACATGCAACAACGCCAACCGTGCACCTAGTGTATGCTCATAAAGGATGGACAGTGATCATTCCGTCCTTCATTTAATTGTTCTGATGTGTCTATAGGATCTAATATGTCAGCCCGGAATATCGGCATGGTACACATCACGTAGTGTCTACCCAGCGTAATGCTTCGGAAAAATCCCATTCTACAATGGGAACATCTACCCTTCTACATACATAAGGGAGGTACCTAGTCAATAGTCAAATTGTGGGGTGGTCTTCTGTATGCCGAATGTTGGGATACCGGCACACAGTATACCAGCGCCGGAATCCCGACACCCGGCATACCGACAACTGGAGGGAGAATAAAATAGTGTGGCGCGCGTAGCGCGCCACCGTGCCCGCAGCGTGCCCGCAAGGGGCACCTTTGCGCTCGCCACGCTGTCGGTATGCTGGCGGACGGGCTCCCGGCGCCGGTATGCTGGTCGCCGGGAGCCCGAGCGCCGGCATACCGTACTACACCCAAATTGTGAAGTACGTAACATACACTATGGGTCTTTTCATAAACGGAAGCACCTTCTTGTCAAGCCATCATTCAGGGTCGTTATAAAAGCCAAAAACATAGGAAGATCTTGTGCAATGTTTTAAAATTTAAAAACACTTAGACAAAAATGCACCAATTCCACACAATAAGATCCAACATAAAAAGTGGTGTTTAAAAAGCACATGCGGCACAAGTGCAGTCTCAATACTGGGTCAGGTGGTTACAATTACCGGAAAGTTGGAGGACTGAATCAGTCCTCAAGCAAGCATGTAATGCAAATCTCCAGGCAGCCTCCCGGGAAATAGCGGTCTGAGCACCGGTAACCGCTCCCCTGGATACAACAGACCCTCACCCCTGTGCAGCGCCGAAGCGTTTCAGGCCTTCCTAGGCCCTTTTTCAAGGCAAATGTCTTGAAATGGATTTGCCTTGAAAAAGGGCCTAGGAAGGCCTGAAACTATATAGTATAGAAATGCCAAATATAAGAAAACCCCTCACAGGAGTTTTCAGCTGTTTGGGGTCAGACTTGGGGGCTATACTGCATTCGGATTGTTTCCTCCATGTGCCGTTAGAGATAGGTATGTTTTTGGGAATAGAGCCCTGACCTCAGCTTGCAGCATAATGAATTTACAGGAGGCAAAATACAGTTCTCTACAGCTAGAGCAAAGAACAGAGCACACTGAAATTATCTGTACTTCTTCCTAATAAGCCGCGTAATGGCTGCTGGCCTGCCCTGTGAGCTTCAGCTTTGCCAACTAGTCATACCCTCAAAATATGAGTGATGAGGTGGCATGCCTCACAATCAGCTTTATGGGCCAAGTATACTTGCGTATACTAGGAATTTGTCTTCGATTTGCTATACAACAGCCAAGTAGGTAACAGACGAGCAGGTGGGGGGGAGGCAAGTACAGTCATACAGTTACATGTACGTCTAGTCAGTCAATGTTCAGGAGTTCAGCAGGCGGACCACTTGGGGAAAGAAACTTTTGAAGCTTCTGGTGAACTCGGCGTGGATGACCCCGTAACGCCTGCCTGAAGGAAGCAAGTTAAACATGCTGTAGCCGGGGTGTAGTAGCTGGTCCTTTACTATCTTTGTTGCCCGCTTTTAAGCTCTGGACAGGTACAGGTCTTGGACTGAGGGAAGGTCGGCCTCGATGATCATCTCAGCGGTTATGACCACCTTTTGGAGCCTACATCGGTCCCTCTCGCTGGCGGAGCCGTTCCATACCAGTATTGAGGAGCACAGTACCGACTCCACAATCGCGGAGTAGAAGCTTCTGTATAATGTTGAACTTCCTTAGTTGCCTGAGGAAGTACAACATCTGCTGCACTTTCCCGACAATGGCGTAAGCACTGAACCCCTATTTAAGGTCCTGGGAGATTGTGGTCCCTAGGAACTTGAAGGAGTCCACTAGCGATACCACACTGTCAGCAATCTTTAGCGGAGGTGCACTAGTTGACTTTTTCCTGATGTCCACTATCATCTCAACAGTTTTGAGGGAGTTGAGCTCAAGGTTGTTGTGGCTGCACCACAGGGCCAACCAGTCTACTTCCAGTCTATAGGCCAATTTGTCCCCGTCCTTGATGAGGCAGATGACGGTGGCGTCGTCGGCTAATTTGATTATCTTTACCGATTGTGCCTTTGAGGTGCAGTCATTTATGTACAGGGAGAAGATCAGAGGTGAGAGGACACAGTCCTGAGGGGCCCCTGTACTAATGGACCATGCTTGAGAGGTGAATTCCCCCCGCTTTCACCACCTGTGTCCTATCTGTCAGGAAGTCTACTATCCAGGAACAGGTAGCTTCTGGAACCCCTAGACGAAGTAATTTGGGGTGGAGGATGCTGGGGACAATTGTATTGAAGGCCGAGCTAAAATCGACAAAGACCCTCACGTAGTTACTGGGAATGTCTAGGTGCTGTAGAATGTAGTGCAGGCCCAGGTTGACTGCATCCTCGACACGCCGATTCCATCAATAGGCGAACTGTAGGGAGTCCAGTCACAGTTTTCAGGTGATTCAAAACCAGACGCTCAAACGTTTTCATGACCACAGACGTCAGTGCTATCGGCCTATAGTCGTTCAGGTTTGTGATAGAGGGTTTCTTGGGGACCAGGATGATAGTGTACCTTTTGAGGCAGGAAAAGACTTTCTGTAGCTCCAGCAATTTGTTAAAGATCTTGGTGAATACGCGGCCGTTCAGTCATCCACTTCGGCGTCCACAACATCTACAACCCTGCCACACAGGTCAGCAAGGGCTGCTGATCTGCCTGCCGATGGGCCCGAACGTGGGGTAAGCACCGCAGGAGCGCTCCAACTTAAGAGGGCTTCCCTGCTGTATTTGGTCACCGGTGGGGTAGACAGGGGCAGGGGAAAGCAAGGGGAAACAGGTATTTTGGCTGAGCTGCATAGCTCCGAGGCAGCCATCTGCGGCACACTCTAACTGACAAAGCCTGAAAGTTAATAAAGGGGGAAACAGGCTGAAGAAAAATCAGGAAGAGTTAAACTTCTATTTTAGCACAATGACCATATAATAAGGTATTTCCATGCCAATATCTAAAGTAGCAGTCACAAGAAAAATGGATCCTTGCCAATAGAACGTCCACACACAAAATTGTCCTGCTACATCACAGGAAAGATAATTCCGATATGTCAGAGAAAGGAAGAGTTACAGAAACAGGCATTAGTTAGATGGGATATTATTGTGGAACAATGCAATATTAAACTAACGGCTTTCCGCTGATCGCTGTCGGGAAAGGGATTGTGGAACAAAAAAAGAAAGGCTTAATGCCAGGGAGTAAAGCAGAAAGGAAGATCCAGCCAGAACAGATATAATACTGCATATGTAGAAAGAGAAGGCAAGAAGCCAGCACTTGAGGTGGTATTCAGTATGCCGGCTGTTGGGATCCCGGCGCTCAGTATACCGGAGCCGGAATCCCGACACCCGGCATACAGACAACTATTCTCCCTCTTGGGGGTCCACGACCCCCCTGGAGGGAGAATAAATAGCGTGGCGCGCCGTGCCCGCAGCGTGGTGAGCGCAGCAAGCCCGCAAGGGGCTCATTTGCGCTCGCCCAGCTGCCGGTGGTCGGGATCCAGGCGCCGGTATGCTGGCCACTGGGAGCCCAGCCGCCGGCATACCATACTACACCCAGCACTGGGGAACACAGGGGGCCGGGGGGAATCACAGGAGTTACACTATACACATTAAACTGTTCTATCCTTGTAAAATCTTAAAAATTAATATCACTAAGTTAATGTGTATAAGCAGGAAAAAAAAAGCAGAAAACTACAACATTTTGGGCTCAGATAGATACTGAAAATATTAAAATCTTAGCCACAATTGATAATCTGCGGATACTACACAGTAGTAGTTGCAGAACGGTTACTATAAAGGCCACGGAGACAGCACGCATAATAGCATATACATTTCTTTCATATTCACAAGTGTTGGCACAGATCATTGGCGAGATTTCAGGCAAGAACTAAAACCGGGTACACACTAGCCGATGCTTAAATGCTGGCGTTGAACGATATAAATGTTCAACAATAGAACGCGTACACACCAAATGTTATCGTTTAACGAAAACGATCAGTGATGTCACCGCCGGCATTCCCGGACATGCATCTCAGACCGACACTGACGGGTTGAGCTGCATTGTCAGCTCAATATTGGTGATCGCTGAACGATGTGCGGGAGCTCGCGTGCATCGTTCACCGATAATATCCTCACACTGAACGATAAAAGCCTAAAAATAAACGCCAACAACATTTATGTTATCGTTTATTTTTTTAGGCTAAAATCGCTTAGTGTACACCCAGCTTTAAGCTGTGTACACGCAGAAGATGCGTCATCGTCAAGGCAAACATTATTGGCATACACACTGAACGATAATCTAATGGGCCCTACACACTGGCAGATGATACTGCACGACATGAACGTTCTCGTTCATTAATGAATGAGATCTCGTTCATATCGTGCAGTGTGGAGGCACCAGCGATAAACGATGCGCGGCCCGGCGCTCGTTCATCGCTGGTGCCCCGTCGCTTGTGCATGCAGGCCAATATGGACTAGATCGTCCACATTTGCCTGCACTGCTATGGAGCCGGGTGACGGGGGGAGTGAAGAAACTTCACTCCCCCCGTCACTGCCCCCCCGCCGTCGGGCAGCTTGGCGGCGGATCCATCAGTGTGTAGGGCCCATTACAGATATAGTCAGAGACTGCATCCACCCATATCCAGGGGCACGCAGTCTTGTCCAATATCTTTAGATTTCAAGGCTTGAACTAAAGATATTTGACATCGTTAACAACCCGCTCCTGCGCATCACTAACGATATTGTGCATACACACTGAACGATATATCAGCTGCATATCGTCAAGCGTGTACCCAGCTTAAATTGTTGAATTTTGGCTATACACTTAGGTTTTCCTCTATTTCAATTATAAACTCAAAGCAAGGCTATTTAAGAACAGAGATAGCTGAACTTACAGGTATCTATGGCGGTCAAACACTGTATTATGTTATATCTTTAAGTTGTAGTTGAAAACTTTGTGAAACATTTAAAAAAAAAAAAAAAAACACTGGTTACGGTGTATATTCTTTTAAATGAAACAGCACCTTGCATTTTGCTAAAAGCAAGCAGGTTCTACAGTACATTCCACTACAAAGCAGTAGGGCCCTCCGGCAGCAAAAGGATTAAATGCCCCGGATGGTGAGGGAGGAGTGTAAAATGAGCTGTCTTCCACCCCTCCTAAATTCCCGGAGATTCAGGAGGAGGGGTGGGGCGCATCTGGAAGCAGAGCCTGACATCAGACACTCGTACAACACAAGTGGAAAAGTTCTAAAGAAAAAATATTCTAGTAGCACAAAACACAAAAGACAATTAAAATGTGTAAGAGGAATGCGGTGCGTTCCTAGCACCAGTCCATTTAGCCGACAAGCCACACAAGCATTATAGAACACGGTCCTGCTTCCTGCAGCAAACACCGCATGTGCCAAAAATACATTATGTTCCACAAGTTTTGGCAAAACATTAACAGTATTATATTTAAAGAAACTGGTCTACAAACGTCTCCACGCAATTTGCAATGTTCTCAGTTTAGAAACAGCATAGGAAAAACAGAAAGAAAAGGCTACATTCTAGAAGCACCATAATTGCATACCTCCCAACATGACCCTCTCCAGGAGGGACACAATGCTCTGCTTCTGGACTTCCCTCTTAATTTATGATTGCCATCACCTGTGTTGAACAGGTTAATGGATAAGAAAGGTGTTTCACCACAGGTGATGGCAATCATAAATTAAGAGGGAAGTCCAGGAGCAGAGCAGTCTGTCCCTCCTGGAGAAGGTCATGTTGGGAGTTATGTAATTGAATTTATATCCGAGTTAGCACTCAACTACTACATTCAGTTACTTAGCATGGTGTCAATTGATTAGGAGCGATACTGGTGATATGCCGTTCTGACAGCATTTGGACACTGGCAGAGCCACCCAACATTCAACATTACTTGCACCCTACATTGTGCATTTTAGTTTAGGGGGAGCTCCACAGTGCCCAGGACGACACATGAAGATTTTATTCATTTATTTATATTGTATATTAAGAAGTTTAGTTCCACTTTGAATCATTTGGTAAGATAACCCATATATAAAGACCACGGGGGCGATTCAATTGTTGCTTAAGCACCCGCAACTAGAGGGTGCTCGTCGGCAGCTATTCAATTGTTCTACCGTTTGGGCGCAAGTACTTCCAGAGCTGGCATTTCTGCTCGCAGCCTACGAAGTGGAAAGCAGAATGTGCAAAGAATGTCTTGGAACAAACATGACTTTTAGCGTCGCGGACAGGACTTTACATGAGTTTAGCCGCTTATTGCTCAGACGAGTACCCATTAAAACAATTGAATTTCCCCTTACATAAATATGCATTAGGGGGAAGAAAAAAAAATGTAGCATGGCAACGCACGTAAACCTTCCCCTATAATGTTTAGCAACGTAATACATATAATAGGTATGTAGTCACTATGTAGACTTTAGAATCTCTACACAACAATGTTGACATGTGAATGTTGACACATGATTTTAGGGTTAGGCTTCAATCAAGGTTGTTAGTTTAAAATACCATTGTCGACATTGACTGTTGTAAATGTGGACATCTTAAATATGGACATCCTGAATATCGACATTCAGACTATGTAAACATAACATACCACACCACATAATAAAGGAATAAAGAAGAATTCAAAGTCATAATTATTATATTATACGTTTCTGTAGAGAAGTGGTTCTACAATATAGTTAGTTAGAGCGCATTAAGTCCCTATTTGTGTGGAATGTGTATCATCTTCCTACGTTTGTGAGAGTTTCCTCCAGGGTATCCGGGTTCCTACTACACTGTCCAAACCATAATTCATTTCCACTGGGTCAATAATCTGCTAAATAAATGAAATTATAAATGTCAATTTCTGCAGAATGAAGGATGCCATATACTAGTAAAGGATACCCAGTGATTGGAACTGGTCGCCCTGCATACACCGGTTCCGGTATGAATGGTCGACCATGTTATGGTCGACAGTCATTAGGTCGACCACTATTGGTCGACAGTCATTAGGTCGACCACTATTGGTCGACATTGACATGGTCGACATGGAAACATGGTCGACACCTGTAAGGTCGACACATGAAAAGGTCGACATGAGTTTTTTAACTTTTTTTGGTGTCGTTTTTTGCGTAAAGTGACTGGGAACCCCAATTAGTGCACCGCGTCCCCTCGCATGGCTCGCTTCGCTCGCCATGCTTCGGGCATGGTGCCTTCGCTCCGCTACCGCTTCGCCCGGCACAGATTACCGTTCCAATCGTAGTCCATGTGGATCGTAAAGTATGGAAAAGTTCCCCAAAAGAAAAAAAGTTAAAAAAAACCATGTCGACCTTTTCATGTGTCGACCTTTCATGTGTCGACCATTTTCACGTGTCGACCATGTGTCCATGTCAATGTCGACCAATAGTGGTCGACCTAATGACTGTCGACCATAACATGGTCGACCATGTGAACGGATACCACATACACCGCTATCACTTAAACATTGCCAAATAAACTACAACAGAAACTGTAGAGAACCAGAAAAAGACCTGCAAGAACAGAAATCCCAGTGCTACTAACATTTTACTAAAAGCCAATGCGGTGTTAAAGAAGCCTGTGATGTACAGAGAGCATGGAAGATTATTATTTTAATTTAAATACAGGTACTTTTCAGAACAATACAGCAGCCTGCAATGCACAAAATATATGAAGACCCATGTATTAAATCATTTTGGGGAAATGTAATCCATTCCAAGTTTACAAAACGTTTATTTTCTTCAGTTTTGCAACATGACTGAAAGGGCCATTTTTGTCCTTTAACAAAATAAAACTTTAATAAAAAAAAAATGCTTTAAATCCAAAAACAAACTAGCCAATAAAACTGGTAATCATATTCCATTTTTACCTTTGTATGTATCACTTCACATTGAGAACCATTTCAAGAAATTATTATTAGACCGGAAACCTCATCTCGAGCACACAAAAAACTATGGGGGAAATTAAGTTAGAAGGGGATGTCTAGCTTCCAGATGATAGCCTGAAGCTATGCAATTGCCCGCACTGTGAACCTGCAACTAGTGGATTTCTGCTTGCACCCTCCTGGAAATCCATGGTATCTAGTGCCTCGGGGCTAGCCGCAGTGTTACTGCATGTGGTGACATCATCGTGTCCTGCACTTATGTTGGAAAATGCAGGTTACCACAATTAAGCCCCTGCTTCTCTCAAATTAAGTTCCAGGCGCGATGAAGTAAATTGAACAGCTCTGGTCAGTCCGGGAGCTATATCCCTTCTCTACTAATTGAATTACCTACCTATATAGTTTACCACTTGAGTTACTTTTAACCAAACTGGTCAACGATCGTAATACAGGACCAGCACCAGACTGTAAGGGTTTGTCAGCTAATTACTACATGGAAACCAGTTATGTGGTCATTGCGCAACCAAAATGAATACCTTACAAAACTGAACAAGCCAAAAGACTGTTTTTCTTAACTTCCATTCTCACACATTTCCAACAGATCATAAGCCACATTCCGTTAGCCGTACAAAGCGGGTTTTGCCATAAAAACAGTGAATTTACAGTGATTCGTGAAAAGCGCCTATTCAATTGTCTGCAAAAATGAATTTGCGGTATTTTACAGCAAATTTCAATTCCCCACCTCTGAACAGATGAAAAGTTGAGAGAAAACCCTAACTAAAAATTTCTGGATTTGGTTTAGAACCCTTGGCTCACCCATATGAATGACTAAATAGCCACTTATACATTTAATTATTTTTAATTGCCCAATAATGACATGTCATTTTTGGGGTGAAAGTGCAAAATGACGGAAATTGGGGTACAAGGTATGGGACAGGTATATTGGAGTGCTTTATGAGTGGGACAATTGTTTTTAGACTTGCAGGTGGGAGTAATCTGACTTTTTCCACTTTTTTTTTTTTTTTTTTTTTTTTAAAGTCCCCTAAAATGACTCAAATATATGCTTGTCTCCATTTTATGTACCACAAATTTAATTTTGGCACTTAATTTGCTGAAAATAAATAGCTTTCTATATTTTTTTTTACATTTTAACAAAACTTAATATAACACCCATTTGACCCTAATTTAAGTACCCGAAATGCTTTTATTATAACCAATAATAAACTTCTATACTTAATCCGATGTCCGTTTAGCTTTTTTGAGGAGTCCAAATTGAGCTGCATGCACGGCCGTAACCGAGGGTTCGTGCATCGGCTATCGTCAGCAGCATACACACTGGGTGATATAGCAAGCGATATCGCTCAGGAGGGTAAAAATGAGCGATATTGCTTACTATATCACCTAGTTTGTACAGAACTTAAGAAGCAGTGCTTTAAAGTTTTAGGAGCCCTCAATTATTATTACAGCGAAGCAAGGTTAAAAGATAAAGTTTTCATTGACTTGCTGGCCATATTCACATATCCTGGTATGGAAGACATTACATCTCTCCCAGAAGGGAAGCTTACTACTCTGTCACAGAACATACGAGGTTAAGCAATATAGCTATGCAGCATTTTAGGCTGCAAACAAAATATTGTTTCAACCATTTCACGACTAAGTATTTCATACCGAAACAACCAGTCTGCCCTTTTAAATTTAGGAGGTAATTTTGTCTGAGCTGCCTCACCTGCCATAGATTTTTTGACTCCTCAGTTGAAGATGATTAGAATAAAGCAAAGAAGATATTTGTAATGTATTCTTGGTATTTTTTATTTACTATACATAGGCAAAACTCTTGTTTATCCGTTAGTATGACAGGAAAGGCTCTTCCTCACCGCACGTCATATGGTTCCGCTATGAATGGTCGACAGTGGCATGGTAGACATGGACAAATGGTCGACACATGAAAAGGTCGACCTGAGGGGTTTTTTTTACTTTTTTTGGTGTAGTTTTCTGTGTAAAGTGACGGGGAACCCCAATTAGTGCACCGCATCCCCTCTTCGGGCAGGTTACCGTTTCCAATTGTAGTCCACGTGGATTGTAAAGTATGGAAAAGTTCCCCAAAATAGTTTTTTTAAAAAAAAACTCATGTCGACCTTTTCATGTGTCGACCATGTCAATGTCGCCCAATAGTGGTCGACCTAATGACTGTCGACCATCCAAACGGATACCACGTCTCTCTCTCTATAATATAATATATATATATATATATATATATATATATATATATATATATATATATATATATATATATATATATATATATCAAATAAAGCCCGGCACTCCTCCAAATGCCAATGCGCCCGGTGCCCTCAGTAAGCAGAATGGCTAGGTTGAAGAAAAACTGCGGCACTCCGGGTCTTGTGATCTATAATTATTATAGATCACGTACTCAAATCCCTTCGGGTGGTGATCGGGAGGGCCAACTCCTTCGGAAAGAAGCCTCCTGGATATTTAACTTGAATACCATACATCCAGTTGGCCTCAATAAAAGAATAGTATGGAGTATTTTTGGGTAACCTGGAACTGTATATCCTTATCAGCCTAGTGCCCACTAGTGGGTGAAGACTCTGGACCACGACAGCCTGTCATCAGTTATATTATACTGCATTGGACTTTCTTGGACTTACTAATGTTTCCTTCCAGGTTTTTTTTGCTTAACCACTGCAGATGTAATGCAGGCACCTATACTCTTATCTATCAGCAATTTTTTCATTATTAATTTTTGTGTATTGCCATGCTGTTTCTTTTTTCTTTTTGTGTTTCCTTTTCAATTCTCAAACTATCATGCCCTGTTCTGCACCTATACAGCATGGGTTCTCCGGTGTCTGTCTCATTATTAGAATATATATATATATATATATATATATATATATATATATATATATATATATATATATATATATTTATTTTTTTATTTTTTATTTTTTTTCAGCCCTTTGCCACCAGCAGTCTCTAATTAATGAGTTCAGCCCTTATAGGGTTAATCTCCCCCGTGACTGCATGGATATATACTTTACATGTCCCCCTTTGTACTTCATATATATTTTATTTAAATATGTGGTTTCCTATCTTTCACATTTACTGCTGCTGGTTACATAGTTGAGCATATAGCCCAGCGGTGTCCTTTTATTATTACTCTTTCCTCTCTCACGCAGCCGCACAGTCCCCAGCACTCAAGCGCCTCTACCGTTGCTAGGCAACGGACCGGCACGGACACTCTCCTGATGCGCTCATACGTCACCTCACAGCGTCGCACAGCACACACGTTGGAACCGCGGGCGGCTTCTCCTCTCAGGTTTGGCGGGCTCTGTCTCTATTTAGGTAAGTTTCTTTCTTTACATACACACTCTCACATCTTGGCAAAGGGGCTAGACACCCCCGAAACGTTGGTGTTCTATGTTGTGAATCTCCAATACATTTTGCCTTATCACAAGACCCGGAGTGCCGCAGTTTTTCTTCTACAATATATATATATATATATATATATATATATATATATATATATATATACCCACACATAGAATCTGTAAGACTTTATCCATGTCTGCACTGTAACATAACTAGCGACAAGGGCATGGATGACCTTGTAGAGTTTCCATAGCAGCCACAATTGGAAGCCACCCGTCTGCAGGCACATTAAGCTTTGTGTTTTACCATTTGTGTGTCCTGAAGGTGAATGGTTGAGTTCTTAAATCAGCAGCTGTCTACAGCAGCCCCAATTCCAGCCTGGTAGCTTCCTGCTGTGCTCTCCCAACATAACGGATACACCTAAATCCCGGCCTTCTCACTCCAAGCTAGGACCAGGTTCCCCCAGCAATTTCTCAGGCCAGAGGCTTGGTGTAAAAGGGTTATTAAGTACACTGCAGATCTGGAAAGAGTTAAAGAGGTTTCCGTGTTAAGCGACTTCAATATATCAGCAAACTTTCTTTTTTCTCTCTAGGTTCCTATGGTCCTTTCCAGACAGTTTTTTTTGTATAGACAGGCAGATCTGTTTAGTAATTTATTACCCACATTCTCCACTCTGAAAATCCAAAATGATAGTCAATGAAGAGAGTTCCGATTCTCAGAACAATGTAAGTAAATAAATGACTTCATATAAGGACGAGGGTGAAACAAACAGAAAGAAGTTAGAGAAGCATTATAAAAGTAATACACATGCTCGAAAAAACAAGATGCAGCTCAAATATGTTTCTTCCTATAGATCCTTTTTCAGCACTTGTGTTTGATCATAATCACCTAGTTCTTATTAAATCACCCACGTCTCACCAATTCTCAGATGATAGATATGGCCTACAGCTTCCTCATGTTTTCTCAGTATAAAGCCCAAAAAATGTGAATGAACATGTGCACAACACAAGTATACACAAGCTACATTTCACACAAATAACTACTCGTGCTTATGTATGCCATAAGTATGAAAATGTCAGTACGATAGCACTGTCAAATGTTAACAATTAGTATACGCATACCTGTATTCAATCTCAGACCCAGAGGAGGAGAGGAGGGGGCCGCGGGAAGACCGGCGGGGACAGCCGGCGGGCAGACGAAGGAGAGCAGCGCTACAGTAGCGCTGCAGAAGGACGTCTCACAGCCGCCCGACCTCGCGGCAGTGTTCACCCGGCTCCAGCAAGCGTGACCTCACTTGCTGGAGCCGGGTGGACGCTGCAGTGAGCGGCGCAGCTGTGAGACATCCTGCTGTAGCGCTTCTCTCCCCCGTCTCCCCCTCCTCTCAGTCCAACATTTTTTTTTATGTCGGACTGAGATGGTCAGAAACGGGGCCAAATCCTGTCGAATTTGTCCCCATTTCACTCAAAAGTACGTGAATCGTCAGCTTTACCGCCAATTCACGTACTATTAGACAAGTCAAATTCCCAGACTTGTCGAAAAAAAACAGCTGGGATTGAATAGGTCAAATCACTATTCGACCTTAAAAAGTCGAAAACTGCCGTCATTTCAACAGACGGCAGTTTTCGACCCTAATTGAATATACCCCATAGTCAGAGACTGCATCCACCCTCATCCAGGGGCACGCAGTCTTGTCCAATATCTTTAGATTTCAAGGCTTGAACTAAAGATATTTGACATCGTTAACAACTCGCAGGAGCGCGCATCACTAACGATATTGTGCACACACACTGAACGATATATCAGCTGCATATCGTCAAGCATGTACCCAGCTTAAATTATTGCATTTTGGCTATACGCTTAGGTTTTCCTCTATTTCAAATTATAAACTCAAAGCAAGGTTGTTTTAGAATAGAGATTGCTGAAGTTACAGCTTAATATTTAGGTCATATTTTATTGAAAGATTTTAGCCACTGTGTAATAGGCCCTACACATTAGGCGATTGGCCACCGAGGTGCCAGACAGCCGATACGGCCGACCCGGCGGCGGGGGGGCAGTGACGGGGGGAGTGAAGTTTCTTCACTCCCCCCGTCACCCGGCTCCGTAGACGTGCAGGCAAATATGGACGATCTCGTCCATATTGGCCTGCATGCACAGCCGACATGGCACCAGCGATGAACGAGCGCCGGGCCGCGCATCGTTGATCGCTGGTGCCTCCACACTGCACGATATGAACGTTATCTCGTTCATATCGTGCAGTGATGTCGGCCAGTGTGTAGGGCCCATAACACTTAAGCTGGATACACACTATAAGATTACCTGTCCAATCTTTCTAGTTGGAACGAAAATCTGGTATGTATGAGAACAAATGACAATTGACCATTTGCTCCCAAACACTGGAAAACACACAAAAATGGACGTTCGGACAAACTAGTTAAATCCATTTGATTTAATCAATTTATCCAAATGACCATTTTTGACCCTTTTCTGGCTTTTGGAGCAAACGGCTGATTGTCATTTGCTCCTATACATAATGAGATATTCGTGTGTATCCAGCTTTACAGGCAGCTGCAAAGTATAAAAACCTGCAACCCAGAACATTTAAAAAGTAGGATTTCTGAGCCTTCCTACTTTGTTTCTTCTTTGCTGTTTGATATATTTGTAATACCTACAGGTACTTTGATTTCTTGATAACATGTATTGGAACTCCTAATGTACCTCTTAAATGCACTGTTTCCTTTCAACGCAAAGGCATATATGTTGGTCTATATTGCTTCAATTTAAACAAATTTTTTAAAAAGTAGGATTTCTATACTACTAAAATACCTATTTTATAATTATATTGCGACAAAAGTGCAGTTAAATAAAAATAGAAAAAAAAATCTTTTATATGTAAAAAGGAGTGCAAATTAAGACGCTTATATTAAACAGACGTTTCCACTTAGTGTACAAATCCTCTAATAATGTAGAAAACATTAATGCCCCACAGCCCTGAGGTCATGAGTTCGATTCCCACAACCCAGCCCTTACTGTGTGGAGTTTGTATGTTCTCCCCATGTTTGCGTGGGTTTCCTCTGGGTACTCCGGTTTCCTCCCACAATCCAAAAATATACTAACAGATTAAATGGCTCCCAACAAAAATCAACCCTATTGTATGTATTGGGGGTGTGTACATGCGATATGGAATATAGATTAAGAGCTCCAATGGGCCTGGGACTGATGAGAATTACTGAATATTCATGATAAGGCTCTGTAGAATGTGTGTGCAGTATATAAATAACTGGTAATAAAATCTAAATAAAAAGTAGCTGCACCTACGTTTCTATTGCAGGATCACAAGTTATTTGCAAATTCAGCACGTCAGATTAACATCAACATGACACAAGTCGTTATATATCTACGATCAAAGCTGCAGCAGAGTTTAGGTGCAGCTCATATTGCAGTCTCAGACAAGTTGGAAAATCTGCATTTCTGCCTGCTTGAGTAACGAGAAGAACTGCCAATGACATCAGCAGAGATCCTCTGGATGTCACTGTAACAGGTCACAGCTGAATCACAACTGCTTGCGGAAACAGAGTCTGTCCCGACGTCACTGTGCTAGACTCTTGGCATTTGAGAGCCAGTAAATGATGCGGGAGATGAATACTGATAGGCCTCATAAATGTGCAGATAACGACACTGCTTTTGCTACTTGCCCTAATAATCAAGGTTACAGTCACATAATCACTCGTTAGCATAGAATACATAAAAGCATTTTGAAAAGCCCCGAAAAAGCCCTGCAGCAATACCCATGAGACAAAACGGGAAATACTGATTGTCCACATTCATTTGCAGCCAAAAACATAACATGAAGTGTACCTACTGATAAGCTGTGGAGGAACTTGTCAAGCCCCACGAGTCAGGAAGACAATACACCAAAGAAGTTATTGTGTCCACCCCAGACCAGAGCGGTGACTTCCCATCAGAGGTAGACTGTAGTCATGCACTTCCACATTATCGGCCTCATTTTCCTGGCTGACGTGTATTCACATTGGTGGCAACGTACAAGACCATCACCAATACTAACTGGTCCCGTGTAAAAGCAGATTCACTAGTAAGTACAAACAAAATGAATAAGTGATGCGGTTAAGATACCGGCGGTCGGGATCCCAGCAGTCGGAATACAGACGCCGGAACCAGACACCCATCAGAATGCTGACGCTGAAATCCTGACAGGGATAAGTATAGCAGGCGGGTAAAAGGGAGGGTGAGGTTAGGGTTAGGCTGCGGGGAGGGGTGGTTAGGGTTAGGTACCACCAGGGGGAGGGTTAGGGATAGGTATCACCGGGGGTAGGGTTAGTCACCACCAGGGGGAGGTTAGGGTTAGGCTGCGGGGACGGTTGGTTAGGGTTAGGTACCACCAGGGGGAGGTTAGGGTTAGGCTGCAGGGACGGTTGGTTAGGGTTAGGTACCACCAGGGGGAGGTTAGGGTTAGGCTGCAGGGACGGTTGGTTAGGGTTAGGTACCACCAGGGGGAGGTTAGGGTTAGGCTGCGGGGACAGTTGGTTAGGGTTAGGTACCAACAGGGGGAGGGTTAGGCATCACAGAGGGTAGGGTTAGGCACCACCAGGGGAAGGTTAGGAAGCTGGGAATGGAGGGCTAGGGAAGAGGGAATAGCTTACTTACTTTGCAGCTGTTAGGATTTTAAAGATTGGGATACCGATTAAAACCGGACTCTTATATATCTCCTATATATTAGCCCTGTGACTCTGTGGCTGCATTTCTAACGCTGGGTGGAGTCACAGACCTGGGCGGACTTGGACAGGCCAATAGCTGCTCAGTGTCAGCACACCACACAAGGGACCACCAGCCACAGATTCAACAGACCATTTCCAGCAGTGCACTGACGCCCCACACTGCAAGGTACGTATGGACACCCAGACACCCTCACCCAACACCACCCCTCCCCTGCAAACACCAACCACCAGCTAACACACCCACCTTCCCCACCACGGCGGGACACTCACCCGCTACCGAGGCCGCCGCTAACATCCCCTACCATCTGTAAGAGTGCAGCCGCGGCCACACACTGACGGCTAACACCCAGCCCGCACACATCGCTCCCCCCCTCCCCACTACCGCTGCACACACTGGCCGGCGGTGGGGGGAGCGCAGGCCACTTCGGCTGTATGACCCGGCGAACAGGGCCGGCGGTGGGGGGAGCAGAGCTGGGGGGAGCACCCGATGGCACAGACGGGACACACTGCCCGGGAGCCCACTGACACCCGCACCCCTCCCTCCGCACCAGCCCGTCGCCTGTTCCCACATGCAGCCACTGACACGCTGCCTGGGACCCGCCGTCCACAACCGGAATAACAGAAACACTGCCCATAGCTGTACATGCGGCATCACCCTGACAGCACGCCGCACCTGACACTGTACCAGCGTTATATCTCTCTCCCCGCTGCTGCCTCCGACCCGACGAATCTGTTTCCAAACATCCAGCGGGGTCGCCGGGTCGGAGGCAGCAGCGGCAATAGAGATAACGCTGGTACAGTCAGGTGCGGCGTGCTGTCAGGGTGATGCCGCATGTACAGCTATGGCCTGTGTTAGTGTTACTCCGTGTTGTGCAGACAACGCCCTCACCCACCCACTCACATACGGCGTGCCCCCCATATCAGGGCCGGTTCTTGCCCTTTCGGCGCCCCGGGCAAAATTTAGGGGCGTGGCTTAACATGGGGGCGTGGTCAGTCACGCCCCCCATTTGTAGCGCCGCTGGGGGAAAAAAGAAAAAAAAAGTATACTTACTGTACCCCGCTCCTGTTTCCAGACCCTGCAGACCGGCGCCGCTCTTCTCCTCGGATCTATGGGAGAGACGTCAGTCATGACGTCTCTCCCATAGCACAGCATAAGCGCTAGAGGTCAATTATGACCCCTAGCGTCTATGCCACAATGCTGTGCGGTGCGCGATGACGTCATCGCGCACCGCACACCAAAGGTCCTCTCCATGAAGGGAAACTAGACGCTTAGCGTCTGATTCCCTTCAGAGCGGGGGAGGACCAGCGCCACGAAGGGTAACCAGACGCTTAGCGTCTGGTTCCCTTCTCACAGCGGGAGGGGGGGCACAGCGGGGGCGCACACTGACAGTGGAGGATCTTGCCATGGTGCGGCGCCCTCCGGAAGGCGGCGCCCCGGGCAAAAGTCCTGCTTGCCCGTGGCAAGATCCACCACTGCCCATATCAACCATCCCACCAGGTGCACCCCGTCCATCACAAGGGGGGAAACAAGTAGCAGCCTCATGGCCCCACATATACCAACACCTATCACCACATACACTGCAACCACTTCTACCTTACACACACACTCACACTTCTAACAATGCGCACGCACCCTCCACTTCCCTTTCCCCTCCCTCCAACACACACACACACACTCACCCTCCACACTCCTACCAACACGCCCGTACCCTCTACTTCCCTTTCCCCTCCCTCCAACACACACACACACTCACCCTCCACACTCCTACCAACACGCCCGTACCCTCCACTTCCCTTTCCCCTTCCCCCAACACACACACACACTCACCTTCCTACCCACACGCACGCACCCTCCACTTCCCTTCCCCCCCCTACACACACACACACTCACCCTCCACACTCCTACCAACATGCCCGCACCCTCCACTTCACTTTCCCCTTCCCCCAACACACACACACACTCTCACCCTCCACACTCCTACCAACACGCCCGCACCCTCCACTTCACTTTCCCCTCCCCCCTACACACACACCCTCCACACGCCTGTCCCCTCCCCCCTACACACGCACACACTCACCCTCCTAACAACACGCCCGCACCCTCCACTCCCCCCCACGCACACATTCACACTCCACACTCCTAACATGCACGCACCCTCCACTGCCTCCCCCCCCTCCCCCCCCCCTTTTTCCTCTTCCCCCCTTTCTCTATCGTCCTAGTGGATGCTGGGGTTCCTGAAAGGACCATGGGGAATAGCGGCTCCGCAGGAGACAGGGCACAAAAAGTAAAGCTTTAGGATCAGGTGGTGTGCACTGGCTCCTCCCCCTATGACCCTCCTCCAAGCCTCAGTTAGATTTTTGTGCCCGGCCGAGAAGGGTGCAATCTAGGTGGCTCTCCTAAAGAGCTGCTTAGAAAAGTTTAGCTTAGGTTTTTTATTTTACAGTGAGTCCTGCTGGCAACAGGATCACTGCAACGAGGGACTTAGGGGAGAAGAAGTGAACTCACCTGCGTGCAGGATGGATTGGCTTCTTTGGCTACTGGACATTAGCTCCAGAGGGACGATCACAGGTACAGCCTGGATGGTCACCGGAGCCTCGCCGCCGGCCCCCTTGCAGATGCTGAAACAAGAAGAAGGTCCAGAATCGGCGGCATGAAGACTCCTCAGTCTTCTTAAGGTAGCGCACAGCACTGCAGCTGTGCGCCATTTCCTCTCAGCACACTTCACACGGCAGTCACTGAGGGTGCAGGGCGCTGGGAGGGGGGCGCCCTGGGAGGCAATGAAAACCTATTTTTGGCTAAAAATACCTCACATATAGCCTCCGGGGGCTATATGGAGATATTTAACCCCTGCCAGAATCCGTTAAGAGCGGGAGACGAGGCCGCCGAAAAAGGGGCGGGTCCTATCTCCTCAGCACACAGCGCCATTTTCCCTCACAGAAAGGCTGGAGGGAAGGCTCCCAGGCTCTCCCCTGCACTGCACTACAGAAACAGGGTTAAAACAGAGAGGGGGGGCACTAATTTGGCGTTAGAAATATATAAAAAAGATGCTATAAGGGAAAACACTTATATAAGGTTGTCCCTATATAATTATAGCGTTTTTGGTGTGTGCTGGCAAACTCTCCCTCTGTCTCTCCAAAGGGCTAGTAGGTCCTGTCCTCTATCAGAGCATTCCCTGTGTGTGTGCTGTGTGTCGGTACGTGTGTGTCGACATGTATGAGGACGATGTTGGTGAGGAGGCGGAGCAATTGCCTGTAATGGTGATGTCACTCTCTAGGGAGTCGACACCGGAATGGATGGCTTATTTAGGTAATTACGTGATAATGTCAACACGCGCCAAGGTCGGTTGCGACATGAGACGGCCGACAAACAATTAGTACCGGTCCAGACGTCTCAAAAACACCGTCAGGGGTTTTAAAACGCCCGTTTACTTTAGTCGGTCGACACAGAGACAGACAGGGACACTGAATCCAGTGTCGACGGTGAATAAACAAACGTATTCCTTATTAGGGCCACACGTTAAGGGCAATGAAGGAGGTGTTACATATTTCTGATACTACAAGTACCACAAAAGAGGGTATTATGTGGGATGTGAAAAAACTACCGTAGTTTTTCCTGAATCAGATAAATTAAATGAAGTGTGTGATGATGCGTGGGTTCCCCCCGATAGAAAATATGGGCGGTATACCCTTTCCCGCCAGAAGTTAGGGCGCGTTGGGAAACACCCCTTAGGGTGGATAAGGCGCTCACACGCTTATCAGAACAAGTGGCGGTACCGTCTATAGATAGGGCCGTCCTCAAGGAGCCAGCTGACAGGAGGCTGGAAAATATCATAAAAAGTATATACACACATACTGGTGTTATACTGCGACCAGCGATCGCCTCAGCCTGGATGTGCAGAGCTGGGGTGGCTTGGTCGGATTCCCTGACTAAAAATATTGATACCCTTGACAGGGACAGTATTTTATTGACTATAGAGCATTTAAGGATGCATTTCTATATATGCGAGATGCACAGAGGGATATTTGCACTCTGGCATCAAGAGTAAGTGCGATGTCCATATCTGCCAGAAGATGTTTATGGACACGACAGTGGTCAGGTGATGCAGATTCCAAACGGCACAAAGGTGTATTGCCGTATAAAGGAAGAGGAGTTATTTGGGGTCGGTCCATCGGACCTGGTGGCCACGGCAACTGCTGGAAAATCCACCGTTTTTACCCTAAGTCAGTCCTTTCGTCCCTATAAGAGTCATATCTGCCCAGGGATAGTGGAAAGGGAAGAAGACTGCAGCAGGCAGCCCATTCCCAGGAACAGAAGCGTTCCACCGCTTCTGACAAGCTCTCAGCATGACGCTGAGACCGTACAGGACCCCTGGATCCTACAAGTAGTATCCCAGGGGTACAGATTGGAATGTCGAGACGTTTCCCCTGCGCAGGCTCCTGAAGTCTGCTTTACCAAGGTCTCCCTCCGACAAGGAGGCAGTATGGGAAACAATTCACGAGCTGTATTCCCAGCAGGTGATAATTAAATTACCCCTCCTACAACAAGAAAAGGGGTATTATTTCACACTATATTGTGGTACTGAAGCCAGAAGGCTAGGTGAGACCTATTCTAAATCTAAAAAAATTTGAACACTTACAAAGGTTCAAATCAAGATGGAGTCACTCAGAGCAGTGATAACGAACCGGGAAGAAGGGGACTATATGGTGTCCCGAGACATCAGGGATGCTTACCTCCATGTCCCAAATTTGCCCTTATCACTAAGGGTACCTCAGGTTCGTGGTACAGAACTGTCACTATCAGTTTCAGACGCTGCCGTTTGGATTGTCCACGGCACCCCGGGTCTTTACCAAGGTAATGGCCGAAATGATGGTTCTTCTTCGAAGAAAAGGCGTCTTAATTATCCCTTACTTGGACGATCTCCTGATAAGGGCAAAGTCCAGGGAACAGTTGGAGGTCGGAGTAGCACTATCTCGGATACTGTTACAACAGCAGGGGTGGATTCTAAATATTCCAAAATCGCAGCTGATCCCGACAACAAGTCTCCTGTGCTTAGGGATGATTCTGGACACAGTCCAGAAAAAGGTGTTTCTCCCGGAAGAGAAAGCCAGGGAGTTATCCGAGCTAGTCAGGAACCTCCTAAAATCAGTGCATCATGCACAAGGGCCATGGTAAAAAAATGGTGACTTCCTTCGAAGCAATTCCAGTCGGCAGATTTCATGCAAGAACTTTTCAGTGGGATCTGCTGGACAAATGGTCCGGATCGCATCTTCAGATGCATCAGCGGATAACCCTATATCCAAGGACAAGGGTGTCTCTCCTGTGGTGGTTACAGAGTGCTCATCTTCTAGAGGGCCGCAGATTCGGCATTCAGTTTTGGATGTTGGTGACCACGGAGGCCAGCCCGAGAGGCTGGGGAGCAGTCACACAAGGAAAAAATTTCCAGGGAGTGTGATCAAGTCTGGAGACTTTTCTCCACATAAATATAGCTAAGGGTAAATTTATAATGCTCTAAGCTTAGCAAGACCTCTGCTTCAAGGTCAGCCGGTATTGATCCAGTGGGATAAAACATCACGGCAGTCGCCCACGTAAATAGACAGGGCGGCACAAGAAGCAGGAGGGCAGTGGCAAAAACTGCAAGGACTTTTCGCTGGGCGGAAAATCATGTGATAGCACTGTCAGCAGTGTTTCATTCCGGGAATGGAAACTGGGAAGCAGACTTCCTCAGTAGGCACGACCTCCACCCGGCAGAGTGGGAACTTCATGGGGAAGTTTTCCACATGATTGTAAACCGTTGGGAATTACCAAAGGTGGACATGATGGCGTCCCGTCTGAACAAAAAACGGGACAGGTATTGCGCCAGGTTAAGAGACCCTCAGGCAATAGCTGTGGACGTTCTGGTAACACCGTGGGTGTACCAGTCGGTGTATGTGTTCCATCCTCTGCTTTTCATACCTAAGGTACTGAGAATTATAAGACGTAGAGGAGTAAGAACTATACTCATGGCTCCGGATTGGCCAAGAAGGACTTGGTACCCGGAACTTCAAGAGATGCTCACAGAGGACTTATGGCCTCTGCCGCTAAGAAGGGACTTGTTTCAGCAAGTACCATGTCTGTTCCAAGACTTACCGCAGCTGCGTTTGACGGCATGGCGGTGGAACGCCGGATCCTAAGGGAAAAGGCATTCAGGAAGAGGTCATTCCTACCCTGGTCAAAGCCAGAAAGGAGGTGACCGCACAACATTATCACCACATGTGGCGAAAATATGTTGCGTGGTGGTGAGGCCAGGAAGGCCCCACGAAGAAATTTCAACTCGGTCGATTCCTGCATTTCCTGCAAACAGGAGTGTCTATGGGCCTCAAATTGGGGTCCATTAAGGTTCAAATTTCGGCCCTGTCGATTTTCTTCCAGAAAGAATTGGCTTCAGTTCCTGAAGTCCAGAAGTTTGTCAAGGGAGTATTGCATATACAACCCCCTTTTGTGCCTCCAGTGGCACTGTGGGATCTCAACGTAGTTCTGGGATTCCTCAAAACACATTGGTTTAAAACCAGTCAAATCTGTGGATTTGAAGCATCTCACATGAAAAGTGAACATGCTCTTGGACCTGGCCTGGACCAGGCGAGTGTCAAATTGGTGGTTTTTTTCTCAAAAAAGCCCATATCTGTTTGTCCATTCGGACAGGGCAGAGCTGCGGACTCGTCCCCAGTTCTCTCCCTAAGGTGGTGTCAGTGTTTCACCTGAACCAGCTTATTGTGGTGTCTTGCGCCTACTAGGGACTTGGAGGACTCCAAGTTGCTAGATGTGGTCAGGGCCCTGAAAATATAGGTTCCAGGACGGCTGGAGTCAGGAAAACTGACTTGCTGTTATCCTGTATGCACCCAACAAACTGGGTGCTCTTGCTTCTAAGCAGACTTTTGCTAGTTGGATGTGTAATACAATTCAGCTTGCACATTCTGTGGCAGGCCTGCCACAGCCAAAATATGTAAATGCCCATTCCACAAGGAAGGTGGGCTCATCTTGGGCGGCTGCCCGAGGGGTCTCGGCTTTACAACTTTGCCGAGCGGCTATTTAGTCAGGGGCAAACACGTTTGTAAAATCCTACAAATTTGATACCCTGGCTAAGGAGGACCTGGAGTTCTCTCATTCGGTGCTGCAGAGTCATCCGCACTCTCCCGCCCGTTTGGGAGCTTTGGTATAATCCCCATGGTCCTTTCAGGAACCCCAGCATCCACTAGGACGATAGAGAAAATAAGAATTTACTTACCGATAATTCTATTTCTCGGAGTCCGTAGTGGATGCTGGGCGCCCATCCCAAGTGCGGATTATCTGCATTACTTGTACATAGTTACAAAAATCGGGTTATTATTTGTTGTGAGCCATCTTTTCAGAGGCTCCGCTGTTATCATACTGTTAACTGGGTTCAGATCACAGGTTGTACAGTGTGATTGGTGTGGCTGGTATGAGGCTTACCCGGGATTCATAAATCCTTCCTTATTGTGTACGCTCGTCCGGGCACAGTATCCTAACTGAGGCTTGGAGGAGGGTCATAGGGGGAGGAGCCAGTGCACACCACCTGATCCTAAAGCTTTACTTTTTGTGCCCTGTCTCCTGCGGAGCCGCTATTCCCCATGGTCCTTTCAGGAACCCCAGCATCCACTACGGACTCCGAGAAATAGAATTATCGGTAAGTAAATTCTTATTTTTTCCTCTTCCCCCCTTTTTCCTCTCCCCCCCCCCCTCCACACACACACACTCACCATCCACACCTAACAACACGCACGCACCCTCCACTTCCCTTTCCCCTCCCCCCAACACACACACAAAACACCTTACCCATCTTTGCTACACCACCACCCAACAACAACAACAACCACCCATTCCCCCATTGCCTTCACACCACTAGGGGAAACAACCCTAACACACACAACACTGCATTTAACAAACAAACCCACACCTACACAACCACCTGGCCAACACCACCGCGCACACCGCAAGCCCATCCCACAACCGCAATACACCCATACCGCCCACCCAGCCACCACAAATACAACACCCATCCAACACAACCACTGCACAACCTTACCCATCTGACTAATCCTGCCACCCCCTCCCCTCCCCTCCCATGCACACACCACAAACCCCACAAAAACCCTCCACCATCCAACCACCCATCCTATGTGGACCTCCTCCACCCATGCCAACTTCAAACCCCCTCCTCCATCCCCCTGCCACCTAACTCCATCCCACACTACACCTCCTATCACCACCCCCATCCCTCACCCCTACGCAAAAACATATACAGGCAGTGACCCCTCTCCACACACTTGCCCAAGGACCATAAATCATTACCCACAGCATTTCAGCAAACCACACCCCAAACTACGTACCCTTCACAAAAAACACTCCACCACACACATTCCCTTCAACACCCTCCACAATCCATCCACACACCGCCTTAACCCTATCGCACACCCACCTCCTTCCCTCTGCACCCAACTAATTCGGTCAAACCATCAAAACACCATCTACCCCACAACACTACCCCCATAGCCTAAAGCCACTAATACGCCAATTCCAACATCTGCTAACACAACACACCTCTGCCCCCAACAAACACCCTAACACCACATCCTCTTCACCTTGCCACACACACAAACAATCCACCCACCGCTCCCACAAAAACACAATAGACGCACCCTCCTAACGCACCCCAGATCCCACAATAACAGTTCAGCATACTCCCTAAACCCCCCCCCCACCAACACCACCTTGCACATGGCTTTGCCACACCCTGCACCCCCTCTCAACCTACCTGTCCACCAGCCCTTTCTCCCTCACACACACTTTGCCTTCACCCACCCTGATTGCCATCCCCCCCATAGCAAACCCTTCACCACTCACATCATGTACACACCACATTTCCACCCACCACTCTAAAACATCACCCCCATCCACACGACCCTTTCACATAAAACCATCTTCGACATGCACTGCACACAACACCATCCCTCTCTGCATGCTATCGCTACCTACATCATAAAACACAACCACCCAAAAACCCCTACCCCTCAAAACAACCCCACCCGCAACTCCACCTCACCCACCTCCACCACATCAGCTGCACCTCACAAGCACATCCCCCAAACAAGCTAACCCCATACCTAACATCCACCGTCCACACATACACCACCCAACCATTACCCCATGCACCATCCCCCTAACTCACTCCGCACCCCCCTTCCTTACAGCAGCCCACCCCAAATACCCTCCATCATCCCACCACACTCCCCATGTGCAACTCCCCCACCCATGCCACGTTCCAACACCCACCCCTGTCCCCGTGTACCGCACAAACACAAATGCAACAAGTACTACACCACCTACCACCTACACCATCCCTTACCCCTTGCCCCTGTATACGCAGTCACCGGCCACCATCCACGGTTCAGCCCATACATACTCATTCACCCTCCCCAGCATCTTACAGGGCCACAGGCCAAACCTACTAACACTCACACACACCACCACACCAAACGCATTACCTTCACCACCATCAACAATCCAAAGCCAAACCTCACACTCCCTAACACATACATCCTCAATCCCTAACCCATCTAACCTCCCCACCACACCCACAAAACCCCCTAAGCACCTATGCACACCCTGCCAAACGCAACACTCCCTCTCAACCCACCTACACACCACATGTTCCTCCCTCACACACAGCACATCCGTTCCCCCTTCAAAAATGTCATACCCCCCACTGCCAACCCTCCACCACTCCCAACATCCACATACGCCATTTATACCACCACCTCTGCACCAACATCCCCATCCATAAGGCCATTTTACAATCAAACATCCACCACACGCACCACCTACAACAACCCTCCCCACAAACAGTCAATACCTCAATCCCAGGGCAACGCCAACACACACACCTCCACCTCACTACACCCACCCCCTTTCACATATAAACAACATACCATGTACACTTTTACCCCACATCCACACAACATACCCCTGCCCAACACCCACAACACCTCAAAATAACATCCACCAAACACTGTAGTCCCATACTTGACACACAGCTTATGCAAATACACCACCCCTGCAGCTCACACGAAACCTCAACAAACCATCAACCTCCCCCTACCCTGCTCAACACCCCTCCCATGAACACTACAAAGCCCCCCATACCCTTCACCATCCACACACCCCATATGGAACTCCACCACCTATGCCAGCCTCGGACATACCCTCCCCAATCCCCCTGCCACACACACCCACAACTCCAACAAGCCCAACACCCCCTGCCCCCTCCATCATCCCTCAGCGCACAGGGGCGTAGCCCTTTACGACGGTGTGAAGAGCGCCCGTAGGGCGCGATGAATCACCTAGTATATATATATATATATATTTATTTTTATTTATTTTTTAAAGAAACTAGACGTCTTTTCCCAATCTGATTTACTTGACATGTCTGAAGGAACAGTAGTAACTGCTGTGCCCCAAAGATCAGCAATGTCATAAATAAGCCAACAGAATGGAAAGTGCAGAAAGATTGTTTATCCACATTGACATACAATCTTGTTGCAAGACAAAGTTATGTTTAAAATGTTTTTAAAGGCTACATATTGGAAAATAATTATACATAAATATGCTTTTTCTCCAATTAGCCTATATAGGACGATCTGTGGGGTTAAGGTGCTATAGTCACCAATGTACCATATGAAGAGAAGCTATGCATATGAGCTTAGATTATGAATACCTATTTTCTAGATTTCACTGTCGCTCAGTGAGCTTTGTTTGCAACGCCAGCTGAGTTGCATTCACCAAGCCACATATTCTGAAAGTATCACACAGAAATGGCTTATCTGTTTCTTATATCTACTTCTTGTGGGTTGACACTAAATTGTTTGGTTGGAGATATATATATATATATATATATATATATATATACACATACATACATACACACACACACCTGTATATATATAAATAATATTAATAATAATAATAATAAGTACGGGCAGTGTGGATGGTGCAATGGTTAGCATTACTGCCTCACAACCCTGAGGTCATGGCTTCGATTCCCACCATGGCCCTAACTGTGTGGAGTTTGTATATTCTCCCCGTACTTGCGTGAGTTTCCTCCGGGTATCCAAAAATATACCGGTAGGTTAATTGGCTTCCAACAAAAATTAACCCTAGCGTGAATGTGTGTGTACATGTGGTGGCGCTTCACTTTTTCCACATTTTGTTATGTTACAGCCTTAATCGAAAATGGAATACATTCATTTTTCTCTCAAACTTCTACACACAATACTCCATAATGGCAATGTGAAATTTTTTGAAGACTTTTGCAAATTTGTTAAAAATAAAAAAAAAACACATGTACATAAGTATTCACAGCCTTTGCCATGAAGCTCAAAATTGAGCTCAGGTGCATCCTGTTTCCATTGATTATCCTTGAGATGTTCTAACAGCTTAATTGGAGTCCACCTGTGGTAAATTCAGTTGATTGGACATGATTTGGAAAGGCACACACCTGTCTATACAAGATCCCAAACTTGACAGTGCGTGTCTGAGCACAAACCAAGCATGAAGTCAAAAGTAATAGTCTGTAGACCTCCAAGACAGGATTGTCTCTAGGCACAAATCTGGGGAAAGGTACAGAAAAATATCTTCTGCTTTGAAGGTCCCAATGAGCACAGTGGCCTCCATCATCCATAAATGGAAGAAGTTCGGAACCATCATGACTCTTCCTAGAGCTGGCAGTCCATCTAAACTGAGTGATCGGGGGAGAAGGGCCCTAGTCATGGAGGTGGCCAAGAACCCGATGGTCACTCTGTCAGAGCTACAGCATTCCTCTGTAGAGAGAGGAGAACCTTCCAGAAGGACAACCATTTCTGCTGCAATCCACCAATCAGGCCTGTATGGTAGAGTGGCCAGACGGCAGCCACTCCTTAGTAAAAAGCACATGGTAGACTGCCAGGAGTTTGCACCTGAAGTACTCTCAGACCATGAGAAACAAAATTCTCTGGTTTAATGAGACAAAGATTGAACTCTTTGGCGTGAATGCCAGGAGTCGTTTGGAGGAAACCAGGCGCTCATCACCAGGCCATTACCATCCCTACAGTGAAGCATGGTGGGACTACCTGGATGAAAACCTGCTACAGAGCGTTCTTGGCCTCAGACTGGGGCGAAGGTTCATCTTTCAGCAGGACAATGGCCCTAAGCACACAGCCATGATATCAAAGGAGTGGCTTCAGGACAACTCTGTGAATGTCCTTGAGTGGCCCAGCCAGAGCCCAGACTTGAATACGATAGAACATCTCTGGAGAGATCTGAAAATGGCTGTTCAACGACGCTTCCCATCCAACCTGATGGAGCTTTAGAGGTCCTGCAAAGAGGAATGGTCGAAACTACCCAAAGATAGGTGTGCCAAGCTTCTGGCATCATATTCAAAAAGACTTAAGACTAATTGCTGCTAAAGGTGCATCAACAAAGTATTGAGCAAAGGCTGTGAATACTTATGTACATGTGACTTCAGTTTTTTATTTTTAATAAATTTGCAAAACTCTCAACAATGTGAAAAAAAGTTTTTTTATTATGGGGTATTGTGTGTAGAATTTTGAGGGAAAAATAGATTTATTCCATTATGGAATAAGGCTGTAACATAACAAAATGTGGAAAAAATGTGAAGCGCTGTGAATACTATCTGGATGCACTGTATATCTATCTCTCTAGATATCTATTGTCAGTATATATAATTTTTGATAACCCAAATAGTAAGATTGTATATACAGGTTTGAGTATCCCATATCCAAATATTCCGAAATACAGAATATTCCGAAATACAGAATTTTTTCAGTGAGAGAGTGAGATAATGAAACCTTTGTTTTCTGATGGCTCAATGTACACAAACTTTGTTTATTACACAAAGTAATTAAAAATATTGTATTAAATTACCTTCAGGCTGTGTGTTTAAGGTGTATATGAAACATAAATGAATTGTGTGAATGTACACACACTTTGTTTAATGCACAAAGTTATTAAAAATATTGGCTAAAATGACCTTCAGGCTGTGTGTATAAGGTGTATATGTGACATAAATGCATTCTGTGCTTAGACTTAGGTCCCATCGCTATGATATATCATTATGGTATGCAATTATTCCACAATACGGAAAAATCAGATATCCAAAATACTTCTGGTCCCAAGCATTTTGGATAAGGGATACTCAACCTGTATATGTATTTTAGTTTATTTATTTTTCTGGCGCATGCGGCTTATTTTCATATATTAACTGCACTTAGCCATGTCTTACTACTGTTGTCCACTTCTGTTCAAATGTAGTTTGAAAAATGAGTTGCAAAATATTATGCAGCATTACCACAATTTGCAAAGTAGTAAACGATTGTAACACATCAAAGACCGTAAAGCCGGGTACACACTGGCCGACCTCCCCTAGTTAGCAGTCAGCGCTATAAGGTCAGTGCATACACACTGAATGAGATGAACGTTATCGTTCATTGACGTCAACCCCCCCGCACTTCCCGAACATGCAGCTCAACGATATAGTTAAAGTTGAGCTGCATGTTCGATAGATAATGCCTGAACGAGAACGAAGCACGGGTGCGCGCTTCGTACAGGCATATACAATAGACGATATGAACAATAGATCGACTTTTAAAAAACATTTTTTATTGATCATATCGTCTAGTGCAGTGGTGGCCAACCAGTGGCTCTTGAGCCGCATGAGGCTCTTTCTTTATTTAAATGTGGCTCCCAACACTCTAAATCATGTGACCACAACAAATACAGAAACCGCTGCACTCCAGCCAGACACGCAGCTGCACTACAGGGACTGAAAATTGAAGGAGCCAGATACTAGAGGTGAGACACCCACCAGCAAACAGAGAACACATTAGGGGCAGCAGCAATGGCATGACTTGGTGGGGGAACTTTAGTGACACAGGAGGGTGGGCTAGAGTGACACAAGGCAGAGCTGGCTGGACTGACACAGGAGGGTCCTGGCAGGAGTGACACATGGAGGAGCTGACTGGAGTGATGAAGGAGGGTGGTAGCAGGAGTGACACATGGGAGAGCTGGCTGGAGTGACATAGGAGGGTGGTAGCAGGAGTGACACATGGGGAGCTGGCTGGAGTGACATAGGAGGGTGGTAGCAGGAGTGACACATGGGGAGCTGGCTGGAGTGACATAGGAGGGTGGTAGCAGGAGTGACATGGGAAAGCTGGCAGAAGTGACATAGGAGGGTGGTAGCAGGAGTGTCACATGGGGAGCTGACTGGAGTGACATAGGAGGGTGGTAGCAGGAGTGACACATGGGAGAGCTGGCTGGAGTGACACATGGGGGGTGCTAGCAGGAGTGTCACATGGGGAGCTGGCTGGAGTGACACATGGGGAGCTGGCTGGAGTGACACATGGGGGAACTTAAGTTTATAATGTGAATCTGGCTTTTTCAGTCATTTTATGTGAAAGTGGCTTTTTTAATGGATCTGACTTTAAAAAAAATTATTTTATATCGTTCTGGCATTTTCAATGTATTTTATACCAGGGGCGTGGTCTAGCAGGCACAAGGCCACATTCCATTTTTGCATGCGCGCCATCGGCTCGATGTCGGCTCTTTGACATACCTAACAAGGTTTTTTGGCTCTTTGTCACTGACTGGTTGGCCGCCCCTGGTCTAGTGTGTCACCCAGTGTGTACAGGGCTTTAGGGCTCTAAAATAATATGCATAAAACCTAAGTTCAATAAAGTGTTCGCATACCTGGCTCACCACATGGGTAAATGTATAACAGGAGAGAGTGCTGCGACAGGTCCTAAGATTGAACTCTGAGTGAAAAGATGTTCTCGGGAAGCCATAAACTCTCACAATTGCCTCTTAACCAACCTGCACTAAAGGACGGGCTGAAGCCTACTGTGATACTGGGGAGTGCAGCGGTATGTTTATGTAACTTTTAGGAAAGGGAAAGTAATGGCATACAAAGTTCATAACACTAGGTTTAGAAATAAACATGGTGGCAACAAAATAGTTAATGCTTAACATCGCATAACAGAATATCTGCAGTTAAAACGTCCGTAACAATTAAGGCACACCCAGTTTAGGAGTTTCAAAAACATTGTTGTGCCTCAAAGGCTAATTAACAAAATTAAGGTTTCAACAACACATTTGATTAGGTTTTAGAATGGATCAAGAAAACAAATGCAGCAAAACATTAAAAAGCGGGAGGTCATGGGGAGTTGAAGGTGCCCCTTGAGATATCAGTGTACCAGGCCTCAAGAATTCTGTTGCCAGCCCTGGCTGTAACAGACACTGTACTGTAAGAACCAAATTGAAAGAAACTATATTAATTATCACTGTAAATCAGGGATTAGGGGCGGGATGTATTAAGATACATTGCCGCCGCTCGCCACCTACCGCAGCGATGTTGTTCGCATATGTAATAACATATGCGGTCAATATCGCAATATGGTGACGGAGGCCCCCCGCGATACCTGTGGTCTCTGTCACCACCCAGGGGGTCTGCACACTTCTCCCACGCCGGAAAGCAGCAGCAGGCAACCCTCGGCGCCGCCTCCTCCCCCCCGCAGCCGGAAGGACCTCCGGCGGCGTTGCTAGGGGGAGGAGGAGATTACCTTCCGGGTCCAGGACTGCCTGGAGGAAGGTATGCCGGGGGGGGAGGGGGGGAGGGGGGGAGGAGTCTGCGGCGGTCAGAGATAAGAAGACCATAGGCCTCTATAGGGTATTGCCATCCAGAGATGGCGATACCCTGGACGGCGAAATGCCAGCGGTAGGGTCTTAGTACATTTGAAAATGCGGTAAAACCCCCGTTTTCGGGGGTTTTACCGCATTTTTTGTTTCCTTTAGTACATCCCGCCCCTGGTCTCTAGGCCGACCAGACTCAGGTTGACAGTTTTTTTTTTACTTTTTCATACTTTACGATCCACGTGGACTACAACTGGGAACGGTAACCTTGCCCGAAGCATGGCGAGCTAATTGGGGTTTCCGGTCACTCTGCGAAGAAAATTACACACACAAAAAAAAAAAAACTTATGTCGACCTCGTACATGTCGACCTACTTACTGTCGACCAATAGTGGTCGACCTAGACACTGTCCACCTAAGTCTATTCTATCTAACATACCACACCCGTAAATCAGTGGTAAGGTAGTGCAGTAATCTATTCATTGGAGAAATGACCTACCTGAACGACGCACTGGCAGTAGCACGGCTCACACGTCACATGACAGGAAACCAAACAGCATGGTGGTAAACGCATGGGGCGTCTGGTTTTCTGGTGCAGTAAGGTTGAATTCATGGGCCATAAAGACCACAATGTGTTCACCCTCTTGCCCTTAAGTACAGCACTGCCTACAGCTCTCTTGAAAAGTCTATTTATTAGAAATCATTTGTGTAATGCGCAAACAGAGACAATTGTGGCGATTAAACCAAAACACATTAGAGTAGTGCGTTTGGCATTTGACCCAGAACAGTATAATGAAACAATATAACAAAACATGTAAAACTGCATTTAAGGTCAAGATTGTTCCTATGGTAACAAGAACCAGTTATGCATAGGCTACAAAGTAACTTTGCAAACCAATCAGAAGGACCAGAGAGCTCTGTATCACCCTTGGCAAGTAATAACCACGACGACAATGCTGGGAACAGAATAGAACAAACCGTTCTTTAAAGCTTTTCTGTAACTTCAATGAGATACATAGCTTTCACAAATATACATTGGCTAAGCTAACATACCTCTATTCCACTGCTAAATAGAACCCAACTTTAGGCTAAAGGGCAAGATTCAATAATGAATCGCTCCCATTCAATTGATTTTTTAATCTCGCTTATTGTACCCAGAGAGGTCGGGTGGGTTTAGCCTTGTAAAACAGCTAAACCCGACCCATGTAATAGGCGCAACGCAGAGAGTCCCTTTTGGACGCCCAAACGGGCCACCTGTGGCTTAGTCAGCTCATCACCCCCTGGGGGGAGCGAGTTGAAATCCCGGTGCTAACAACTGAATCTCGCCCAAAGAGGGATAATTCTATTGACTGCAATGTTGCTTAGCTCCTGGAATGTGTCCACGGACCTATTCAATAGACGGGTGTAGTATGGCTGACCGGCTGTCAGCATACCGACGCCGGGATCCCGGCGGGGAGGGGTGAGTGCAGGAAGCCCCTTGCGGGCCCGCAGCGGGCTCGGTGGCGGCCTGTGGTCGCCACGGGTTCTATTCCCACTCTATGGGTGTCGTGGACACCCACGAGTGGAAATAGTCCCTGTTGGTCGGCATGCCGTCCATCGGGATAGTGAGGGGTCAGGATGCTGGAGGAGGTCATGTGACCGCCGGTCACATGAATACCACCCCAATAGACCATGCTGTAAACCCACAACTAGAGGATTTTCTGTTGGCACCCTCCTGAGATGCATGCAGAAATCCTACTAAACTAGTGTTGCGATGCTAGTTGCAATCCTACTGTGCACGCTATCACTACCGCACCTGCCACGAAAGTCGGAGAAAGCAGTTTACCACGACTAAGCGTGGTAAACTGCATCTCCTGACTTATGTGGCAGGCGTGATGTGGACGATTTAATAAGTCCAGCAACTTATTCCTGGAGATAAACATTCTATTCAATTGCATTACAGCTACAACCCTGCATTATTAACAACTGCAAGTGTGATTCATCTACTCCTACTACCCTGAGTGAAGTCCTGGCGGCATCCTAGTACCGGTGAGAGCATCTTTCTATGGGAAAAGGGCGGCCGTTATAACCAAAGACCTCTCTAGTTCTAAGAGTCTTACACAGGTTCTCGGGGCAACTTCTCCACTGGCTCGCTTCTCCACCCTTTTCACTGCTTCATGATTAGACCCCTAAAAGCCTGAGCTGAACAGCTGAAAACGCTAATGAGAGTTTGCCTAAGGTTCACGGCAATGCCTCTGTGTACCAGACATCGGTTAGACAATGGCTTGGGCTCCTAGCAAATTAGTAATCTGCATACAAATATAGGGGGTTATTCAGTGCTGTTAGCAAACCAAAAAAGTAAGCAATTAGGCAAAACCATGTTGCACTGCAGGTGGGGCAGATATAACATGTGCACAGAGAGCTAGATTTGGGTTTTTGATGTTCAAACAAATCTAAATTGCTGTTTAAAAATAAAGCAGCCAGTATCTGCCCTGCAGAGAAACAATATAACCCACCCAAATATAAATCTCTCTGCACATGTTACATCTGCCCCCCCCCCTCCCCCCTCCCCCCTCCCCCCCCCCACTGTAGTGCAACATGCTAGAACTGAAGATATGGATCACGTATTTAATATAACTGAGAACATGCTGGGTTAAAAAAAAAAAAAAAAAGAAAAACCTTCAGTTTAACTGTAGCACTTAATGGCATATTCAAATAAACACCGTCGTGAACAGCAAAGTACAAGCACACTGCATTGCAAATTACAGGTCCATACACACTGGGCGTTTTTGCCCAGCGTGTATGAACAGCGATGATCGTTGACATCGCTGAGCTGAAAAGCGCTCAGTGCATACACACTGAGCGCTTTTCCCCGCTGCCCAGCGATGTCAGCGGCTTTCCATAGCAGGATGCTATGGAAAGCCGCTCACCCCGCCGTTCATCTACTGGTAATACCAGTAGATGAACGGCGGTCGCCAGCGATGCAGCGGGAGCGCACATCAGCGCTCACCGCTTGCTCATACACACTGGGCGGCTTTGAGCTGAAAGCTCAACACACCAAAAGTGACCTGCTTTCAGCTCAAAGTCGCCCAGTGTGTAGGGGCCTTAAGGGTGATATCACAAGAGCACTTTAAAGAACATCCGGTCGGGATCCCAGCAGTCAGTATACAGACGCTGGCATCCCGAATAGGGTCTCCAGCACGGTGTCAGAATCCCGACAGACGAGTTCCCGAACGTCCACATACCGCCGCTCCAAAGAGGGAAGCCGCGGACGGGGGTTAGGTTTAGGCTTCGGGGGGGAGGGTTGGTGTTAGGCTGTGCCCCAGGGGGGGGTTATGCTGCAATGCCAGCATATCATATCAAACCCCTTTAAAATTGTGGTGTCTAATTGCTTTGCATGGAAATAATTCATTGATATAATTAGTATACAGATAATGTCCCACAAAAGCAAAAATAACATGCCACCATCATTGCACTGGACAGAATTGTTAAAGTGAAACCCATTATATTGGAGCACTCTGACCTGTAGAGCAGCTCATTACATTACTCTGAGCTGCCAAAGCATTGTACTGTACCAGCAGTGATAACATACTATCAAATTAGTGTAATAATGAGCAATCTGTTCACAGAAGTATGTATGGGACTATGGGGGTCATTCCGACTTGATCGTAGCTGTGCTAAATTTAGCACAGCTACGATCAAGAACACAGACATGCGGGGGGACGCCCAGCACAGAGCTAGCCCCGCATGTCAGTCCCTGCCCCGTCGCTGAAGTACAAAAGCATCGCACAGCGGCGATGCATTTGTACTTCAGGAGTAGCTCCCGGCCAGCGCAGCTTTTGCGTGCTGACCAGGAGCTACTCGACGCTGGCCGGCTCGCAGCAGCTGTATGTGACGTCACGCAGCCGCTGTCCCCCCGCCCCACACACATACACACACGATGCGGCCACGCCTGCGTTGGCTGGACCGCGCCCACAAAACGGCCGCCATGTCGCCCCCTCCCACACAGCGACCGCCTCTGCCTGTCAATCAGGCAGAGGCGATCGCTAGGCAACGTCAGCCGTCGGCTGTCAGCCATGCGCAGTTCTGACCTGATCGCAGCGAAGAACTGCAGCGAGCGATCAGGTCAGAATGACCCCCCATGACCCAAGTGGAATATCAGACAAATGGTTTCCCAGGTTTATAAAGTAAATAAGCAGCTTTTTGCAGCATAGCACAATCCAATCATTTTAATTGCTCTTCCCCAAATGGCATAGTGTGCAGCTAGCCAATTCTCCACTTTCAGGGATGAGTTCTTCACTGGTGACATCACAAACATAAGCGTAAGCCAATTTAGAAACCAATTGTATTACAACATGGACATTTTTTTAAATAAAAAAAGAATAATACTAATGAATGATAAAAACAATAAATACGGTATTACTAGCTTTTAGGGATTATCACAATTTTCTAAACTGTTCAGCAGAATATTTAGGGGCATATTAATCAAAGCTTCGGGAGATAAAGTGTAGAGAGATAAGAGGCCATCAGTTCCTGTCATTTTTTTAAACACAGCCCGTAACGGGTGGTATTCATGTGACCGGCGGTCACATGACCTCCTCCGGCATCCCGACATCTCACTATCCCGATGGTCGGCATGCCGACCAACAGGGACTATTTCCACTTGTGGGTGTCCACGACACCCATAGAGTGGGAATAGAACCCGTGGCGACCGCAGGTCGCCACCGAGCCCGCAGCGTGGCGAGCGCAGCGAGCCCGCAAGGGGCTTGCTGCACTCGCCTCTCCCAGCCGGGATACCGGCGTCGGTATGTTGACGGGATCCTGGCGTCGGTATGCTGACCGGTGGTCAGGAGACCGCCGGTCAGCCATACTACACCCCCTGTAACATAACAGTTGAGTCAAAGCTGAGGTTAGTACATTAGCTCTCTCCAAACTTTCAGAAATCTGCCCTGTATTCTACACTTCTCAGCAAATATCACAGACAGAATTTGGACTTCCCAGACTCAGTTTTGTTCCAGTTGGTGTTCATAGTCCAATCCCCAAAGTACCACAGAGCAATGCACAATTAAATGACACAGCTGCTGTCACATGAACGAAACACAGACACACAATGCAGAATGCCACAGCAAAAGCATCAAGACCGATTTGTCGAAACAATGCACTTCTGCAACACTGCCCACTCTGACATGCAGAAAATATCTACATAACTTGGCCCACCTCTATCTGCCACTAATACCGCTTTCACATCGCAAGCCTGGTTCAAACCCTTTCATACTGCACTTTCGACCCGGGTTGGCCCCTTTAACATTGAACCCATGTAAACACCAGGATGTCATATAAAAGACTTTTTCTGGCTCACAAAGTTGTGGTGTCAAAAGTAAAAAAAAAAATAAAAAAAAATGATTTCAAAAAAGAGAGAGAGACACGGGAATATTCAATCCGCACCTTTTTTTTTGAGTCCCTGGTTGAATAACTCGGGTCAGACCCTTTCACACTGCACATTGACCCAGTTCTGACATGTGTTTAAGCCTGGGTTGAAATGTTGGGATGCTTGACCCGGGTTATTTCACTTTGGCGCTTTCACACTGCACCTCGACCCAGATTATTTTGGGGATGTGAAAAGGGTATGTTACAGCTCTGAAACCAGCAACCCCTGATCTTTTTCAGAATGGCCTCTCCAGAACAATAGCTACCTTATTTTTAGAGTAAGGTTACAGAATATATAGGTTATGTCCAACATGTTAGATTGGAATGGTGTGAGCCCCATTCAGCCCATCAAGGTCCTTGGAAAATGCTTTTCCAAGGAAAGTGGTCCCACCAAATGTATCATGCAGTACAGTATATGAGGCATGTTTGTGTGATGGCCCAAAGGAAAGCTGGTTCGCAACAGGTGGGTGGTATTGTGAGCATGTGAATCCCACTGTAGTACTCTTACCGAAAGGGGAACCCTATTACATGGGGTGCATTAGGTGTGACGCTCTCATATGACGGAGGCAGCATTGGAAATTCAAAAATAATTATCACTTCAGCAACATTTCAAATACAGAAAGCTGCAGCTGTCAAAAGCTTTTATTGCACAGTGTGAACTACACAGTGTTGTCTTCTCTTTAATATTAGAGCAGCTCCACTGGAAGGACTGCAGGTTTAAATCACAATAATATACATATAAAAAAATAATTTTAAGGTCTTGGCTTCCCTGCTTCTAGCAATGATGGATGCAGTATAAACTGCACCTGAAATCGGATGGCAGATCAGCCACCCTCAGACCCTGCAAAAAGAGTAGTTATGGGGACTGCTCACAGCCAGACTTCAACTGCAGACCATGGGCTCTCCACCAATAATATCACTATATCAATACAGGATTTCCTGTGATCACTGGGGTAAGACCACACTACACACAGCAATCACTTTCAGTGCTGTGTACAACATTCTGGTGACACCTACTGACCACTATTCTAAACCCCAAATTGGTCACAGGCAACCAGGATCCATATATCAGCCTATTCAAAGGGCGTGAAGTCCGCTCGGGTTAACCTTTCCTTTAGTAGAATGTGTGCGTCAAACCACAGAGCTAATACATACCTTGACAAACGTTACAGAGCCAATGTATCAAACATACACATATCTTTAAAATCGCATCAAAATAACCCAGTTTGGCATGCCACAGATATTGCAACTAAGCTCTGAACAAGCAACTTCCATATACAATGCATCTCTTACTTCTGCTCTGGATTCTGTTTCTCCACCAACCATTATTCACCCTTGCAAATTAACACCTCATCCCTGGCACACCAGATATCTACAAAAATGCTCACGTACTGCTGAGCAAAGCTGGAGGAAATCATGCTCTAAGGCAGACTTCCTTCCATTTCTAACTTATCTTCTCATCCGGGTGCTCTTCAGTATGCCGGCTGTCGGGATCCCGGCGCACAGTATACCGGCGCCGGAATCCCGACAGCCGGCATACCGACACTTATTCTCCCTCGTGGGGGTCCACGACCCCCCTGGAGGAAGAATAAAATAGCGTGGCCACCGTGCCCGCAGCGTGGTGAGCGCAGCGTGGCGAGCCCGCAAGGGGCTCATTTGCGCTCGCCACACTGTCGGTATGCCGGCGGACAGGCTCCCGGCGCCGGTATGCTGGTCGCCGGGAGCCCGACCGCCGGCATACCATACTACACCCTCTCATCCTTCAGTGCTGCCCTTTCTCTTGGTAAACAATCATACGTCAAGAACCTCATCTCTTCTCAGTCTTCCAAATCCCAGCGCCTCTTTGCCACTCTCAACTCACTCCTCTGCCCACCTCGTTTCCCTTCCTCACTCTCTGCTCTGGACTTTGCCACTTACTTCACGTCCAAAATTGACTCCATATGTCAGGACATCACATCACACCAGACCATCAGCAACCAGCCTCCTCCCATCCCTTACCACCCCTCCCCTTCCCTATCACCAACTCTGACATCTTTCTCCATTGCATCTGGTAAAGAAGTCATGGCCCTCATTCGTTCCTGTCCCCTCACCATTTGACCCTATCCCCTCCCGCCTCCTCCGCTACCTCTCTCTTGAAGCCTGTTCCCATCTTGCCTACCTTCTCAATCTCTCTCTCATCAGGTACTGTCCCCTCTGTCTTCAAGCATGCACTCATCTCTCCTATTCTAAAAAAAAAAACCTACCCTTGATCCAAACACGCTCTCCAACTACCGACCCATCTCTCTACTCCCTTTTGCCTACAAGCTCCTTGTGCGTATTGTCTACAACTGCCTTACTTTCTTTCCTTACACTCACTGCTTGACCCATTCCAGTCTGGCTTCCATCCTCTCCACGCCACTGAAACTGCCCTTACAAAAGTCTGCAATGACCTCCATGCTGATAAATCTAAGGGCCACTACTCTCTACTTATTCTTCTTGATTTCTCTGCTCTCTGATGCTTTTGACACTGTGGACCCCCCTCTCCTACTGCAAATCCTTCACTCCATTGGTCTGCGTGATACTGCCCTCTCTTGGCTGTCTTCCTACCTCTCTGACCGTTTATTCGCTGTCTCCTCTCATGACTCCACCTCCCCCCTCACTTCCACTAACTGTAGGTGTACCCCAAGGTTCTGTCCTTGGTCCTCTTCTTTTCTCTCTCTATACGTCCTCACTAGGTAAGATCATTAGTTCTTTTGGTTTCCAATATTATCACTATGCTGATGACACTCAAATCTATCTTTCCTCTCCAGCCCTCTCCCCTGCTATCCTCACTCGCATCTTCAATGGTCTCTCTGCTATCTCTGTTTGGATGTCCCAGCGCTTTCTTAAACTTAACATGTCTAAGACCGATCATCTTCCCTCCCTCCCGCATAACCTCACCTCCTACAATCTCATTACCTATTGATGGCACTACTATCTCCTCTACCCCCCAAGTGCGATGTCTTGGAGTAATCCTTGACTCCTCCCTCTCCTTCAAAACACACACATTCAGCATCTCTCACAATCCTGCCGCTTTCATCTAATAAAATCTTTCCAGGATCAGACCCTTTCTGACCCAGGATGCTACTAAGACCCTTATCCACTCACAGGTCATCTCCAGACTGGACTACTGTAATCTCCTCCTGACTGGCATTCCTGACCAATACCTCTCTCCACTCCAATCTGTCCTCAATGGTGTTACCCGGCTCATTTTCCTCACCAAATGCACTACGTCCACCTCTCCTCTCTTACAAGACCTTCACTGGCTCCCCTTCCCTTTCAGAATAAATTTCAAGCTTCTCACACTCACTTACAAAGCCCTCATGCACTCCTCTCCCATCTACATCTCTGACCTTATCTCCCTTTTCTCTCCCACCCGTCCTCTTCGCTCTGCTAATGCACGCCGACTCTCCTGCCTACGGATTACTTCCTCCCACTCCTACCTCCGAGATTTTTCACGTGCTGCACCACTTCTCTGGAATTCCCTACCTCTCCCCCTCAGACTCTCCACAAAACTTGAAACGGGCTCAAGGCCCACTACTTCACCAAACCCAGCCAACTCTCCTCCCAACCCTCTGTCCCATGCTCTCTATGTATCCCGTCTGTGTCATCCCTATCTGTCTACCCCTCCCCTTTAGAATTTAAGCTCTCACGAGCAGGGCCCTCTTCCCTCAAGTGCATATCCTTTTGCTTACTTTAATAATCTTCAACTGCACCAAATCCAGCAGTCTTCTGCCACCTGATCCTTATTTCAGTGTCATCTGCTGATGTAGCTATATTTATTTCCCCTGTACTTGTCCTATATTGTCTCCAACTGTAAGTTGCTGTTATCCTGTTTTGATTATTTGTTTGTGTGCTCTAATTGGGTGCTGCGATACCCTTGTGGTGCCATATAAATAAAGGATAATAATAATAAGCTGGGTCATGCAGTTTTGTAAAGAATATTCTAATCGTTAATGTGACAAAAGTACATTGCATTCTGGACACTGCCGCTGGCATTACATGCAGCAGCTGTGTGCGAATCAGGACGCTAACCTGGGGAAAACGGCCAAAGACCAAGGATGAATACAAGTGAGCCGAGCCATGCATCCTGCCACACCGTGCTGTCCTTATGCTTCAACTTTATTCCTACTCCACTGCAACAAATATACTAATCCTAAATGCCCAGTACACAATAAACTCCTCTGGATACGGCTACATTGCGACACACACACTAAATTAATAAAGCGGCATAAAAGTCAGAGAATCGCTACAATGTGACGCAAAAAGCACGGGAGAAAAAGGACACCTCTGTGCGACACTCCAGCTTGGCATCCGTGTCCTAGTGGGTCTTTATTCTCCATCAACATTATGCAACTAACAAATACGGTTAACACCAGATTTGCACCAATATAGGTAATTACTAGCTGCATTAACGTCCGATGTCCCTCAGTCACTTCAGGAACAGTTCCACGCAAAACAATTGTGCAAATATAATGTGCTGAAAACCAAATAAATCATTTTTACATATTACTTAAAAGCACACTATAAACCCCACATTTGGCAAAGATGGAAAATCATTGTAAGGAGTTTTGCCATTTAGAATGTTATACCATGTAAAATGACTTTCACGTGTAGCTATATACATTAGACATAAGATCATATCAGTTGGGGTCATGCCTAGGAGGACCAATCAGCTTTGCACACACTTCCTCCGAATACTTAACAACAGTTTGTTTTCAGCCTGTTTGGGAGAGAAACGTCTGCTGTTGTGTTCTCTTCCTTTTCATCGTGACACTTCTTCCTACAAGTCGCTCAGTTAGTCGCACATTATTTTACATAGAGTTCAGGCTCCGTCGGCTCCTCCCCGCCCCAGTACATACAAGGGATACTGGCTTATCAGTGCAACATGCTTTCTACTGGCAAAAAGGCTGCATTCTGTGATTACCCCACGGTAGCTCTGGGGTGCTTTGAGTCATTTCAGAAACATCAATGAGAGGGTAATAAACACCCAAAACATGCACTTGTGAGACCAAATTGGTAAAAACATGAATGAAAGTTTAATTAACAAACATTATCAATGCATCAATAAAAACGAAGAAATTTATGACGACAAATCCCATACACCCAGGTACACAGTGTCACCATCAGTCAGTTTACAAATAATTGTAAATGTGTTCAACTAATAGAGGTCGATTCAATTCGGCAACTTATGAATAGCGCCGGGAATTCGCTACCGACGCTATTCAATTCAGCTAGAGTTAAGTCGGCGATGGCCCGTTCTCGCCGACTAAACAGGTTGAATTGTCTGGAGAACGGGCATTCTCCGACTAAACTCCCCGGCGCGAGGCTGATTCCCGACAGAATCAGCCTCGCGCCAGCCGCGAGGCAGCACTTTTGTCGCGTTTCTTCTCTCATCCCCCGGGGATGAGAAAAGAATTCCCGACAATTGCGGGTAACTAGCAGCTGAATTGAATAGCCTTCGGGAGCTAATTCCCGGCGCTATTCATAAGTTGCCAAATTGAATCGACCCCATTGACTTTACACATTATCCATGCATGCAAACATCTTGAACTTCTACTAAAAGGAGTACCCATGTATAAAAATGACAAGTCTATATGGTAACTAATTACAAATAAGAACGGACTGTTTATCAGCGTACAGTAAATAGTTCATAGATCAGGAATGGTAAATGTATGACTATCTTAAAAAAAATAAACTATGTGAAAAACACCAAAATGCTCAACAGTAGTTAAACAAGTGTAAACAGTTAATTTATAAAGAATCAAGGCCAGCTTTAATTGATGTTAAAAAATAAAAAAAAAGGTCACAAACAGCCACATATAACTGACAGAGTAAAAAATAAAATAAAAGGATTCCCAATAAGTGTAAGAAAAAGAAAAAGATGAAACAAGCAACCAACAGGCCTCTAGAAAAACGGAAAAAGGGTCTGAAGAACAGAGCATATACTACTGGGCGCCCATGCAGGTCCAGCATCATCTTCTCTCCGGTATGCGTGGCAGGCTGTGCCGACTCCTCTCGTCTCACACTTTACACAGTGACTTCTCAGGTCTCTGGGGACCTATTGTTTACATCATCTCATGTTTATTCATAGCTACCATTCACTTGTCTGCCTAGCCTTTATCAATTAACTTATACTTATGCAAGTGTCTTACTGAATTTTTTTTTCTTATAAAGTTCATTGTTTCTGATATTTGGAATATATTCAACACTCCTGATTTATAGGGGGTACATTCAATTAGGGTCGAAAACTGCCGTCTGTCGAAAATACGGAAGATTTCGACTTTTTAAGGTCGTATAGTGATTCGACCTATTCAATCCCATAAATTTTTATTCGACAAGTTGTGGAATTCGACTTGTCGAATAGTACGTGAATCGGCGGTATAGCTGCCGATTCACGTACTTTTGAGTGTTGAATTTGGCCCTGTTTCCGACCATCTCGGTCCAACATAAGAAATATGTCAGACTGACATGTGGGACCCAGAGGAGGAGAGGGGGGGGGGGGGGGGGGGGGGGAGGAGCCACGGGGAAACGGGGGGGGCGGGCATACAGGGGAAAGCAGCGCTGCAGGAGGATGTGTCACAGCCGCGCCGCTCACGGCAGCGTCCACCCGGCTCCAGCAAGTGAGGTCACGCTTGCTGGAGCCGGGTGGACACTGCCGTAAGGTCTGGCGGCTCTGAGACCTCCTCCGTCTGCCCGCGGCTGTTCCCGGTGGTCTCCCCGCGGCTCCCCCCCCCCTCTCCTCCTCTGGGTCCCTCATCTCGATTCAACTTTTTAAAAGTCGAATTGAGATGAGATTGAATAGGGGTTGTCGGATCCATTCCAACAAATGCATGTCGGAATGGATCCGAACCTATTTGAATATACCTCATAGACATGATTTGGTGCATTACTGGACAGTGCAGAATGTATGTTATGCTGGATACAAACTTATATGGATCAACTGATATGCAGAAATATCTACAGGCAGATCGACATGACTGACGCCACAAACTGGGCGGCCATTCGCATGAGCCGGCCCAGTTGCGTCATCAATAACCGCCGTCTTGTGCAGCGAGTGTACTGGCGGTTGGCTGACCATCTGCACACGCAGCATTATGCCCAGAGCGGCCAACGACTGTACTGCAGGGCCGACGCGATGTGTCTGTGAATGACACCGTTTATAGATATATTGCTGGGACACACTGGTCAACGAAGCAGCAATATGGCAGTTGTTCAACGGGGGTGGTCTTCAGTTTGCCGGCTGTCGGGGTCCCGGCGCACAGTATACCGCCGCCGGAATCCCGACAGCCGGCATACCGACACCTTTTCTCCCTCTTGGGGGTCCACGACCCCCCTGGAGGGAGTATAGATAGCATGGAGCAGCGAGCCCAGCAAGGGGCTCATTTGCGCTTGCCACGCTGTCGGTATGCCGGCAGTCGGGATTCCGGTGCTGGTATGCTGTGCGCCGGGACCCCGACAGCCGGAATACCATACTAAACCCGTTTAACAGAACGGCCGATATATCGGCCAGTGTGCACGTACCTTACTCTCAAGCAATACAACATATTATTTTAAATATATACAGAAGCACTGGTATGGATTTAAAAAATTATATAATAATCTAGTACATTTATATTTCGCTGTCCGTCCATAGAATTGCTTTTCCTAAATTACCAAGAAGTAACTGTGAATTGTCATTAACCTTGTAGTGCAACATCTGTATAACTGTAGAAGGTTTAATCCATCTCCTCAATGTCAATGCAGTGGACGCCTAAGTGAGCTCACAATGGCTCACACTACAAGGGAGACAGGGTAGACCTAGAAGAGGAGGACTGGCTGTTGGGAATGGGGCTAAGTATAGGTGCCTGGGAGGGTACGGGGGCGGAGAGCCACATATGCTTATAGTTTGTAAAAGTGGCAAAAATATTTAACCATACCTAATTATGTAATTGCTGATATCCTTAAGGTGTATGCATTTTTAAGTGCATTTGGAGTATGTGCCAGTATACTATGCTGGCCTGTAACTTCTAATATCACGTCTCTAGATAGCCACCAATTATCTGCGTTTCTGCCTGCAGAACTGAAATCCCAAATACTATGACGTGTAACACCAGGAATGATTTGCAGCTAACAGTATTGCGGTTATGAATTTTGTGGACAATAGTAATGAAAAGATTCTATTTGGTAAATAAACCAATACACCTCTGATTCATCACACTCTAATTACAGATCACTTACATTTCACTGCAGAGAACATCATTTGTAATCATCATTTCACAAAACAAATACTGTATCATTAAGCTCTTGATACAAGAACATACACTTACTGTAGTATACTTTTGGGGTGATGTATTAAGCAGTGGAGTGGGCCAGTGCAGATGTTGCCAGCTTCCACCTATTGTTTTATAGGATGCACTTGATAAACGCTACCTCAAAGAGGATTGGTTGTCATGGGAAACTTCTCCACTGGTCCACGTGTCAACTTACACCTATCCACAAATCGCACCAATTAACCACTTTTGAAACACCACAGTTATTGCGACGAAGCCGCATCGTGCGTCCCACCATGCAATTGTGTATCTAATAATCAACAACGCAACAAATGCATAAGTACTTTTAACAGTAGCGCTGGCATTGCACGCAGCAGTTGTGTACGACTAACCTGGGTAAAAACGCATGACTGAGGGCACTATGCATTGTGCATCCTTATGCTCAATCTACCACTTTATGCAAATTCCTTTGCAACATAAATACTAATCAACTACAGTATTACTAATCAGGTATAATGTGAATAAGCCACTAAAATCAGGAAAACGTCATAAAGTTGCTACTATTGGAGGGGTGAAAAAAGTCACGTCATAAGGCACAAAAAGGATAGGTGCAACACACAAAACATGACTTACCTATTGAAAATCAGAACACAGTCTAGCAGCTAACACATCACAATGTCACTTTTAGGAAGAGTGTTAGTGTTGTGCCTTGTGTACCAAAGTTGAGGGGCTATGTGAAAGAGCAGCAGCATGGATCAGTATATACAGTAATGGGACCGGGGCTAGGTGTAGTGCAGGAACAGCAGCTGTATGTTACACACAGTGACCGGGGCTAGGTGTAGTGCAGGAACAGCAGCTGTATGTTACACACAGGGACCGGGGCTAGGTGTAGTGCAGGAACAGCAGCTGTATGTTACACACAGGGACCGGGGCTAGGTGTAGTGCAGGAACAGCAGCTGTATGTTACACACAGGGACCGGGGCTAGGTGTAGTGCAGGAACAGCAGCTGTATGTTACACACAGTGACCGGGGCTAGGTGTAGTGCAGGAACAGCAGCTGTATGTTACACACAGGGACCGGGGCTAGGTGTAGTGCAGGAACAGCAGCTGTATGTTACACACAGGGACCGGGGCTAGATGTAGTGCAGGAACAGCAGCTGTATGTTACACACAGGGACCGGGGCTAGGTGTAGTGCAGGAACAGCAGCTGTATGTTACACACAGTGACCGGGGCTAGGTGTAGTGCAGGAACAGCAGCTGTATGTTACACACAGTGACCGGGGCTAGGTGTAGTGCAGGAACAGCAGCTGTATGTTACACACAGGGACCGGGGCTAGGTGTAGTGCAGGAACAGCAGCTGTATATTACACACAGGGACCGGGGCTAGGTGTAGTGCAGGAACAGCAGCTGTATGTTACACACAGTGACCGGGGCTAGGTGTAGTGCAGGAACAGCAGCTGTATGTTACACACAGGGACCGTGGCTAGGTGTAGTGCAGGAACAGCAGCTGTATATTACACACAGGGACCGTGGCTAGGTGTAGTGCAGGAACAGCAGCTGTATGTTACACACAGGGACCGGGGCTAGGTGTAGTGCAGGAACAGCAGCTGTATATTACACACAGGGACTGGGGCTAGGTGTAGTGCAGGAACAGCAGCTGTATATTATACACAGGGACCGGGGCTAGGTGTAGTGCAGGAACAGCAGCTGTATATTATACACAGGGACCGGGGCTAGGTGTAGTGCAGGAACAGCAGCTGTATATTACACACAGGGACCGGGGCTAGGTGTAGTGCAGGAACAGCAGCTGTATGTTACACACAGGGACCGGGGCTAGGTGTAGTGCAGGAACAGCAGCTGTATGTTACACACAGGGACCGGGACTAGATGTAATGCAGGAACAGCAGCTGTATGTTACACACAGGGACCGGGGCTAGGTGTAGTGCAGGAACAGCAGCTGTATGTTACACACAGGGACCGGGACTAGGTGTAGTGCAGGAACAGCAGCTGTATGTTACACACAGGGACCGGGACTAGATGTAATGCAGGAACAGCAGCTGTATGTTACACACAGGGACCGGGACTAGGTGTAGTGCAGGAACAGCAGCTGTATGTTACACACAGGGACCGGGGCTAGGTGTAGTGCAGGAACAGCAGCTGTATGTTACACACAGGGACCGGGACTAGATGTAATGCAGGAACAGCAGCTGTATGTTACACACAGGGACCGGGACTATGTGTAGTGCAGGAACAGCAGCTGTATATTACACACAGGGACCGGGGCTAGGTGTAGTGCAGGAACAGCAGCTGTATATTACACACAGGGACCGGGGCTAGGTGTAGTGCAGGAACAGCAGCTGTATGTTACACACAGTGACCGGGGCTAGGTGTAGTGCAGGAACAGCAGCTGTATGTTACACACAGGGACCGGGGCTATGTGTAGTGCAGGAACAGCAGCTGTATATTACACACAGGGACCGGGGCTAGGTGTAGTGCAGGAACAGCAGCTGTATGTTACACACAGGGACCGGGGCTAGGTGTAGTGCAGGAACAGCAGCTGTATGTTACACACAGGGACCGGGGCTAGGTGTAGTGCAGGAACAGCAGCTGTATGTTACACACAGGGACCGGGGCTAGGTGTAGTGCAGGAACAGCAGCTGTATGTTACACACAGGGACCGGGGCTAGGTGTAGTGCAGGAACAGCAGCTGTATGTTACACACAGGGACCGGGGCTAGGTGTAGTGCAGGAACAGCAGCTGTATGTTACACACAGGGACCGGGGCTAGGTGTAGTGCAGGAACAGCAGCTGTATGTTACACACAGGGACCGGGGCTAGGTGTAGTGCAGGAACAGCAGCTGTATGTTACACACAGGGACCGGGGCTAGGTGTAGTGCAGGAACAGCAGCTGTATGTTACACACAGGGACCGGGGCTAGATGTAGTGCAGGCACAGCAGCTGTATGTTACACACAGGGACCGGGGCTAGGTGTAGTGCAGGAACAGCAGCTGTATATTACACACAGGGACCGGGGCTAGGTGTAGTGCAGGAACAGCAGCTGTATGTTACACACAGGGACCGGGGCTAGGTGTAGTGCAGGAACAGCAGCTGTATGTTACACACAGGGACCGGGGCTAGGTGTAGTGCAGGAACAGCAGCTGTATGTTACACACAGGGACCGGGGCTAGATGTAGTGCAGGCACAGCAGCTGTATGTTACACACAGGGACCGGGGCTAGGTGTAGTGCAGGAACAGCAGCTGTATATTACACACAGGGACCGGGGCTAGGTGTAGTGCAGGAACAGCAGCTGTATGTTACACACAGGGACCGGGGCTAGGTGTAGTGCAGGAACAGCAGCTGTGTGTTACACACAGGGACCGGGACTAGGTGTAGTGCAGGAACAGCAGCTGTATGTTACACACAGGGACCGGGACTAGATGTAATGCAGGAACAGCAGCTGTATGTTACACACAGGGACCGGGACTAGATGTAATGCAGGAACAGCAGCTGTATGTTACACACAGGGACCGGGGCTAGGTGTAGTGCAGGAACAGCAGCTGTATATTACACACAGGGACCGGGGCTAGGTGTAGTGCAGGAACAGCAGCTGTATGTTACACACAGGGACCGGGGCTAGGTGTAGTGCAGGAACAGCAGCTGTATGTTACACACAGGGACCGGGGCTAGGTGTAGTGCAGGAACAGCAGCTGTATGTTACACACAGGGACCGGGGCTAGGTGTAGTGCAGGAACAGCAGCTGTATGTTACACACAGGGACCGGGGCTAGGTGTAGTGCAGGAACAGCAGCTGTGTGTTACACACAGGGACCGGGGCTAGGTGTAGTGCAGGAACAGCAGCTGTATGTTACACACAGGGACCGGGGCTAGGTGTAGTGCAGGAACAGCAGCTGTATGTTACACACAGGGACCGGGGCTAGGTGTAGTGCAGGAACAGCAGCTGTATGTTACACACAGGGACCGGGGCTAGGTGTAGTGCAGGAACAGCAGCTGTATGTTACACACAGGGACCGGGGCTAGGTGTAGTGCAGGAACAGCAGCTGTGTGTTACACACAGGGACCGGGACTAGATGTAGTGCAGGAACAGCAGCTGTATGTTACACACAGGGACCGGGGCTAGGTGTAGTGCAGGAACAGCAGCTGTATGTTACACACAGGGACCGGGGCTAGGTGTAGTGCAGGAACAGCAGCTGTATGTTACACACAGGGACCGGGGCTAGGTGTAGTGCAGGAACAGCAGCTGTATGTTACACACAGGGACCGGGGCTAGGTGTAGTGCAGGAACAGCAGCTGTATGTTACACACAGCGACCGGGGCTAGGTGTAGTGCAGGAACAGCAGCTGTATGTTACACACAGGGACCGGGGCTAGGTGTAGTGCAGGAACAGCAGCTGTATGTTACACACAGGGACCGGGGCTAGGTGTAGTGCAGGAACAGCAGCTGTGTGTTACACACAGGGACCGGGGTTAGGTGTAGTGCAGGAACAGCAGCTGTATGTTACACACAGGGACCGGGGCTAGGTGTAGTGCAGGAACAGCAGCTGTATATTACACACAGGGACCGGGGCTAGGTGTAGTGCAGGAACAGCAGCTGTATGTTACACACAGGGACCGGGGCTAGATGTAGTGCAGGAACAGCAGCTGTATGTTACACACAGCGACCGGGGCTAGGTGTAGTGCAGGAACAGCAGCTGTATGTTACACACAGGGACCGGGGCTAGGTGTAGTGCAGGAACAGCAGCTGTATGTTACACACAGGGACCGGGGCTAGGTGTAGTGCAGGAACAGCAGCTGTATGTTACACACAGTGACCGGGGCTAGGTGTAGTGCAGGAACAGCAGCTGTATGTTACACACAGGGACCGGGGCTAGATGTAGTGCAGGAACAGCAGCTGTATGTTACACACAGCGACCGGGGCTAGGTGTAGTGCAGGAACAGCAGCTGTATGTTACACACAGGGACCGGGGCTAGGTGTAGTGCAGGAACAGCAGCTGTATGTTACACACAGGGACCGGGGCTAGGTGTAGTGCAGGAACAGCAGCTGTATATTACACACAGGGACCGGGGCTAGGTGTAGTGCAGGAACAGCAGCTGTATATTACACACAGGGACCGGGGCTAGGTGTAGTGCAGGAACAGCAGCTGTATATTACACACAGGGACCGGGGCTAGGTGTAGTGCTGGGATATAACAGTGACACAATACAATGTAGTAGCAGAGTCAGTAGGAAAGAAGACGGGCCTCACCTTCTGGTCCACGATGGAGCAGGCCATCTCTCGCACGGCCCCCAGGCTGAGCTCCCCGGGCTCGGGCAGTAGGACGGGCTCCCGGCTCAGGCCGATCTGGATTTGTAGAGAGAGGCCGGGGCCCGCGGGGCTGGGCGGCCGGATCACCGGGGGGGCGCTCATAGACAGCTGGGCCCGCCAGCGGGAGACACCAGGGGGAACACGGGTCAAACACAGCCGCACCCCGCAGGACAGCACCTGGCTAGACACTCATGCAGCTGCCGGGAGCACACACAGCGGGGAGTCACCGGCACACACAGGGCGGACACACAACTTCTACCCGCACAGCCACTCTCCTGGCACCGGCATGCCCATCACAGCGGCTTCCGGGACCCACAGGCGCTGCTCACACCGTGCCGCGGCCGCCGCTTCCCTTCCTGCAAAACTTTCACCATCAACAAGTCCGTGCGGCGCCCACACTCTCACACACACACACGTACGTGCACACACACTACATGACAACACGGGGCCCCCTGCCGGGCACACAGCAACATGGCAGCACCGAGGCCCCCTGCCGGCCGCGGCGCGTCATGACAGTGTGCGCCTGCACCGGGACTCCCCGGTTACTGGTAAACAAGGCCGGGGCAGTCACTGCTGGCGTCCGCTCTGGTAGCAGGTCACCGGGGTGCACTGCTAGGGACGGGCCGCAGCGTGTGGCTGCCTAGGTGTGCTGCCGGTATAGGGTCAGACCCGGGAGCGTGCTGGGCGGAGAGACAGGAAAACAAGACATGCACATGGGCACATTTATAGAAGAAATGTTGTAAAGTTGCCTGTTGAAAATCATAATAATTATTATTATTATTATTATTATTATTATTATTATTATTATTATTATAACTTTTGTATTGTATTTACGACTACATGCTATTTCCTGATCTGACCAGGAACAAGTGGTGAAATTCTGATCTCCTAAGTCTGCGGGAACATAGGATTTTCACACAATGGGGGTCATTCCGAGTTGTTCGCTAGCAGGTTTCGGTCGCAGCACAGCGATCAGGCAAAAAAAAAGTCACTTATGCGCATGCGTATGCGGCGCAATGCGCACGCGCGTCGTACTATTACAACGAACAATGTAGTTTCACACAAGGTCTTGCGAAGCTTTTCAGTCGCACTGCTGGCCGCAGAGTGATTTCTGGGTGTCAACTGACCGTTTTCAGGGAGTGAGCGGAAAAACGCAGGCGTGCCAGATAAAAACGCAGGAGCGGCTGGCCGAACGCAGGGCGTGTTTGTGACGTCAAAACAGGAACTGAATAGTCTGAAGTGATCGCAAGCTACTCTGAAACTGCACAAAATTATTTTGTAGCTGCTCTGCGATCCTTTTGTTTGCACTTCTGCTAAGCTAAAATACACTCCCAGAGGGCGGCGGCATAGCGTTTGCACGGCTGCTAAAAGCAGCTAGCGAGCGAACAAATCGGAATGACCACCAATGTTCACACACAGACGTAATAAAATGATGACATAAAATGTAAAAATTTAATATATGTGTCATTCTGTTTTGGCTATGTGAGAGCGCTTTTATAAATGTACCCAAATAGACAACGTATGTTCTCAAACTCGGCCGTCGGGACCCCAAACAGTGCATGTTTTTCAGGTCTCCTCACAGAAGCACAAATGAATAATTAGCTTCACCTGTGTCAGTGAGTAATGAGTACGGGGTGTAGTATGGTATGCCGGCGGTCGGGCTCCCGGCGACCGGCGCCGGGAGCCCGACCGCCGGCATACCGACAGTGTGGCCAGCACAAATGAGCCCCTTGCGGGCTCGCTGCGCTCGCCATGCTGCAGGCACGGTGGCGCGCTACGCGCGCCACGCTATTTTATTCTCCCTCCAGGGGGGTCGTGGACCCCCACGAGGGAGAATAAGTGTCGGTATGCCGGCTGTCGGTATGCCGGCTGTCGGGATTCCAGCGCCGGTATACTGTGCGCCCGGATCCCGACAGCCGGCATACTGAAGACCACCCATGAGTACGCTTTGGGTATGCGTGAACGGCGGTCACAATACCGAAGTCGTTCTCCCGGCAGCAGAATGCCGGCTGGTGGGGGAGGGGGGGGGGGGGCGATTGCAACAATGCCCCTTGCGGGCTCGCTGCGCTCGCTACAGGTTCTATTCCCACTCTATGGGTGTCGTGGACACCCACGAGTGGGAATAGTCCCTGTTGGTCGGCATGCCAACCTTGGGGATAGTGAGGGTTTGGGATGTAGGTGCCGGTAGTCTCCTGGCCGCCGGTAACTACATCCCGTGAGTACACTTGTCCACCTGCTAGGTGAGCTGTTTGGGTTTCTGAGGACCAACTTTGAGAACAACTGATAGACACCATACTAGACACAATTCCTGGTACAATTTAGACAACACATCTGTTCCACCAAATCACTTGCACCCCCATTTTGCCAAGACCTCACACTTCTCCATAGGTTCAGTACCGTTATTTGCCGGAAACCCTCCTCTCACCACAGTCACACACTGCTACAGCTGACTATCCTCATCCATTTTTTACTATCTTTTCTTGTAACTAAACGAAAACTTTTGTGGGTCATGTAACACCCCTTGTGTACATTAGGGTCATCTCACATTTAAGGACATTTAAGGACCTTAAAAAACCATTGTGCTTAAAATGTTACCTTGGATAAAGATATTACAGCTTCTAACTATAGTGATTCCTCCTTTATAAAACTTTCCAAAACATTTTAGAAGTCATTATTTGTGAAGAAACTCTGGGAGTAATTCAGAGTTGATCGCAGCAGTAAATTTGTTAGCAGTTGGGCAAAACCATGTGCAGTGCAGGGGGGGGGGGGCAGATATAACATGTGCAGAGAGAGTTAAGGGCTGTACTGACGGGGAGATTTCCCCAGAGATGTGTGCTGAGCGGTCTAGCACAGACCGCTCAGCACACATCTCTCCACCCGCTCAGCACATAGTCAGATTGCTTAGAAATTAGCTGAACATCACTCCGCGTGTACCCCGTTTAGATTAGGGTGGGGTGTGTTCAATCTGATTGCAGTGTAAAAATAAAGCAGCCAGTATTTACCCTGCACAGAAACTAAATAACCCACCCAAATCTAACTCTCTCTGCAAATGTTATATCTGCTCCACCTGCAGTGCACATGGGGGGTCATTCAGACCTGATTGCTCGCTAGCTGATTTTTGCAGTCCTGCGTTTGCATAGTCGCCACCCACCGGGGAGTGTATTTTAGCTGTGCAAGTGTGGGATCGCATGTACAGCCGAGGGGGACAAAAAAACTTTGTGCAGTTTCTGAGTTGGCCAGAACTTACACAGCCGCTGCGATTACTTCATCCTGTCCGGGGCCGGAAATGACACCAGACACCCGCCCTGCAAACGCTTGGACACGCCTGCGTTTTTCCCACCACTCCCTGAAAACGGTCAGTTGACACCCATAAACGCCCTCTTCCTGTCAATCTCCTTGTGATCGGCTGTGCGAATGGATTCTTCGTAAAATCCATCGCACAGCAACGATCCACTTTGTACCCGAGCGACGCGCCTGTGCATTGCGGTGCATACGCATGCGCAGTTCTGACCTGATCGCAGCACTGCAAAAAATGCTAGCGAGCGATCAGGTCTGAATTACCCCCATGGTTTTGCCCAACTGCTAACAAATTTGCTTCTGCGATCAACTCTGAATTACCCCCTCTGTTCCTGAGGTGTTCAACATTGTCCTCAAGGCACCGCAACAGACAAGGTTTTAAGGATATCCATGCTTAGGTACAGGTGACTTAATTAGAACCCCAGTAAGTTTAATTATACCATTTGTGCACAAGCAGGGATATCCTTAAAACCTGGACTGTTGGGGTACCTTGAGGACCCTGTTTGGGAGCCGCTGCTGTATGCGAATATTTCCAAAAACATGTATATGGAAATGTTTCAGCAGCAAAGCTGTATTAGAAATGAAGTTGTTTTGTTAAGGAAGATTATTCACATATATAACATACACTTCTCTTTAAAGTGGGTCTGTCTTACACAATGGGCCTCACTTATGATGTAAAATATGATACTGTACTTCTTTCAAAAAGTGTGTCACAACATTTTCCAAAGTACATGGATTTGCAGGAGAAGTAGTTTGTGCAGGAGCAATTGTGCAGAGTTAGGGCAATGCCTTTGCAAAGTACAGTGAAAGCACATAAAACATGCAGGAAAAAGTTAACTATCTTTAAGCCTGATTCCTAGATATATAGAGATTACGCAGCGACTGTGATATGTGCTTATGTCACAGGACGCGTCATGTGTACATAAATGCCTCCTGCCGGCTTCTCTGATCTGATGCTGCATCTGAAGACACAGCAGCGGATCATCTGCATGCACATTGGTCATGTGTGAGGAGCTGCATTCAAGGACACAGACACTGGCTTCAGCACATGCTTGACACGCCCCCATTTTCTGCAACGCTGCCTGTTGGGGTACTGTGAGCGACATTGCATCCCTGGATCTACATATGCACAGATCCAAAATCACCTGAGATCTCTAAACATCTAGTACTTTCCATACATCTCTGAATTAGGCCCTTTACCCTCTCCATTCTGTAAAAGGACTGCACTGAGATGGTCATTCCGAGTTCATCGCTAGCTGCATTCGTTCGCTGTGCAGCGTTGAGGTGAAAAAACGGCACTTCTGCGCATGCGTATGCGGCGCAATGCGCACGCACGAAGTACTATTACAACGAACTATGTAGTTTCACACAAGGTCTAGCGAAGCTTTTCAGTCGCACTGCTGGCCGCAGTGTGATTGGCATGAAGTGGGCGTTTCTGGGTGTCAATTGACTGTTTTCAGGGAGTGTTTGAAAAAACGCAGGCGTGCCAGGAAAAACGCAGGCGTGGCTGGGCAAACGCAGGGCGTGTTTGTGACATCAAAACAGAAACTGAACAGTCTGAAGTGATCGCAAGCGCTGAGTAGGTATTGAGCTACTCAGAAACTACACAAAATAATTATGCCGCCACTCTGCGATCCTTTCGTTCGCACTTCTGCTAAGCTAAAATACACTCCCAGTGGGAGGCGGCATAGCGTTTGCACGGCTGCTAAAAACTGCTAGCGAGCGCACAACTCGGAATGACCACCCGAGCCAGCAGAAAACAGGTATTAGCCACACACAGTTTGTGCCTCCCATAAGAAGTCTCATGGAGATGGGCATTTCTAAATGCACTTTACCCAACATAAATCTTAATTTCAAGCCTACAAAAGGGCCACATGTAATGAAAGTGTTCATGGTATCCCATCGTGATGAACTGAACATACAAATTAGACATAGCTGCACAGTAGGTATAGTTTAATTTATATATTTTTTCCCCTTCTGTTTAAATCCCATGGCCTCTTTACAAATGAGGCAGCCTTCTAGTTTGCCAGGGCATCTTGTCATCTAGTCACCCAAAAATGTGGCATCCATTCTGAAGACTGGACTAATTATCAATTATAGATGTGTGAGTACGGATTTACTCGGATCTCCAACAGGATCATATTGGCTATTGGCTGTCGCAAGTTTTGAAAAGCCAATAAGATAAATCCAGATAAATCAGAACTTGCAACAAAATTGGCAAAAACAAACAAGTAATTCCAAACCTGCACAACTCTATTATAAATCAGACTTCATAAATGTTGGGTAGGCACTGTCTCAGTGATGTCACTAGTTGCTACCAAATGAATAGGCTGCATACTGTTGCAGCCAACAAAACAAGGATGCATTTTCTGTCTCTAGGAGACAGGTTCAAATCCAAGCTATTGAAGGGCATTGCAGCCTCTCCAAAGGTCAGGTATGCAGCCAGGCTCTTCAATAGGTAATTTATGCACAAAGGCAACTTCTCTTTGGACCACATGCTACCTGTCTGAAAAAAATATCCAAGGCAGCAGGAGCAAGGAGAGTTTACCAAAAAGTTCAAGGTTTCCTCTATCCTGGCAATCCAGGGTTTGCTTTTTGTGCATTACTAGGCACATACTGTAATTAACTTAGGGGTAGATTTACTAAAGCTTCTAAAAATGAAAAGTGGTGGTGGTTGCCCATAGCAACCTATTAAATTCTAGTTATAATTTCTCTGTTGAGAAACAGAATCTGGTTGCTATGGGCATCCCCACCACTTTTCATTTTAGAAGCTTTAGTAAATGTACCCCTAAAGCTGGCCACACATCTAAAGATCTTTCCAACAAGCCAACTACTTGGCTGTTTAGAACACAACTCTGGTAATGTATGGGAGCAAATGACAATTGGCAATTTGTTCCCAAAAACTGAAAAACAGACGAATAAGGTCATTCAGACAAGTTGGTTAATTCTGTTTGATGTAACAAGCTTGTCTGAGTGACTGTTTTCCAGCGTTTGGGAACAAAACAACCGACTGTCGCTTGCTTCCATACATTACCAGACTTTTGTTCAACAAGTTAGCTGGATGGAAAGACAATCTTTAGACGTGTGCAGAGATTTTTCAAAAGGCGGCTGCCTAGGGCCCGGTGGACCCCAGGGTGCCCGTCTCTCAACCGACTGAAATATGTGCTGGCCAGAGGAGTAACTGTGGGAGTGGGAGGCAACAGAGTCGGCATCCGCCGGGCTCCTGTTCTGTAGGGGGGGCACCTCTCCTCCCATGTGTTCAGCGACACCATTCAAGTAAGTTAAGTAAATGATAGCTGCTGCTACCTCTTTCTCCCTACACCTTACACTCCATATATATATATATATATAATAGAGAGAAAGTCCTGTACTCGCATCAAAATTCCAGGATGGGTGCTATCCCAACAGAACAAGTCTGCTGAATCTATAGATGTCCACGAAGGTGGCGGGCGCACTCTCACACATATTAATGTTCACAAACTTTGTTTAATATCCAATGTTCTTTATAGCAGCCTTCATAAATCGACGTTTCGATCCTTCCACAGGATCTTTTTCAAGAAAGGCAGTACGATATCATATTTCAAAATGTGCAATCGTTAAACAATGCCTAAAAAGAATACAAGAAAGAGAAGAGACTCAGCCTCCCAGGCCCCTTGATGATGGCAGAAAAACTATGTGGACCGGGCTTCAATTACCCTGTGCACATAGTGACTATAATCAATCTAGTTAAAATGTTGCTTAATGAAACACCTTCAACCATAGTGTAATAAAACACCCACGTGTTCAAGACAGCCATGTTAGTCCCTAAAGGTATGCACAGTTCTTTACAACCAAAGGTATCTCAATCCACCATGTGACACACTGGTGAAAATGCTGTATATAAAAAACTCACACCGGAGACTCACATAGGACCAGCGGTTACTTAAACGCAGCTTTAAAATCGGAATAACAATGTTCAAAGCCGAAAACATGCCAGTTTCGTAGGTAGTCCTAAGGAGACTGCATGTATATAATAACAATGGTTAAACAACTTACACGTTCCTTACAGTCAAAACAGAAAGTGGGCAAGATCGACATAACTGTTACCTATAGTCATCATGCTCAAGATGTGATGTATCCTGAGGTCATGGAAGTCAGCTGCTCAGCGCAACCTGCTGGAACAATATTAACTATTCAGTGTGCGGGCTCTAAGCATAAGCACAAAGCGTGTCCAAGAGGTTTACACAAACATATCAACAACGTGTGGATAAAAACATGGGGAGGCAAAACTAAGAAACCAGGTTTACCGTGTGCTGTGATCTGCCGCGTGTTCCCAGGATGCATGCTCTGTCTAGCAATGCCCCTGATGCCTATATACCCCTAAACCGGAAGTGCGCTCTTTCTGGGAAAACAACTCAGCAGATATCAATTCTAGAGTGGCTGCATACGCTCACCGTGAAGCACTCTACATAGATGGTCCGCGCGGCTGACATTCTAAGTGGCCCGTTATTCGGGCTCTGACGGTTCTGGTGTAGCCGCATTCAACAGTCCAGACGTGGAACGCAATGCGTTCCAAAATACCGGAAGCGGAAGTGATGCGCGGAGTCCTAACCCGTCGTACAAGCCGAAAAGGAGTACAGCCGCATTCAATGGTCCGGGCATGGAACGCAAATGCGTTCCAGAGAACCGGAAGTCAAAGCGCTCATAGCCCGTTGCTCAAGCCCTGATGGAATACTATTGAATAACGTATTGCGTTCCATTCACCCGCAGTGGAACGCACTCGTGATCTCCAAGGTCCTAGCGGCAATCCTCACTACTAGGTGTACGCATATGTCCATCCTCTGTGAAAAACGTACTCAAATGTTTAATAAGGGGCTGGACATCTCCCAGCTCTCTGCTCCACTGGTTCAACTGGTATATCTTAAAGTGCCTGTGTATGGCCTTAATGTGATACTATCTGGCTCTCGTGCCTAACTGGTCTGTCTGAAACACTAGGATGTCTCTGAAAAGACATGCTAAAACCATATAATCTTAAATGATCCTAACTTGATCGTAATACTTTCAATCCATGCCATCAGGGACCTGGAAGAATGGGCTAACAAAAATAACACACAAACAACAAAATATATACAAACAACAAACAAACACAATAAATAGAACACAATATATATGACTCAGATTTCTACAGGAACACCCCGTAGGGGTTATTTTCGTTTAATCCTCTCGGTGATACCGTATCCAAGCGGCTGATCCAATAGCACTCCCTTTGTTTCAGCCTCTTGGTCCGGTCTCCACCGGTAACACTCGGGGGCACCCAATCAATGATTTTACACTTTAAACTAGCAACCTGATGACGGGCTTCAATGAAATGGCGCGCCACCGGTTTGTCTGATTTACCGCTATTCAATGCAACATGAATGGATGAGCGGTGATTCGCCATTCGGTCCCTGAAATTTCGCGTCGTGAGCCCAACGTAGAACAATCCGCAAGGGCATTTTAAGATGTAAATGACAAAGTCGGATCTACAGTGTAAATGATATTTAAGTTTGATGATAGAGCCGCTATGGGGATGGGAAAATGTGGGTCCCACCATCATCGAACGACACGTGGTGCAGCCCCCACAAGAGAAACAGCCTGGTTTCTGCTGCAATAACTGCGTGGTAGACATGGGGGCATTAGGATATAATACAGGTCTCATAAGCATTTGCTTTAGATTCGGTCCCCTACGATAAGCCAACATGGGGGGATTCATACGTGAAAAAGGCAATGCAGGATCAGTACTGACTATGGGCCAGTGTTTTTTAAGTACCTTCTTGAGGTGACCAGAGTGGTTATCGTACCGTGTCGCAAAGACTAGACGATTGTCTAATCGGTCCCTGTTCTTCTGTTGTGTGCCTGAAAAAATGTCCCGAGCTCGAGATAAACACAATGACAGTGTCTTATGCGTATATCCACGTTCTAGAAAGCGATCGTGGACCTCGTGGAGTTGGATTTCTATATTAGTACTGTCTGAATTAATTCTTAATACTCTTAGAAATTGGGACACTGGCAAGTTCTCCTTTAGTGCAGGGGGGTGATGGCTGGTCGCATGCAGCGTCAAATTTCTGTCCGTAGGTTTTCTATAGACTGAGGTGACAAAACGATCCCCCACCTTTTGAATGTGTACGTCTAAAAAATTAATTTCAGACCCTGAGAAACTAGAGGTGAACTTAATAGGACTGTCCAACTGGTTAAGTTGGTTTACCATGGTGTGAAATGAAGACTCAGTACCGAGCCACAGTAAAAAAATATCATCGATAAAACGACGATAAAATAAAATTTGGTGACCATAGCGTGGAAAGATCTGGGTTGTTTCATAGTTAGTCATGTATAGGTTGGCGTACGACGGGGCCAAATTGGACCCCATCGCCGTCCCTGCCAATTGTACAAAGTACTGATCTTTATATAGGAAATGATTAGAACGCAATACCAATTCTGTGAGTTCAATTATGCTTTCGGTGGGTACATTGGAGGTCGGGTGCGATATCAGTGCGGCTCGCACTGTTTCCAATCCTCCATCGTGTGGGATAACTGTATACAGTGAATTCACGTCCATTGTAGCCAAAGCGCATGGAATGTGCTTACAATCAACGTTTTTCAATTGTTGAAGGAAATCACCAGTGTCTTTTATGTAGCTCATACTTTCTACCACAATGGGTTGGAGGACGCTATCAACAAATTTGGCCAACGGCTGTAGTAGAGAGCCTTCCGCTGCTATGATGGGCCGTCCAGGGGGTTGTACCAAGGTTTTATGGACCTTCGGTAGAGTATATAAGATTGGACACCGAGGGTACTCAACAGATAAATAGGAGAATAATTCCTCATCAAACCAACCATTATTTCTCCCTCTTCTCAGGCACTCATCTACAACACGTTTGATGCCCACAACAGGATTCGAATCGACTTGCTTATATGTCTCCCTGTCGGCTAGTTGACGCATGATCTCTCGATCATAGTCCTGCCAGTCTTGGATGACCACAGCCCCGCCCTTATCTGCGGGGCGTATTACAATGCTGGAATCTGCTCTCAATTTGGTCAAAGATTTCCTTTCTGATTTAGATAAATTATCAAATTGCCTGGGTGGAGAGAAATTACTAGTATCCCTTTGGACCACCCTCAGGAAGGTTTTAAGACTGGCATTCTGTGTGGGTGGATCAAAAGTTGAACTTTTTTTGAAAGGGGAAGGTGTATTATTACTCTTTTTATCAGAAAAGAACTCTTTTAAACGTAATTGTCGACCAAATTTGAATTGGTCGACATTACTCTCAAAACTATTGTGATGGCAAGTGGGGACAAAAGATAAGCCGTGCGCTAATAGCGACAAATCGGCTTCGTCTAATTGGATGCTGGATAAATTGAAAACAACATTCATGTCTTTTTTGGTCTCCCTCTTCTTCGAGTACCAGCTTCGTCTGGGATGTGGTCTGCACTGCCCTTTTTGTTGTTTCCTGCCGCTCCTGTAAATTCGGGGCCCTGCGCTAAAAAATTCCTCTGTTGATTACTCTCATTGGGATCAGTATCGGATGTCGAAATAGAGGAGGCGAGCTCCCGTGTATACCTGGGGGCCCGTCTTCTCCTTGGGAACCGGCCCGTTTGGTTGCCAGGGTTTTGGGTATTGCCTAACAGCCATCGGTATACCAAATGGTTTTTATAGTCATTGGTGACTACAGCTAATTTTTTACGTTTGAAAGATACAAGCTCTCGGTGATAAGTGTCGATTTGTGTTTGTAATTTATCAATCCATTTTTGAGATTTATCATCTGTGAGCAATGGTATTGCTGTAATATTGGCAGCTTCAATCTCAATCTTAATGTTCTTTAGCTCAAACCCAACCTCCTCTATAACTAAAGCCATGAGGTCGAAGGAACATTTGTTGAGGATTCCGCACCACCGACTACAGAATTTAGGATTACTCCTTCCTAGTGTAGGTGTATTGGTGATGCGGAATCCTCTAGGTATCTGCCGTCGTCGATGATACTCGGAAAGAAATTGGCCATGGAGTTTTAGGTCAACCTCTTTCTGACGTTGTTTAATGAGTTTATAAAAAACGTCGACTGGTGTGTCCGCAGGCAGAGACTCAAAATCAATCTTTTCGAAAAGTAGCTTTTCCACTTCTTCGTCTGTGAATGAGATGGTTCCCTGTTCTGCCTGGGACAGTAATCCATCGTCCATTAGATAAGCTCCCTCTTGCGCCATATTGGGAGAACTCAATATATGGATATTGATATAAATAGATACGATTGACTTGTCACACAGTGTTCAAATAGAATATAGAGATATAACACACAACATAAACGACAATAATAATAATAATAAAAAACAATAATGAAAATTATAAACACTAGTCAGCCCAAGTATAGTCAATTCTCACATGCATATAATTTAGCGCAGATGGGTATCAGGAAACTGGAAAAAGATTCCCAGCACTATAAAATAGAGAGAAAGTCCTGTACTCGCATCAAAATTCCAGGATGGGTGCTATCCCAACAGAACAAGTCTGCTGAATCTATAGATGTCCACGAAGGTGGCGGGCGCACTCTCACACATATTAATGTTCACAAACTTTGTTTAATATCCAATGTTCTTTATAGCAGCCTTCATAAATCGACGTTTCGATCCTTCCACAGGATCTTTTTCAAGAAAGGCGGTACGATATCATATTTCAAAATGTGCAATCGTTAAACAATGCCTAAAAAGAATACAAGAAAGAGAAGAGACTCAGCCTCCCAGGCCCCTTGATGATGGCAGAAAAACTATGTGGACCGGGCTTCAATTACCCTGTGCACATAGTGACTATAATCAATCTAGTTAAAATGTTGCTTAATGAAACACCTTCAACCATAGTGTAATAAAACACCCACGTGTTCAAGACAGCCATGTTAGTCCCTAAAGGTATGCACAGTTCTTTACAACCAAAGGTATCTCAATCCACCATGTGACACACTGGTGAAAATGCTGTATATAAAAAACTCACACCGGAGACTCACATAGGACCAGCGGTTACTTAAACGCAGCTTTAAAATCGGAATAACAATGTTCAAAGCCGAAAACATGCCAGTTTCGTAGGTAGTCCTAAGGAGACTGCATGTATATAATAACAATGGTTAAACAACTTACACGTTCCTTACAGTCAAAACAGAAAGTGGGCAAGATCGACATAACTGTTACCTATAGTCATCATGCTCAAGATGTGATGTATCCTTAGGTCATGGAAGTCAGCTGCTCAGCGCAACCTGCTGGAACAATATTAACTATTCAGTGTGCGGGCTCTAAGCATAAGCACAAAGCGTGTCCAAGAGGTTTACACAAACATATCAACAACGTGTGGATAAAAACATGGGGAGGCAAAACTAAGAAGCACTCTACATAGATGTAGAGTGCTTCACGGTGAGCGTATGCAGCCACTCTAGAATTGATATCTGCTGAGTTGTTTTCCCAGAAAGAGCGCACTTCCGGTTTAGGGGTATATAGGCATCAGGGGCATTGCTAGACAGAGCATGCATCCTGGGAACACGCGGCAGATCACAGCACACGGTAAACTTATCTCTCCCTAATAAACAGGGTAATCTAATCATTTTATTACGACCCCTAGGGATCAAAGTATCAAGGGTTAGAATCCAAGAAGTATCCCGTCTGAGTAATTGTTCTTCTCTATTTCCTTCATCTTTATTAAGGGCCACATCTTAAATGTCTATAAACCTCATCAAATTTAGATCCACATTATGATACTCAGCAAAATGATGAGGAATGCTATGATTCAAAACATGATTCTTTATATTCCAAGTGTGCTCTAAGGGGGACATTTACTAAGCAGTGATAAGAGTGGAGAAGTGAGCCAGTGGAGAAATTGCCCCATCAACCAATCAGCACTGAAGTAACATCTAAAATTTGCATACTATAGAATTATACAGAGCTGCTGATTGGTTGATGGGGCAACTTCTCCACTGGCTCACTTCTCCGCTCTCATCACTGCTTATAAATGTCCCCCTAAGATACTAATTTTTAACACCCTCTTGGTTTTACCAACATATCTCAAACCGCAAGGACAAATAAGTATATATATATACAGAAAGCTGTGTTACAGTTAATAAAGGACATGATGGTATTAGATCCCTGCTTTGCACTCCCTAAGAAGGTTACCCTCAGGAAGGAAAGATTATGGGCCTAATTCTGAGTTGATCGCAGCAGCAAATTTGTTAGCAGTTGGGCAAAACCATGTGCACTGCAGGGGGGGCAGATGTAACATGTGCAGAGAGAGTTAGATTTGGGTGGGGTGTATTCAAACTGAAATCTAAATTGCAGTGTAAAAATAAAGCAGCCAGTATTTACCCTGCACAGAAACAAAATAACCCACCCAAATCTAACTCTCTCTGCAAATGTTATATCTGTATATAATGTTTAAATCTAAATAAAAAGTAATCTGCACTATGAGCGCCTCCTCCTTCTATTTTTGTATTTAGACTCAAATCTACTGCAGGAGTCCAGAGTTAACATTGGGAGAGGTGCAGCGGTAAATCAAGGAATACTAGTGCTACAGCCCGGAGTTGTTATCTGTGGACTGGGTGTTTCAACTATTAAAGTGAAACCTTCTGACGCACCAGCACACCTGAACACCATCGTTGACTGTTTACCCGTTGACCCGTTTTTACACTTTGTAAACGTCCTGATGAAAAGGCCCACGGGCCTTGAAATGTTGACGCTAATGACGATGATATGAACCACTAAAGTCTTCACTTTTTTCATGCAACTACTGGAGTGCCGCCTGGTTATTCTTATTTATAAGAATTTAGCAGCTATCTAATTGATTTGGGAAGGCACCAGCTATATCATTGATCATCCGGAATGCCAAGCTACTGCTTGTCTATATATATATATATATATATATATATAGAGAGAGAGAGGAACCAATATTTATATTGCCTCTGGGCAACTGGGACAAATTTACGCCACTGGTGCTGACAACTACATACCCTAATCCAGAGGTTCTCAAACACGGTCCTCAGGGCCAGGTTCTAGGTATATCTATGGCTCAGCAGAGATGGTTAAATCAAATTGACTGAGGTACTAATTAAGTCACCTGTGGCCAAGCATGGATATACTTAAGACCTGGAATTTTGGGGTGCCTTGAGTACCGCGTTTGAGAACCTCTGCTTAAATCCTATGATCTTATTCTGACTGTTGTACAGAAGTCCAGCGAGGAGGGGAGGGGGGGAATCGCCTGCTGAGGGAGAGATGTATTAAGCCTTAGAGAGTGATAACATGGAGAGTGATAACCTGCCAAACATCTCCGAGTCCTAACTACTGCCTACCATTATTTTCTGCCCTATTTACTGCTTTTGTATTCACCATGTAATGCACTGGGAGGATATACTTTACATGGATCTATTCATACAGGGTATATCATACTGCCCCAAGTGTAGCGAGCTGAAATGCACGTAAAGAGACCCTTTTCAGAATCGTGCCTATTACTTTAGTCGGGTTTCGGTGCTTTGCGCACCTAAACCCGACTGTAATGGGCGTGATCAGTGTGATGACAAGGGTCCTAGACCTTTCATGGGTGGAATACTGTATATGACCTGAGGAAGTTTTGACCTAAAATGTATCAACCCGATGCTATATGCTTATTGTGCTCTTTTGGGGTTGGTTGGTTGGTTGGTTGGTTGGTTTGTTTGTTTATCATTTCTGTGTGGGTTGTTTTCTATTTTCTATAATTACCAACTCCTTGTACAATGTATTATGTTTCTGATGTCTATAAAGCAACTTTGAGTAAAATTATTATTATTATTATTATTATTATTATGATTATTATTACTGCCATGTTACAAGCTGTGTTTTAAAAATGACAGGAGCTGAGTGGTAGTGTATCCCTCTTCACTTTATCGCTCTACAAGGCTTAGTACGTCTGCCGAGGGTTCAGTGCCTCCAGACAGGGGGTGTGGTGCAGGTGGAGCTGCAGTGGCACTTACAGCTCCCTCTCCGCCCACACCACGGGCGGGATGTACTAAGCATCCACGGTACATCCCGGCCCATATCGCATTGTTACTTATCGCATATGTACTAGTGATGAGCGGGTTCGGTTCCTCGGAATCCAAACCCCCCCTAACTTCACCCATTTTACACGGTTCCGAGGCAGACTCGAATCTTCCCGCCTTGCTCGGTTAACCCGAGCGCGCCCGAACGTCATCATCCCGCTGTCGGATTCTCGCGAGATTCGTATTCTATATAAGGAGCCGCGCGTCGCCGCCATTTTCACTCGTGCATTGGAGATGATAGGGAGAGGACGTGCAGCGTTCTCTCAGTTGTGTTCAGTATGCTGCAAATATCTGTGCTCAGTGTACTGCAAATATCTGTGCTCAGTGTGCTTGCAAATATCTGTGCTCAGTGTGCTGAAAATATCTACGTTCTCTGCCTGAAAAACGCTCCATATCTGTGCTGCATTGTAGTATATAGTAGGAGGACAGTGCAGAACTTTGCTGACCAGTGACCACCAGTATTATATCAGTACGGTACAGTAGTCCACTGCTCTACCTACCTCTGTGTCGTCAAGAATACTATCCATCCATACCTGTGGTGCATTTTAGTTGTGCGCAGTATATATAGTAGGAGGACAGTGCAGAATTTTGCTGACCACCAGCATATAATATATAGCAGTAGGGTACAGTAGTCCACTGCTCTACCTACCTCTGTGTCGTCAAGTATACTATCCATCCATACCTGTGGTGCATTTTAGTTGTGCGCAGTATATATAGTAGGAGGACAGTGCAGAATTTTGCTGACCACCAGTATATAATATATAGCAGTACGGTACAGTAGGCCACTGCTCTACCTACTTCTGTGTCGTCAAGTATACTATCCATCCATACCTGTGGTGCATTTTAGTTGTGCGCAGTATATATAGTAGGAGGACAGTGCAGAATTTTGCTGACCACCAGTATATAATATATAGCAGTACGGTACAGTAGTCCACTGCTCTACCTACCTCTGTGTCGTCAAGAATACTATCCATCTATACCTGTGGTGCATTTTAGTTGTGCGCAGTATATATAGTAGGAGGACAGTGCAGAATTTTGCTGACCACCAGTATATAATATATAGCAGTACGGTACAGTAGGCCACTGCTCTACCTACCTCTGTGTCATTAAGTATACTATCCATCCATACCTGTGGTGCATTTTAGTTGTAGGAGGACATTTTAGTTGTAGGAGGACAGTGCAGAATTTTGCTGACCACCAGTATATAATATATAGCAGTACGGTACAGTAGGCCACTGCTCTACCTACCTCTGTGTCGTTAAGTATACTATCCATCCATACCTGTGGTGCATTTTAGTTGTGCGCAGTATATATAGTAGGAGGACAGTGCAGAATTTTGCTGACCACTAGTATATAAAATATAGCAGTATGGTACAGTAGGCCACTGCTCTACCTACCTCTGTGTCGTCAAGTATACTATCCATCCATACCTGTGGTGCATTTTAGTTGTTGTGCGCAGTATATATAGTAGGAGGACAGTGCAGGTTTTGCTGACCACCAGTATATAATATATAGCAGTACGGTACAGTAGGCCACTGCTCTACCTACCTCTGTGTCGTCAAGTATACTATCCATCCATACCTGTGGTGCATTTTAGTTGTGTGCATTATATATAGTAGGAGGACAGTGCAGAATTTTGCTGACCACCAGTATATAATATATATCAGTACGGTACAGTAGGCCACTCTCTACCTACCTCTGTGCCGTTAAGTATACTATCCATCCATACCTGTGGTGCATTTTAGTTGTGCGCAGTATATATAGTAGGAGGACAGTGCAGAATTTTGCTGACCACCAGTATATAATATATAGCAGTATGGTACAGTAGGCCACTGCTCTACCTACCTCTGTGTCGTCAAGTATACTATCCATCCATACCTGTGGTGCATTTTAGTTGTTGTGCGCAGTATATATAGTAGGAGGACAGTGCAGAATTTTGCTGACCACCAGTATATAATATATAGCAGTACGGTACAGTAGGCCACTGCTCTACCTACCTCTGTGTCGTCAAGTATACTATCCATCCATACCTGTGGTGCATTTTAGTTGTGCGCAGTATATATAGTAGGAGGACAGTGCAGAAGTTTGCTGACCACCAGTATATAATATATAGCAGTATGGTACAGTAGGCCACTGCTCTACCTACCTCTGTGTCGTCAAGTATACTATCCATCCATACCTGTGGTGCATTTTAGTTGTTGTGCGCAGTATATATAGTAGGAGGACAGTGCAAAATTTTGCTGACCACCAGTATATAATATATAGCAGTACGGTTCAGTAGGCCACTGCTCTACCTCTGTGTCATCAAGTATACTACAAAAGTTCAGTAAAATGACCCAAAAATCTAAATTAAAAGCATTTGATGAGAAGCGTAAACTTGCCAATATGCCATTTACGACACGGAGTGGCAAGGAACGGCTGAGGCCCTGGCCTATGTTCATGGCTAGTGGTTCAGATTCACATGAGAATGGAAGCACTCATCCTCTCGCTAGAAAACTGCAGTGCCACTCCTAGATGGGCCAGGTGTTTGTGTCGGCCACTTGTGTCGCTTAGCTTAGTCACACAGCTACCTCATTGCACCTCTTTTTTTCTTTGCATCATGTGCTGTTTGGGGACTATTTTTTTAAGTGCCATCCTGTCTGACACTGCAGTGCCACTCCTAGATGGGCCAGGTGTTTGTGTCGGCCACTTGTGTCGCTTAGCTTAGCCATCTAGCGACCTTGGTACACCTCTTTTTTTCTTTGCATCATGTGCTGTTTGGGGACTATTTTTTAAATCTGCCATCCTGTCTAACACTGCAGTGCCACTCCTAGATGGGCCAGGTGTTTGTTTCGGCCACTTGGGTCACTTAGCTTAGTCATCCAGCGACCTCGGTGCAAATTTTAAGACTAAAAATAATATTGTGAGGTGTGAGGTGTTCAGAATAGACTGGAAATGAGTGGAAATTATGGTTATTGAGGTTAATAATACTATGGGATCAAAATGACCCCCAAATTCTATGATTTAAGCTGTTTTTGAGTTTTTTTTGTAAAAAAACACCCGAATCCAAAACACACCCGAATTCGACAAAACATTTTCAGGGAGGTTTTGCCAAAACGCGTCCGAATCCAAAACACGGCCGCGGAACCGAATCCAAAACCAAAACACAAAACCCGAAAAAATTCCGGTGCACTTCACTAATATGTACTAATATATTTGATACTGCTGTCAAAGTCAGAAAAATATCTCTATACACACTGCCATATTTGCACCTCACACTGGTCCACGCTGCGCATGCGTGCGCTCTCCCGTGAAGGCGCATACCCGCTGTTGCGTGCACCCGCTGGTGCACGGTATGCGTATTTACGGTAAAGTTTGTGTAGTCGTAGCGTGCGACTCAATCGTTACATATTTTCACAAATAATGTATTTTATAGATCATGGTCCCTTTGATAGATTCTGAAAGTTTGGTTAATATAGAATGTTTATGAACAAAGGAATCCCTCTTTGTTTGATACGAAGGGTCAGATAGGAGTAATACAGTGGTGTTTAGTATCCATCGGAAGAATATTTAATTAGAAATATTCCGGTGTTGGTTTGAAGCAGATCAATCGCTCGTGCGAATAGTTATGGACATAAGAAGTTTATGAACATTTACTTTATTTGCACTTTATTACCCATGCGGCGGGAAACCCAGTTTCCCTCCCACCTGAGCAGTTGGAAATAGTCACAGCCCAACCTATGACCTTTTGTTATAATGCGAAGCCGAATTCCTGTGTCCAATGAACAATGAGATTGTAGGGACCATTGAATTGTATTGTGTGTGGGGCATAAATAGCAGGCCGACCATATCCAACTTCACTCTCTTCAACGGTTCTCATTGCTGATAATCGGGAGCTGGATATCGAGGCGCATGCGATCGTTCCCCTTGTGCGTAAGTTCTCTCCGTAATCATATTGTCTTACTGTGAGCCATTTCTCTCTCTCCCTCTCTTCTCTTTCTCTCGTATTTTTCCCTTGATTAGACTTAATTGTATTGTATTGTATTTCCTGTGTAGTTATCTGGTTAGTTGGTTTATGTTATATTGTAGTGTATGCTTTGTACTGTGATTCTTTTTGCAAGTATAATAGTCATAATACATATAATAGGTTTCGGACCCTAAGCCCAGGTATCTGTGTATTCTTTTTAGTGTTAAGTATTCCCTGAGCGTCGGTGACGCTCAAGCAGCTTTGTAGTTAATCAGGTTACACAAGGTTGCACTTACACTTTGTCTCTACACTAAGGTTTGCTGTGTATTTCATTGCCAAAGGTATAGATATAAAGGTTTAACGTTGTGAGCGTCTGCATCGCTGGTGATCTCCTCGTGGTCCCGAGCGCTGCTACGCTATAGCGAATCATTACGATAAGTCCACAGCCGATAGTCTGCCTGCCTGCGATCACTTGGCCGTGAGTGAACGTGACGCCTGAGCGTCTCGATCACGGCTAAGCGATCGATACGCAACTTGCGTACCCTTACGGTACTTCTTACGTAGATAGCGTACATTGTTCTTAGACCTCATAAAGGGTTATATACACGATAAATATTTAGCTTTATCAATTGGCGGCTCGTCCTGTCCTTCACATATCTGCACTAGGTAGATCAGCAGACATTATCCCTCAGCAAAGGGCGGGAGGTTGTCTCGTAGTGCTGACGGGATAAGCGTCTGCTTCACTTAGATAAAAGAGTGCTGAAGGAATCCGGGAACCGGAGGTAAGAACAAAACGCTAGTGTCTTTTAAAACTGTTTATTTTTCTGTCTTGCGTACACACGCACGCACACATATATATCTGCATTTCTTTTTCTTTTTCATTTTCGTATATCACTCTCCTGTCTGCCAGTTTTATAGTCGATAGAAGTGCTAAAAAAAAGAAAAAAAAAAAAAGATTTGCCGTTATTTCATAGTTTAAGAGTAAAGGTAATATAGTTAAAAGATAGACAAACACACAGTTTTGCCTGGGAGATAAGGCGAAGTCAGTGTGTTGTGTGGTAGATGACCAGGGATCATCTACATTGATAAAAATATAAATTGTGTTACGGTGGATCTTTGCTTTGCGTACACGTGTCCCTAACAAAAGACTTGTGTACGCAATCCAAAGGCAGACGCACGCAGCGTACATTACGCAACGGAGCGTCCGGTTACGCCCACGTAGCTCAAGTCACGATAAGTTGATTTTTAACGCAACGCGATAAGTAACGCAAAGCGGTAAATAGCGCCACAGGCGATAAATAACGCAAGTCTATTTTTGGAAATCCAAAATTTAAATTAACAGATCCTGCTCCTAATTGGTAACACAGCTGGGCTAAAGAAAAATTTCTGCGCAGAAATAGAAATAGAAGCAAAAGTGTACATGTGATGAGTGAGTGTTTTTGTATTACATAAGTTTATATAACTTAAAGGTTGAACCACAAGAAAAGTCGAGTACTCGTGAGGTACACGCGTGTAAGTGACGTGCACGGTGGCTAGGGAGGCATCCTTGGTTAAACATAATATTTGAGCATTAGAGTATAGCGGACCAGTATAGAACAAGACCAGGAGGTCAGACCAGGAGGTCGTACAGAACAAGACCAGGAGGTCATAGTAGACCAGCAGGTCCAGGTACAGTAAACAGGGAAGTCCGCTATACAGTTCAGAGGCACAACACCAAGAGAAGGGTTGGTGCAAGACCCATATAGGCCGTACAAGCTCTGGCTGAAGGAATTCGCAGTCGTAAGTTTCGATTCCATTGGTCTTTCCATACACAAGCTTAGTTGTTTGTGTACTGAACGACTGGACCGCACGTAATTGTGTACAGTAGTTAGTAATCTGACCTAGTACCATTAGAGTAAAGGGGTCACAAACGCTATTTGTACATTCTGACGTGATTTGTGTAATTTTTTATTTTTCAAGAAGGGAAGTTCGCTGGTCACTCAGGAACTATCTGACAAACCTCACCTTTACTGGAAAGAGTAAGTGTTCTGCGGATAACCCTCGCATGTTCCAGTAAACAACGGTTTTTATAGGTGCCCTGGGTCGAGTGCGCCAGCACCATATCGGTGTGATCAGGTCGCATTGGTCGGCGTGGGCGAGTGAGTGGGGTACTCGGTAAACCGCCACCGTCAGCCTATTGTGAACAATCTGGTTTTCTGTAAGGGTTCGCTGAAGACCTTGATATAGAGATCAGAGGTAGAGCAAGCAACGCCTGCAGAGTTATGGGGGCCAGTTGTTCAGGTAGGGGGCGATCAACCTCGGTTCGGGTTGATTCAGTGGTCCGACCAATTGGGTCGGCCAGGTATATCATGTGTGAGAAATATGGAAGTCACACAGAGGTTTTATGTGATGAATGGGAGAGAATGACGGTACAAGACCGGGAGAAATTCCCAAGAATAGGTAGCTTCAGCCCAGAGGTGTTACAAAATTTAAGGAGGAGGATATGTCTCATAAAATCAACAAAGAGACGAGTTCAGCATTATGATTATTTACAGTTGTGGCAACAGGAAGGTGAGATACAGAGAGGTTTGGCTCAGGCGGCGGGATCTGGCTCTAACAGAAAACTGATTGCCACGGCCCCGCCGCCACCATATATATCAGGAGAGAAGTTGATTACGGAGAAAGACGCACTAAAGTGTAACACAAAATCACTTAGTAACTGTGAAAATGTTAATGATAATGTTAACCCATTAACCCATGCAAGTATTAACCCGTGCAAGTTGTACCCTGTTTTGAACTTTCCTCAGGAGTGTGATCAAGAGGACGAAGCGACAACGATTTCAGCGCTCTCTCTAGCAGCCACCATAGCAGAGACCACAGTAGGCACAGCAACACCCACGAGATTAGTAAAGGCCCCTAGCGGAGGGATAGGTGAGGTCGTATCAACTGGTAAGTACGGCACCATGCATTATGCTGAGACTATTTCACCACAAGCTGTAGAATCTACACAGAATGAGGTTGTTAGAATTACTCCTGTTAGGGTAATAGCAGTTCCCAATGGGAAAACAGATGTATCAGGAGCCACTCCCATAAGGAACATTGCCATGTACAGCCCATTTTCCCGAATGGAATTAAGGACCATAGTGTCTGAATTCCCTGACCCTAGAAAAGATTTAGTTGCCAGCCAAAAATACATCACAGACTTAGGAAACACTTTAGAGCCCAATAATAAAGATTGGCAGATATTGCTAAAAGCTTGTTTACCCTCCAATGTCGACTCAGCTCAATTTTTAGCTGATTGTGGACTAGATCTGGATGTACCTCTTACAGATGTGTACAACAAAGATAACGTAAGAAGGATAAACTTACAGTTAAAGGAGCATTTCCCAGCAGTTGTTAAATGGAACAAAATATTTTCCATTAAACAAAAAGAGTCAGAAACAGCTGCAGAAAATTTTCACCGGGCACTATTAGAAATGGCAAAGTACACTGGTATAGAGGACATTAGGACAAATCCAAACCATCGAGAAATAGCAGTGTCTGTACTAATGGATGGTTTGAAGGAAACATTAAAGGCAAGGGTACAGACCACGCAACCATGTTGGCGAGGTCTGTCAGTGTCCACTTTGAGAGAGGCTGCTATTGATCACGACCGAAACATCACCAGACACAGGGAGTCGCAGAGTGATAAGCTAATGTCAGTAAGTATACAGGCTCTGACCACAAAGCAGCCTGCGTATGTACCATCCAACCCTGTGGGTAAGTCAACTATGATAACATGTTATTCTTGTCAAAGACAGGGACACTATGCACGAGACTGTAGAGCGAAAAATTCGCAAAGATCATACCAACCCCCTAGACAACGACACGACACACGACATTGGGAGCAAGGTCCACAGAAACGGAGTTATGAGCCACATACAGGGGAAACAAAAAGATATCCCCCAAACAGAGACTGGCATGCCTCTGGTAGTTCCCAACTATCTCCCTCACAAATAGTTGCTGCCAGCGGGATTCAGGGAGGTCACCATACCCAATAGGGGTGTGGCCATACCTGTAATCTGCAGCCAGTGAAATTGATTGCCAACCTTGAAAGTGAACCCGAGGTCGCAATTAATGTAGCTGGTAAAACTTTAAACTTTCTTGTAGACACAGGGGCGGCCAAGTCAGTGATAAATTCGACAGTGGGCATGAGAACCACTGGTAGGACAATTCCAGCCATGGGAGTAACAGGAGTAGTCCAGCACTACCCTGTTAGCAAACCAGCCGAGATTACAATAGGGCCTTTGCATACCAAGCATTCCTTTTTGCTGGCTGCATCGGCACCAACCAATCTCCTGGGAAGAGACTTACTGTGTAAAATGGGGTGCGTCATTTATTGTACTCCTGAAGGTGTATTCTTGGACATACCTGAGAATCACGCTCAGGAAGTGCGAGACATGTTAGACTCCCCATCAAAATTAATGTCACATACCATTATGACAAATAGGAATCCATCCCAAGTAGAAGAGATGACATCTCAGATACCAGAGTCACTTTGGACAAAAGACGGACAGGACACTGGATTAATGGCAAACGTAGCTCCAGTAGTTGTACAAGTAAAAGATGGTAGGATAGCTCCAAAAATCCCACAGTATCCTCTGAAGCCAGAGGTGGAGTTAGGAGTTTACCCAGTAATAGAGCGCTTGCTACAACAGGGCATTCTGGTAAGAACGTCCAGCACTGCCAATAGTCCCATCTTCCCTGTTAAGAAGAGTGGGGGGAGGGGTTACAGGCTAGTGCAGGATCTAAGGGGGATTAACAAAATAGTTGAGAGTCAGTTCCCCGTAGTGCCAAATCCAGCTGTCATCCTAATGCAAATCCCTCCCACTGCCAAATTTTTCACTGTTATTGACCTCTGCTCCGCTTTCTTTTCGGTACCTCTGCACCCTGACAGCCAATATTTGTTTGCATTCACATACAGAGGAGTCCAATACACGTGGACTCGATTTCCCCAAGGTTTCATAGATAGTCCAAGTATATTTTCTCAGGCTTTGCATGATTGTTTACAGTCTTTCCAACCAGACAGTGGATCAGTATTGATACAGTATGTGGACGATTTATTACTGTGTTCAGATTCACTGGAGGCATCTCTGAAGGATACGAAACAGCTCCTGTTTCATCTTTCAGACACCGGACACAAGGTGTCCAAAGACAAGTTGCAATTATGCCAAACTAAGGTAAAATATTTGGGACACTGTCTAACACAAGGACTGAGACACCTGACCGCTGATAGAATCCAAGCAATTAGAGACATGACCCTGCCACAAACCCAGCAACAGATCAGAACGTTTTTAGGAATGTGTGGGTATTGCCGTAATTGGACCCCAGGGTTTTCCATTTTAGCGTTACCTTTGCAGGAAATGGTCTCCTCGAACAAACCTGATAGGATTTCGCATACAGACGAGTCCGAAACAGCATTTGAGAGACTCAAACAGTGCCTAACGCAGGCACCAGCACTAGGTATGCCAGACTATGGGAAACCCTTTGAACTATACGGAACAGAAAGTGCTGGTTGCGCGGCAGGCGTACTAACCCAAAAACACGGTGATGCCAGCAGGCCAGTTGCATACTACAGCGCTCAGCTAGATACGGTAGCGCGATCCCTCCCCACATGCTTGCGAAGCGTTGCTGCGATAGCATTGCTAGTGACAAAAAGCGAAGATGTCGTGCTAGGCCACAACCTCACAATCCATACGCCACATGCGGTATCAGCCTTATTGAATTCTGCCCAAACCAGACATGTCTCATCAGCGAGGTTTACAAGATGGGAATTAGCACTAATGGCCCCCGTAAACATCACCATAAGGAGATGCAGTGCATTAAATCCTGCAACATATCTCCCAGGTGTGCCTGGTCAGGCACAAAGGGTGGAAGGTGAGAGTGCTGGGGAAGGAGGATTTAATACAAAGGAAGATACACATGATTGTATGGAATATTTGACCCAAAATTTTACCGCAAGGCCTGACATCAGTGACAACCCACTGGAAGATGCAGAACTCACGTTCTACACGGACGGTAGTTGTCACAGACAGTCAGACTCGGGAGACTTGTGTACTGGATACGCAGTCGTAGATGACCAAGACACCATAGAAGCGGAACCGCTAGGCCCACCTCACTCAGCCCAGGTTGCTGAACTGGTCGCCCTAACCAGAGCATGTGAATTGGCTAAGGGTAAGTCAGCCAATATCTACACCAATTCTATATACGCATTCGGGGTAGTCCATGATTTCGGAGCCCTATGGCGCCTCAGAAATTTCATGACGGCAGCTGGTACACCGGTAGCGCATGCAGCTCACATAAAAAGGCTTCTAACAGCGATACAGGAACCCGACAGAGTGGCTGTTATCAAATGTAAAGCACACACATATAGCCAAGACCCGGTATCACTTGGTAACAGCCGAGCAGATGAAGCTGCTAAGTTAGCAGCTGCTACCCCCATACAGACAGACACCACACAACTGATGGTATTCAATACCATCAACACACAGAAGTTGTGTAAAATGCAAAATTTGTGTTCCACACAGGAAAAGGCAGTCTGGAAGGCAAAGGGATGTGGCCAAGAGTCCTCAGGACTCTGGACGGATGGACATGGTAAACCAGTGGCCCCCAGAGCATATCTTCCATGTCTGGCTGAAGCAGCTCACGGGCTGACTCATCTAGGCAAGGAGGGAATGTGCAAATTGGTAAGAGCCTATTGGTGCGCCCCAGGATTCTCCTCTCATGCGAGTAAAAGAGCAATGTCATGCCTTACCTGTCTGAGAAAGAATATTGGAAAGGCAATACCTACAGAACCATCCCATATCCCACCTGCCGGCGGCCCTTTCCAGGTAATACAAATTGACTTCATTCAATTACCCCCTTGTCGGAATTTGAAATATGTACTTGTCTGTATAGATGTTTTCTCAAATTGGGTCGAAGCATTTCCTGCAGCTACAAATACCGCTATGTTTACAGCTAAGAAAATTGTGCAGGAATTTGTATGTAGATATGGTATCCCTAGAATAATCGAAAGTGATAGGGGTACCCATTTTACAGGTGATGTCTTTCAAGGAATGTGTAAGTTGATGGGAATTGATAGCAAGCTGCACACTCCGTACCGTCCACAGGCGAGTGCGAAGGTCGAAAGAGTGAACAGCACTATTAAAAATAAATTGAGTAAAGTGATGGCAGAGACAGGATTGACATGGCCAGAAGCTTTACCCATTGTATTGTACAGTATCAGAACCACTCCCAGGTCCCCTCTTAATCTGTCCCCCTTTGAAATCTTATTTGGTCGACAACCGCATGTCATGATTAACCCTCAGGATGATTTGAAATGTAACAATGAAGTAACTGTAAAGTACTTGATTAACATGAGTAAACAGTTAAGGAATCAAAATGATAATCTAAAGTTGGTGATTCCTGATCTACCTGATAGTAGTTGTCATGACATTGAACCTGGGGATTATGTAATGATACGAAATTTTCTACGCTCAGGTTGCCTTATTGACAGATGGGAAGGACCATACCAGGTCTTATTGACTAGCACTACAGCATTGAAGGTTGCTGAGAGAGAGACTTGGGTCCATTCATCCCACTGCAAGAAGGTTGCTGATCCAGAGAAGTCCCGTGATAAGGAACAGACGGTAGAGGTTGTATCACTGGAGTGTCTGTTCCAGGAGGACTGAGGCGGCACCTGAGCCTTGAAGACCGAGAGCTGTTGTCGACTCCCCACTCCCTTTTATTGTTTTTTTTCCACTTCCCATCCCCTCTCCCTCAAATGTATTTTTCCTCCTTCTCATTCTTCTTCGTCTCCTCCTCAAAGATGGACTTGCCCCAAGAGACTGTGATCCGGATTTTCCTGTTGACCATGATGTTGACCAGAGCAGTCTGTTCCGGCGAGAGTACCATGGAGGTCGATAGAGGTTCTGGAATGGGTTCTGATGATAAAGATGGAGGCGTAGTTTTCCAAGATCAACCTAACCAACAAGCAAAGGCGAGTATCAGAAAACGATCCGATAGCATTGACCATAGAAGAAATTGTGACGGATTGTTAGCTGAAGAAAACTGTATCTGTAGGCTCTGTAACAATGTCATTGAAGATGGGTGCATTAAGAAATGCCAATCCAGTTTTAATATCCATATGGACCGGCATCCATTGAGTGATTATCACTCCTTAGTGGGTAATGTATTAAACAAAACAGATTGTTGGGTATGCTCTCAAGTACCTCAGGGTCATAGCAAATCAGGGCTAGTACCATTTCCTTTAACGATAGGAGAGGTACTTGAGTTAAATGGTGGGAGACCGGTGGACCGGAGGTTTAATATCTCCAGCCCTCCTAGTTTGAAGCTCCACCAATACCACGTGGATAGGTCCCTATTATGTTTTAACATCTCCAATCCCAGAAAGCCGGGAAATTGGGAAGTATCATGGAGTAACCACACCATGACCTTTTTTTTACATAGAGCAGATAGAATGCCTACAGATACAGAGCTTGTACGCCACATAGCCAGTAGAGGAAAATCTTTCCGGTATAGATACACCTTAGGAAATAGGATTACTAGAGTTGGAGAAGTATCACCAGGATACTGTGCACATATCGTACAACCTGATACGTGCATTAAGCAGATGGAAGAATTAGGGCTAGGAGATTTCACCTGGAAGGTGTGTAATATGGTAATGTCTTTCTCCGTCCCATATGTTCTCCCCGATGATGCATATTTCATATGCGGGAGAAAGGCGTACAAGTGGCTTGCCCCAAACTCTGAAGGATTGTGTTATATTGGAAGAGTATTGCCTGAAGTAATGACTGTAACCCATGATAAAATGAAAGACATACACCGTGGTGCCCAAGCTCCTTATACTCACACTCATTACGAGCACCTCGTTAAAAGACAACTGTCAGAAAGGTTAGAGCATCCGGCCTCTGATCTGATCCATGAATCCACCGGGATTCAGGTTCTGGTGGCGTTAGATTTCACTCGCACCGCTCGAGGAGTGATGAATTATAGATACATTTCCGCACTCGCCAATTTGTTAGATAATATCACTGAAATGTATGATGACACGTTTAGATACACTGGAAGAGAACTTCAAGCTTATAAAATAGAACTGGTACAGCATAGAATGGTTCTTAATTACCTCACAGCAGTGACAGGCGGATATTGTGTTACATTGGCAACACAGTACGGCGTGAAGTGTTGCACGTATATCACAAATAGCACCGAGGATCCGGTAGAGGTCATAGACCAAAAGATGGACGATATTCTCCAATTAAAGTGGGAATTTCGCCGAAAACACAATCTCACTCTTGCTGCTGTAGGTAATGAGCTGACTGGTTGGGTGTCATGGTTGAACCCGCGAAATTGGTTCTCTGGTTTAGGAGACTGGGCTCAAGGAGTCATAATGGATGTTGGGAAGTTTCTACTATGTATCTTAGGTGTCGTTATATCGATTGGATTGATATTTAGATGCGGGCAGGCTTTAATGAGGTGCAAACAAAGTACCAGAGTGATGAGTTTGAGGAGTGAGGAAACTGTAATTAACCTGGATTTGATTTACGACCCAACGATAGAAACAATGATGTGATGAAAATGCGATTTCTACGGTCCGTTTCTTTCACCTGTTTTTCTGGTTTTTCTCCAAGATAACAAGACCCCCTTGGACGAGGAAGTTGATGAGACGCTATACAGACAACGGATGGACCAAAGAAGGAGTTTTGACCACTTGAGATATGGACATTTGATGAACTTTGCCATGGATCCCCAGTTTCCCTAGAATTCTTAAAATTACGCTAGCCCAACATTTTTTGTAAATCTAATGGCATTGACAAAGCTTATTGCTCACGCCTAATGAGCAAAACAGCGCAAAGAAGACGACTTTCAACTGATACCGAACAAAACTTCAACCGACAGATGTACATTAACCTGACATAGAATACCACCGCATTTACCGTAATTATGTCTTTTCTTCATTTCTACAACCCTCAGGTAATGACACACATAGTATAGGGAATACAGGCACAGATATCAGCAATCACATATTCCCCCATTCATGTATCATCAACTAAAATGTGCTCCCCATTTTGTTCAAAATCCGAAAAGAGCTCGGTAAAGTTTGACAGCCCATCCACAGACCCGTACCACGGGATAAGAAGGAATTCAAATGTATACTTCGCAATACCTCGAAGCTTGATTTACAACACGTACGGCACGATGATACATGACCCCCCAAACATGGACTCATACGCACATGCTTCTGCTATCACACTAGGTCATACCCTCTTCACACCTACTCCTCTCTCCTCCCTCACCCAACCATGGAAATGAATTAACCCCTGACATATATTTTTCTCCTTTTGAAATGTTTTAGAAGGTGGCAGTTATTATTGACTGCCAAAGGGTGGACTGTCAAAGTCAGAAAAATATCTCTATACACACTGCCATATTTGCACCTCACACTGGTCCACGCTGCGCATGCGTGCGCTCTCCCGTGAAGGCGCATACCCGCTGTTGCGTGCACCCGCTGGTGCACGGTATGCGTATTTACGGTAAAGTTTGTGTAGTCGTAGCGTGCGACTCAATCGTTACATATTTTCACAAATAATGTATTTTATAGATCATGGTCCCTTTGATAGATTCTGAAAGTTTGGTTAATATAGAATGTTTATGAACAAAGGAATCCCTCTTTGTTTGATACGAAGGGTCAGATAGGAGTAATACAGTGGTGTTTAGTATCCATCGGAAGAATATTTAATTAGAAATATTCCGGTGTTGGTTTGAAGCAGATCAATCGCTCGTGCGAATAGTTATGGACATAAGAAGTTTATGAACATTTACTTTATTTGCACTTTATTACCCATGCGGCGGGAAACCCAGTTTCCCTCCCACCTGAGCAGTTGGAAATAGTCACAGCCCACCTGTATGAATCAACCTATGACCTTTTGTTATAATGCGAAGCCGAATTCCTGTGTCCAATGAACAATGAGATTGTAGGGACCATTGAATTGTATTGTGTGTGGGGCATAAATAGCAGGCCGACCATATCCAACTTCACTCTCTTCAACGGTTCTCATTGCTGATAATCGGGAGCTGGATATCGAGGCGCATGCGATCGTTCCCCTTGTGCGTAAGTTCTCTCCGTAATCATATTGTCTTACTGTGAGCCATTTCTCTCTCTCCCTCTCTTCTCTTTCTCTCGTATTTTTCCCTTGATTAGACTTAATTGTATTGTATTGTATTTCCTGTGTAGTTATCTGGTTAGTTGGTTTATGTTATATTGTAGTGTATGCTTTGTACTGTGATTCTTTTTGCAAGTATAATAGTCATAATACATATAATAGGTTTCGGACCCTAAGCCCAGGTATCTGTGTATTCTTTTTAGTGTTAAGTATTCCCTGAGCGTCGGTGACGCTCAAGCAGCTTTGTAGTTAATCAGGTTACACAAGGTTGCACTTACACTTTGTCTCTACACTAAGGTTTGCTGTGTATTTCATTGCCAAAGGTATAGATATAAAGGTTTAACGTTGTGAGCGTCTGCATCGCTGGTGATCTCCTCGTGGTCCCGAGCGCTGCTACGCTATAGCGAATCATTACGATAAGTCCACAGCCGATAGTCTGCCTGCCTGCGATCACTTGGCCGTGAGTGAACGTGACGCCTGAGCGTCTCGATCACGGCTAAGCGATCGATACGCAACTTGCGTACCCTTACGGTACTTCTTACGTAGATAGCGTACATTGTTCTTAGACCTCATAAAGGGTTATATACACGATAAATATTTAGCTTTATCACTGCAATGGACAGCTCTCCCGATAAGAGCTGTCCTTTGTGATCAGTGACGGTCGCTAGACTTCCGGGTTTATGACCCAGGAGTCCGTCTGGTCATAAGCAGAGTGACACTAGCAGCCCAGGGGGTTGCTGGGAGAGATCTGATCGGATCTGGAAAGATGTGGAAAGAAGCCCATAGGCCTGAAAACGGGGTTTTTACTGCATTTTCCCTTTAGCACATCCCACCCTATGTGCTTCAGGCTCAGCACAACAGGTGATCCTCCCCACAGCTAGATGGAGGGGACACCGGTATAGAGGTTTATGAGGATGGACGCTGTATGTGTTTGACTTGAGGGGAGATGAGGTGTGTGATGAGGGGTGAAAGAGCTGTGAGGGGCCAGGGGCATAGAGAGCCACAACTGGTCCCGGTAAAGGTGTGACGACATGAATTAATAAAGTGGGTGGGATTGTGTATTTAATATTCAAATAGTTGAATAATAAAATAATTGTGGCGGCTGCATGATCCACAAGGGGGGGGGGGGGGGGGCGCTGTTTTAACACAGTAAGGGGTAGGGGAGGCAGGGCCGAAACTAGGATTTTCATCATCCGGAGCAAGGCAGTAATTTGGCGCCCTTCCCCCCAAAAAACAAAGCACAAAACAAAACAAACAAACAAACAAACAAACAAACCCTATCAGACTAAAATTATCAGATTATCAAAAATTTTGAAAAAAAGGGGATACTACTGGACAATATTCCCCTATGTGCCTCAAATGCCCTATGTGTTACAGTCCCCACGAGCGTGTTCAACTACATGCTCCTCTGTGTGTCCCCATACATTGCACTATATCATAAGACTTCATCACCGCACTACATTCCCCTATCCACTGCACTACATCACTATAGTACATCTCCTACATGCTGAACTACATCACTACACTGCATGCCCCTATGCACTGCACTACATACCCTATATGGTACACTACATCACTACACTGCATCCCCTTATACACCACATAAGTGCACTACATGCCCCTTTTTACTGCAATACATTACTACACTACATAACCTATATGGTACACTACATCATTGTACTACACACCCCTATAAGCAACACTAAATCTCACATCTGGAAGGCAAAGCAGAAGTTGATACTGCTAATTGCGAGCAAAGTGCGCTTCTACAGCTTGTATGGTGCACCGCACGCTAGTCGAAGCACTGCATGGCAAAGAAGAGCGTTTAAGACAGATGCCGACATAGGAGAGATCCCAGGTATTAGAGCTCACCCGCACAGCATTGGAGCCAGCTGCGGGCAGACAGGTGGGTCAGATACATTGCCCTTGGAGCTGTCTACTGTCTCACTGGAGCAGAACAGCACAGCCGGTTAAAAAAGAAAAATCCTGTTCCTCTGTAACCCCTTGGCGCCCCCTCAAATACTGCACCTGGGGCGCATGCCCCCTTAGCCCCCTCCTAGTTACGGCCCTGGGGTCGGGCACCTGCTTCCTACCTTACTTGATCTGGAAGCGGGTCCCTCCTACCCCGGCCAGCGCCATCTTCCCAGTGATATTTGGGAAGATGACGTGGCCACTAGAGAGCAAAGACTCTGGCACAGATATCACCGGGAAGATGGCCGACCAGCCACAGCACAAGTAGCACCACTGGTGGGGGGTACCTTGAGTGGGGTGAGCTGTTTTTTAGGAGGAAATGTGTGAAGGAGTGTCTGTGTGAGGGGAGAGTGTTTTGAGTGTTTGAGAGGGGGAGATAGCTGTTTAGGAGGATCTGAGTGAGTGGGATGAGGCTGAGCTGTGTGTGTAGGGGGGGGGGGGGTCGAGGGGGGAGTGGGATTGTGTAAGGCCAGGTACACACTACAGCGATGTCTGGATGATTTGCCGTTTCGTAACGACAAGCCGTCTACATCATGTAGTGTGTACACCCAATTTGCTTGCTCCTACGGTCACTAGCAATGGGGGTCATTCCGACCTGATTGCTATGCGGAACGCACACTAGCATCGCAAGACTGCAAATCACGCCCAACATGCACGATTGCAAACGAATGTGTAGCAATGCAAAGAAGAGGTGTGTACCATTCTGCATCGCACGGTAGCGATGTGTATGCAAGGTTACAAATCGCATCGCTACCAGTACGTACTGTACTGTACTGTTTTGCAAGTGTGTGTTGCATTCGCTACATAGCTAATCAATATGTACTTTCGCATTGTTTTCGCTATCTTGCAAATAATCGTACAATGGCCCTTTTTTTTTGTAACCAAAGAATTTTCCATTCAATTATCCTAAGGAATTGTAATGTGCTTGATCAATTAACTCATCAAACACTGCAAAATTAAGTGTTTGACAACATAATTGCTCAATATATTCCGCAATTAAGTCAACCAGCATACTGAAACCACAAAATATGCTTGTTGTCCTATTTGCATCATACACTTATTTTTAATGGGTTTTTTCCCCCCGTTTGAAAAAAGAGTTATGTACTCCCCCCCAAAAAAAAGGAAATTGTAAAACAAACAAAAAAAGTTGGTGAAGGAAAAATAGCCACATATTGAAGAATCATAGGAAAGATGAAATGGAACCAAGACAGATACAAAGATTGAACATTCTGTGTAATAAAAACGCAACAAACTAGCATAGTTTATAAACTTTACTGTTTTGTTTTTTAAACAAAATACATTTTTAAATACAAAATTTTAAAAACACAAAAAATTTAATAACCGGGCAACATTGCCGAGCAGGGCCTGGAGGTATGCCTGCATATTCAGAAGTTCCCTCCTTATGGCAACATCACGATCTCCAACCTCACAATCTTAATACAGTGGGGAATAATGAGAAATTTAATAAACACAATATATATATAAAGACCAGAATCAGCTTTACATTGGCATTAATAATGGGCAGTAGTTATGTTCTTGTAAAAAATATGTATATATATGTATATATATATGTCCTTATCCAGTCCAAACACACAAATCCCATGTACACTATGCATTTGTCATGTTAACAGCTCTCTTATTCACAAACGCAATTTCAGGTTTTTGTAGGCCCACTACTATCTGTTGCAGTACATGGGTGTTGTCCCTATGTGCCTCCAGCTGCTGATGAACTACACATCCAAGCATGGCCTGCCTCAGTGTTAGCATGCCTTAATAGGCAAACTCTGGCAGGGAATGGCAGCCTGTGGTTTCACACAGCAGCTGCAGGGACGCAGGCTGAGGACATGTTGTGGAGACCAAATTTTTATGAAAATATTCTTAAACATTTAAAAAAAAAAAAAATCTGCTTACTATCTGCCAACACTCCCCACTCATCTTCCTCTCCTTCTGGGGCCACAGCTGCCAACTCTGACTCCTCGTCCGACGAGGGGGTGGAAGATTGGATGGGGGAAGGGGCTTGGAAGGGGCTGAAAGATTGGATGGCGGAAGGGGCTTGGAAGGGGGGGAGATTGGATGGGGGAAGGGGCTTGGAAGGGGGTGGATGATTGGATGGGGGAAGGGGCTTGGAAGGGGGGCAAGATTGGATGGGGGAAGGGGCTTGAAGGGGGGAGATTGGATGAGGGAAGGGGCTTGGAAGGGGGTGGAAGATTGGATGGGGAAGGGGCTTGGAAGGGGGTTGAGATTGGATGGGGGAAGGAGGATCCGAATGTGATGGGCTGGGAAGTACAACTTCCTCCATCATTGGTGTGGGGGCTGGAGTATGAGGGTGGTAGGGAGTTTGAGAAGGGGAGTAAGATTGTGAGGGGGAGGATGGTTGAGCGGGGGTGTAATTTGGGAGGGGGAGGGTAGTTCAGAGGGTGAGGGTTGTTGAGAGGGGGAGGGTTGTGGAGAGGGGAAGGGTTGTTGATAGGGGGAGGGTGGTCAGCGGCATCTGATGTTGTTCCGTTGTGCTCAGCCTAAGGAGACACAAATACAGCAATATGTTAGTTCTCATTTGGAATGTTGTGTTTGTATTAAAGAAATAAAGTACATTCTCAGATTTATTCTGTTTTATTTTTGTTGTACTCTGTTTCCCTCTTTTTCTAACTGTTTTGTTATATGATTAGTCCCCCAAAAAATAGTACCGGGAACTATCACTTTTTAACATAAAAATTAATTAAAAACACATTACGTGTTCTGATGTCCTATACACTGTTCAGTAAGTGTGTGGTTTTGTTTGTGTTATTTTAAACATAAAATGGATATGCCATACATACAAAAAAGCCACACAGATACTGTATACATACAGACATGCATCTCTGCATCATTACCCATTTTTATTAATCTTTTCACACACAAACAATAACATCATTTTAAAATGGCCAAAATACCCCAGTTTGTTTGTACACTTAAACATTTAACGAAATTTTAAATTTATGGAAAATGAGTCAACACATACGTTAGCAGTTTAGCTGTTTTTTTTAGAATTTTTTACTTAAAACCAAAAAACACGTATTTTAACAAACATACTGTACCTGAAATATTGCTGCACTATTCTTGCCCTAAGGGCATGTCCCCGCTGGGCCTCCGAGTCCTGGTCCCTTGTCCGGCCAACCCCTGACTCCTCATCCTCTCTGTACAATTCCTCACTTTGCGGAAGCTCAAAACGCCTCCTTACAGCAATATTGTGCAGGATTGCACACAGGACCGCAATTTTACTTACCATTTCTGGCAAATATATGAGGTCGCCACCAGTGCAGTGGAGCACACGGAAGCGTCGCTTCAGGACGCCAATTGTTAGCTCCACCAGCCGCCTGGTGGCTGTAAGCGTGGAATTAAATGCCGTTTGTGGCCCTGGTGTGGGTCTGCTGTAAGGAGTCATGAGCCAGGGGGTGCAAGGGTATCCACGATCTCCTTTAAAAACAAAATACAAGCATAAGTAACAAATATGTCCAACATACAAAAAAAAACAACCACTTTACTACATGATGGCAATACAACTCACCCAAGAGCCACGCGTCTTGGCCTTTCCATCATTCTTAATTTTTACCATATCCCTGATTGCCTAATGATGTGGGAATCATGTGCACTTCCAGGGTACCGGGCATTCAGGGAAAGGATCTGGAGGGATGGGCCACAAACAACCATCACATTCAGAGAGTGGAACATTTTTCTGTTCCTAAAGATTTCTTCGTTATGTTTAGGCGCCACAAGTGTACACGTGTCCCATCCACAACCGCAATAACGTGTGGGAAGCGACTACCCCCTTCCTGGAATTGCTGCTTCAACACAGCTAGGGACCCCACATCCAATGGCATTGATATGAACACCTTTATTCTCTTATTGAATGCCCCAATTACGTGCCTCAGGATTTTGGAAAATGCTGATTGGGACATTCCTACCATTACCTCAACCACGTGCTGGTAGGAACCTGTGGCACAGAAATGTAACACAGCAAAGAATTGTTTCAGTGCTGGTAGTGCTTTCTAGATCACTCTCTGTTATTGAGAGAGTTTCTAGGATGACATGAGGGGGCAGCCTATAGCTGCACACCACCTCATCATCTGGCACACCAAAAATGGTGACATCGATCTGGAATATAGTAGGCCTTGCATGCCTCCGTTGCCTTTGAGGACGAGGGGCAGGTTGGGGTTGGACGGCTTCGGACCCTAGATATGAGGCAACCAGCATCTGACAATTTTTTAAAAAAAGTGTGAAAACAACATCCAGTGTGTTTCTAAATATATAACATTGTAATATAGGCATAATTAACTAAACACTTCTTCCGTATCAAAATCCATATCTTAACGTAGATCACCAGGAGGAAAGTAAAATATTTTTTTTGTTTGAATGATGTTACACAACTTAAAACAACAATACAACACAAATAAAACCACAACAACACAATTAGCATGCATATACTTACCGCAAACATACAATTAACAAATATACTTACTTAAAACCAAAAAAATAAATAAAACAATATACGACACACACACACACACACACACACACACACACACACACACACACACACACGCATATACTTACCATCAGCTGAATAAAGGCTCACAAAATAAAGAAATAAGGACCCAGAAACCAATATAGGGGTCAGCTTCCAAAAAATAAAAAAAGAAATAGAAACTTCCTTGAGAAGGAAAAAAGCATGGGGGGGAAAAAACATAAGCACACAAATATATATACCCACACCCCAACACCCCAAACACACCTATGAACATGCATATATTTACCAGCAGATAGATACTGTTGGACCAATTATAATAAAGAGAAACAGATTACAAATAAAATTAAGTACATCAACACTACAAACTACACACAATACATACACAAACAATACACAACACCAACAAAATTTTAAACTAAACGCCATGCATTCACACAACAACAAATAAACGCAATGCACCACATAGGGACATGCTGCATACACATCAACAACATACAATCTACCAAACTACAAAATTTACATAAAGTATTACACGTGTCTGCATAACTTCTCATATACTTTACTCCATACACCTAAGCTTGGAAACAATGCTTTGCTTTCAAAATGACACAAACAACATATCTTACCTTTAAGAATGGACACGTCTCAAACACCGCAAACACCACCAGATATATTGGACTCCTGCATACACTTTTCGACTCCTGCATACACCCACAAACACAGGCTGTATAGAACCTGCTTAAATAGGACCAGCAATCAAAGCACGTGTAACGATTGATTGTGTATGCATCACCTGTGCGGTTTCCCGCATAACCATGCATATGGAGGTAGAAAAACGCATCACAGACCCATATGCAGAGCCGGCCCTAACCAATTTGATGCCCTAGGCAAGATTTTGGTTGGTGCCCCCTAGCACCGCCGCTAGTTCTGCAGGAGATGCCTGGCATGAGTCAGCTGGTAGCTCTGCTAACGTTGGGCGCCTTTTGTTTATGAAAATGCATCTTATTATTTGCATTACTATGTGGCTAGGATGCACAAGCAGCTTCTGCTGATTAAAATTATATGCAGCATGTCTATATTCTGTATGCGACTGTGGCTGTATCTGCATACAAAATGCTACATTACAGTGATTTCCAGGAATACACTGCAATGTAGCATTTCGTATGCAGATACAGCCGCAGTCACACACAGAATATAGGCATGCCGCATATCATTTTAATCAGCAGAAGCTGCTGGTGCCCCTAAGCATACCAAATGCCCTAGGCAATTGCCTAGGTTGCCTATGCCTAAGGCCGGCTCTGCCCATATGCACATGCTGGCATCATCATGGAGCATCATCCAGTAGCAGAGGAGATGGCCAGGCTGAATGCCGAAATGAGGTCTATTCTGGAAAGAAGTAGACAGCTGGCTGCCCAAAGGCAGCAGCAGCAACAAACACCTGCCAGTGCAGCGGAGGAACGACCAGGACCCAGTAGAGACGAACCCCCATCTACTGGCCCACAAACACAAGAAGAGGATGGTTTGAGGGCCCTTGCTGAGGAACATGGGGCACAAACTGAGGAAGAGTCTGGGACAACTACCCAAACCCAGCAATCCCACCTACAAAGTGAAGAGGAAAATAACAAAAACAGAAAGGAATAAAAAATAGCGCTTGATGGGAAAAAGCAGCCTAGATATATTCTAGTGATTCCCAATCACCAATATAAAGCTAAAGAGAAATAAGTAATTGAAAATATCTTTGGCGCTACCACCTTTATATTAGTCAATGATGGAAAAGTCTATAGGATTGTCCCATAAGCTTTCTCTGTAACTGAATTTTGATCTTGCTGTCTTCCAAATTTCTTCAGATCTTGGAATTCCTTACGGATAGGTATACATATAAACAGAGGAAAGAAGAATACATAGTGTAGTATTTTTTTTAAAAAAAGTTCAAATTTATTTTAGATGACACGGATGATAAAAAGCATTTAAAAAGAATTTTTATTCCATCCAATAAAATTCTGTGTTTTGAATCCATCTACCTGCATCCTAATTTGGAAGGGAGCCTGCCTGGTCCAGCTGCCGGTGTTTTGCCTGGAGGGAGTAAGGAGGAATTCCGGAGACTCCAACTTTGTGCTCTTTCCATTGCTCCATGCTGGGAGCTTGACACGGTGCGGTTCCAATCATATATAAAAAACACAGAATTTTATTGGATGGAAGAAAAATTCTTTTTAAATGCTTTTTATCATCCGTGTCATCTAAAATAAATTTGAACTTTTAAAAAAAAAAATACTACACTATGTATTCTTCTTTCCTCTGTTTATATGTATACCTATCCGTAAGGAATTCCAAGATCTGAAGAAATTTGGAAGACAGCAAGATCAAAATTCAGTTACAGAGAAAGCTTATGGGACAATCCTATAGACTTTTCCATCATTGACTAATATAAAGGTGGTAGCGCCAAAGATATTTTCAATTACTTATTTCTCTAAAGTGAAGAGGAAGGTGGCGATACTTCTCAGGCTGATGCATCGCAGGCAACAGGCAAAAAGAGAAGACGGCAACCCCCATTCACAAAGAAGGATTTGGGAATTCTGGTACCACAGGTCATAGATAAAATAAATTTTGAAGACAAAAAACATGGGTGCTGGGACAAAGGACCGCATCTGGAGAGACATTACAGACAGTGTGAATGCTTTTGGCCCAATTGTCCACACACCACAGGAAGTAAGAAGACGGTAAGTACCTACTGAGCCACAATGCCAAATACTATATTATGTATTAACTAAGATTTAATCTGCATTTCCAAAGACATGTTGCCTGTAGCAACCAATAGTATGACGTGCTCAAAAAGTATGCATCACATTTACTTACGTTTCATTTTTTTCTTCTTTCCCCCAAACCCCAAAACATATGTAGTTGGGCTGACTTCAAGTCCCGCCTGAAGCAGAAAAAGGCTGGGCACTGGAACGTTTCGAGGGCAACAAGGGGAAGTCCACTCCCTAAGACTGTGGAGTTTACAGACCTGGAGGAGCTAGCGATGGTCTGTGTGTCCTATAAGGTGGCAGGTGTGTCCGAAATGGACACAGACACACCTGCCATGGAAGGTCCACATGCTTTGGCAGGTAAGTTTTCAAACATATATTGTCAAGTGTTTACTGTCTAAGTTTTTAGAAAAATACTAATTTTTCTTTTTTTTATCTCACTTCTTTTTACCAAAACACAGCACGGGAGTCACAGGAGGGGCATCTCACTGAGGCTGAGGAGGGGGGAGGTAGTAACAGCTCCAGTGTGGGACAGAAAATACCACCAGCCTAGCCCCACACTGCTACCCCCAAACCACTCTCCGGTTATGCAGTCTTAGGGAGGCTCCAACACTTAGGCCATCCCCTACCCCTGCCCAGGACCAAAATCCAACTGGGCAGGGCCCTCGAATGTCAGTGCACAGACCTACCACTGACCAACCTCCCCTTCAGGCGGGGCGGAAAAAGAAGAAAAAATAATTTCTCTCCAGATGCGGACACATTTCCCAGCACCCATGTTGTTTATGTTCTAAAATGGTTTATCTATGGGTTGTGTGACCAGAATGAAGAACTCCCTCCTGCTGAATGTGGTTTGTCATCTTCTCTTTTTTGTTACCAGCCTGTGATGCATTAGCCTGTGAACTTGTCCCACCTTCCTCTTCAGATTGTGGTCTGGCTAGTTGGGTTTAGGTATTGTGTCCAGATTCTTCCTCAATTTGCCCCACATCTTCCTCAGCCAGGGTAATTAGATGACTCTCTTGTTGTGTTTGTTGGACAGTAGATGTGGTTGATTCACCCTTGGGTCCTGTCATCCTATTTTGGCCTCAGCCAGGTGTTTTTTGCTGTGCCATGTTCAGTTATGTTTGTCATAAAAATTTTATACAGTTACACAACATTATGTAAATTTGTTTTGCCTAGTAAAAATTCTTTGAACCCATACACTTTGTTATGAAATTGTGTGTCACGATCCGGGTATCTGGACGCCATTTCTTACCCATCAGATGCCTCCTAAGGCTGGCTCAGCGCTCCAGGACCGGATCCCATCTGTTATCCTAATGTTCACATTCCTGCATCCTCTCCTGTCTCTCTGAGACGCTGTCACAGTAACGCCTTATTACATCTGGCATGGCGTCTCCCGCGGCCTCCGCCGCCGTCCCTGAGCTTCTGCATGCAGAGTGTCAGAGTGGCGATTACGTCAGCCGCGGCCTCCGCTGTGTCCGCGTGGTTGGATGTGCACTTGTCAGCCTGGCGTCTCCTGTCTCCAGTGGCCGGCGCCGCCATTACTGTTTTCATTACCACATGGATTACAAACCAAACTTCCCTCCAAGTGTCTGCATGGGCGCAGCCATCTTGGATTCTGTCAGCTGATCATTTCCTCCAATCTGTTGTCAGTATTGTTAATCTGCATAATTGCCTAGCCAATCCCTTCCTTGCTGCAGGTATAAATACACTGTGCCTGAGCAAGGAAGGCGTCAGTGCTTTGGTTGTCAAACCTAGTTCCTGTTTGTCTCTCTCCTGTGATTGTCTTCCAGGTTCCAGCTCCTGTCTCAAGACTTCCACCATAGAGACCCGCACCAGCATTCCACCTGCGGTGTAGCCTGACTCTCCAATCCATTGTGGATTCATCTGTTTCCAGCTACAACATTACCTGCTTCCAGCCCAGCTTCCAGCAGAGTACAGCTTCTCTTAAAGGGCCGGTGTCCTTTCTACACTTTACCACTCTCCACCGGTATTATTATTTCTCCGCTCTCAAGTTCTACATTTCAGTTCATATTTCATCGCTCCCAAGTTCATTTATTATTTAACTGGTTCCAGCCAGTATCCACTCCGTGCTAACAACAGTCTGGTTCCAGCCAGTATCCACAGCAGCCGTTTTATCTTCAGCAACCCAGCTTTTCCTGGAACACCAGCTGGTACAATCCTGGGTTATCTCCATTGCTACAGTCGGGCCTGGTAAGGACTTTCCATCTAGAAGATTATAAGAACTATCTCACACTACCAGTGCCCTGTGGCTCCTGCCATCCTGTAGTACCCAGGAACTGTATTTATTCTTTGCTGACTTTTACATTTTCTTTTACTGCTGCTGTGTTGCGGAGTTGTCATAATAAACATCATTGACTTTTATCCAAGTTGTCGTGGTCACGCCTTCGGGCAGTTATTATTCATGTTACTTACATGTCCAGGGGTCTGATACAACCTCCCAGGTTCCGGTACATCTCAGCCCCTACAACTGAGGCTGCCTCCCGTCAGCTCAGGCCCTCAGTTGTGACAGTAAGCACTGACCTAATGAATCCAGCCGGAGACCAGGATCAAGCGGCCAGGCCGATGCAAGAACTGGCAGCCCGACTAGAACATCAGGAGGCTGCACAGGGCCACATCATCCGCTGTCTCCAGGATTTCTCTACTCGGCTGGATGGGATTCAGACAACTCTCCGTGGATCAGGCGCGTCTGGTGCGTCAACCACAGTGACTCCAGCTATAACCCCACCCACCTTACCCATTTCTGCTCCACGTCTTCATCTTCCAACGCCAGCAAAATTTGACGGATCTCCAAGATTCTGCAGGGGATTTCTCAACCAGTGTGAGATTCAGTTTGAGCTACAACCTGGCAATTTTCCCAGTGACCGTACAAAAATTGCCTACATTATTTCTCTTCTCAGTGGCTCAGCCCTTGATTGGGCATCACCGTTATGGGAGAGGTCCGACACCCTGCTATCTTCCTACACTGCCTTCGTGTCAACATTCAGGCGCATCTTCGACGAGCCAGGCCGGGTAACCTCAGCTTCATCCGAGATTCTCCGTTTACGCCAGGGGTCACGTACTGTAGGACAATATCTGATACAGTTCCAGATCCTGGCATCCGAACTGGCATGGAACGACGAGGCCCTGTATGCTGCATTCTGGCATGGCTTATCTGAGCGTATTAAAGATGAGTTAGCTACCAGAGACTTACCTTCTAAGTTTGATGAGCTAATCTCACTCTGCACGAAAGTTGATTTACGTTTCAGAGAGAGAGCAACTGAGCGTGGAAAATCATCTGCTCCAAAATCTTCTGCTCCTCCTCCTTGTCAACTGTCACCATCTAAAGATGAGCCCATGCAACTTGGCCGTTCCCGTTTAACTCCTGCTGAGCGCCGAAGACGTCTCTCCGAGTCTCTCTGTCTCTATTGTGCAGCTCCGTCTCACACCATTAATGCCTGTCCCAAACGTCCGGGAAACTCCAAATCCTAGCTCGCCAAGGAGAGGGCCGGCTAGGAGTAATGATCTCCTCTCCATCTCCTCAAGATTGTAATCTCCCAGTCTCGCTTCAAGTTGCTCAACGTTATCGGAACGTCATTGCCCTCCTTGATTCCGGAGCAGCTGGGAACTTTATTACCGAAGCCTATGTTAAACGGTGGTCCCTACCCACCGAGAGACTTCCTTCGTCCATTTCTTTAACTGCCGTGGATGGCAGCAAAATTTTTGATGCAGTTATTTCTTTAAGGACTCTACCAGTTCGTCTGAGAGTGGGAGTTCTTCATTCCGAACTTATTTCTTTTTTAGTGATTCCAAGAGCCACACATCCTGTGGTCCTGGGCCTTCCATGGCTCCGTCTTCACAATCCTACAATTGATTGGACGACTACGCAAATCCTGGCATGGGGTTCCTCCTGTGCTGAGACATGTTTGTTTAAAGTATTGCCTGTCTGTTCTTCCTCCCCCAGGTCGTCTGATGTTCCACCTCCTCCATATCAAGATTTCACGGATGTGTTCAGTAAAGCTTCTGCTGATATCCTTCCTCCTCATAGAGAATGGGACTGCCCGATTGATCTCGTTCCAGGGAAGGTTCCACCTCGAGGCCGAACTTATCCGTTGTCTCTGCCTGAGACGCATTCTATGGAGGAATACATTAAAGAGAACCTAGCAAAGGGGTTCATTCGACCTTCTTCTTCCCCAGCCGGCGCAGGCTTCTTTTTTGTAAAAAAGAAAGATGGTGGTCTGCGGCCGTGCATCGACTACAGAGGTTTGAACGACATTACCATCAAGAACCGTTATCCTTTACCCCTGATTACTGAGCTCTTTGACAGAGTTAGCGGAGCTACCATCTTTACAAAGCTGGACTTGAGAGGTGCATACAATCTCATTCGGATCCGTGAGGGTGACGAGTGGAAGACCGCCTTTAACACCCGTGACGGACATTATGAGTACCTCGTCATGCCCTTCGGATTGAGTAATGCTCCAGCTGTCTTCCAGCATTTTGTCAATGAGATCTTCAGAGACATTCTATACCGTCATGTCGTGGTCTATCTAGACGATATCCTCATTTTTGCCAACGATTTAGAGGAACATCGTTTTTGGGTTAAAGAGGTTCTGTCCCGTCTCCGTGTCAATCATCTCTATTGCAAATTAGAGAAATGCGTTTTTGAAGTCAAGTCCATTCCGTTTCTAGGGTACATTGTGTCCGGTTCCGGACTAGAGATGGATCCTGAGAAACTACAAGCAATCCAAAATTGGCCGATACCCTTAACCCTCAAAGGGGTCCAGAGGTTCTTGGGGTTCGCCAACTATTACCGAAAGTTTATACGAGACTTTTCCACCATTGTGGCACCTATTACTGCTTTCACTAAGAAGGGTGCTAACCCGTCCAAGTGGTCTGAAGAAGCCATGCAAGCATTTCATCTTTTAAAACAAAGGTTCATCTCTGCGCCTGTTCTGAAACAGCCTGACATCGACTCTCCTTTCATCTTAGAGGTGGATGCCTCCTCCGTTGGAGTAGGAGCGGTGTTATCTCAGAGGGCTAAAGATGGCCATTTACACCCTTGCAGTTTCTTCTCCCGGAAGTTCTCCCCAGCTGAGCGCAACTATGCCATTGGCGACCAGGAGTTGCTAGCCATCAAGCTCGCTCTAGAAGAGTGGAGGTATCTGTTGGAGGGAGCTTCTCATTCAATCACCATACTTACAGACCACAAGAACCTTTTATATCTGAAAGGCGCACAATGTCTCAACCCTCGTCAGGCCAGATGGGCACTTTTCTTTTCCAGGTTCGACTTTAAACTCCAGTTCTGTCCGGGCTCTCAGAATCGCAAGGCCGATGCCCTTTCCCGCTCATGGGAGCAAGAAAATGAGTCAGAGTCTTCAGACAAGCATCCTATTATAAATCCGTTGGCATTCTCCACGGTAGGGATGGACTCTACGCCCCCATCAGGGAAAAGTTTTGTGAAACCGATGCTAAGGAAGAAGCTCATGCATTGGGCCCATGCTTCCCGTTTTGCCGGACATACAGGTATCCAAAAAACCCTGGAGTTTATCTCTAGGTCCTATTGGTGGCCAACTCTGAAAAAGGACGTCTTGGAGTTTATTGCATCTTGCCCAAAGTGTGCTCAACATAAGGTATCCCGCCAGTCGCCTGCGGGGCAACTGGTTCCACTATCTGTTCCCCGTCGACCTTGGACCCATTTGTCGATGGATTTTATTACAGATTTACCCATGTGCAACAAGTTCAATACCATCTGGGTGGTAGTTGACCGGTTCACCAAGATGGCACACTTCATTCCTCTCACCGGTCTTCCGTCAGCTTCCAAGTTGGCTCAAGTATTCATACAAGAGATCTTCCGACTCCACGGTCTTCCTGAAGAAATTATCTCAGATCGAGGAGTTCAATTCACAGCCAAATTCTGGCAAAGTTTATGTCAAGTCCTTCAAGTCAAGCTAAAGTTTTCCACGGCTTACCATCCTCAGACCAATGGTCAAACCGAGAGGGTGAATCAGGACTTGGAGGCCTTCCTCCGCATCTATGTGTCCTCCTCTCAAGATGACTGGGTTCAATTACTTCCCTGGGCCGAGTTCTGTCATAACAACCAGTATCATTCTTCATCTGCTTCAACATAATTCTTCACTAACTTTGGATTCCACCCTAAAGTCCCTGAGTTCCAACCGCTTCCAGCAACTTCTGTTCCCGCAGTGGATATCACCTTGCATCAGTTTGCCAATATCTGGAAGAGCGTACGATCAGCTCTGCTCAAGGCATCGTTCAGGTACAAGAAGTTTGCGGATAAGAAGCGTCGAGCAGTTCCTGCTCTCAAGGTGGGTGATCGGGTATGGTTATCCACGAAGAATTTGAGGTTAAGAGTTCCCAGTATGAAGTTTGCACCTCGCTATATCGGTCCTTTCAAGATTGAACAAGTCATCAATCCTGTTGCTTACAGACTTCAGTTGCCTCCCTTCTTAAAAATACCCAGGACATTCCATGTTTCCCTGTTGAAACCGCTGATCTTGAATCGGTTTCATTCCTCACTTCCTCCAACTCCGAAAGTCCAAACTCAACGAGGCGTTGAGTATGAAGTGGCCAAGATCCTGGACTCACGTCACCGTTACAGTCAACTACAGTATCTTATTGACTGGAAGGGTTACGGCCCTGAGGAACGTTCATGGACCAATGCTTCTGATGTCCATGCTCCTGCCTTGGTCCGGAGATTCCATTCCAAGTTTCCTCAAAAGCCAAAGAAGTGTCCTGGGGCCACTCCTAAAGGGGGGGGTGCTGTCACGATCCGGGTATCTGGACGCCATTTCTTACCCATCAGATGCCTCCTAAGGCTGGCTCAGCGCTCCAGGACCGGATCCCATCTGTTATCCTAATGTTCACATTCCTGCATCCTCTCCTGTCTCTCTGAGACGCTGTCACAGTAACGCCTTATTACATCTGGCATGGCGTCTCCCGCGGCCTCCGCCGCCGTCCCTGAGCTTCTGCATGCAGAGTGTCAGAGTGGCGATTACGTCAGCCGCGGCCTCCGCTGTGTCCGCGTGGTTGGATGTGCACTTGTCAGCCTGGCGTCTCCTGTCTCCAGTGGCCGGCGCCGCCATTACTGTTTTCATTACCACATGGATTACAAACCAAACTTCCCTCCAAGTGTCTGCATGGGCGCAGCCATCTTGGATTCTGTCAGCTGATCATTTCCTCCAATCTGTTGTCAGTATTGTTAATCTGCATAATTGCCTAGCCAATCCCTTCCTTGCTGCAGGTATAAATACACTGTGCCTGAGCAAGGAAGGCGTCAGTGCTTTGGTTGTCAAACCTAGTTCCTGTTTGTCTCTCTCCTGTGATTGTCTTCCAGGTTCCAGCTCCTGTCTCAAGACTTCCACCATAGAGACCCGCACCAGCATTCCACCTGCGGTGTAGCCTGACTCTCCAATCCATTGTGGATTCATCTGTTTCCAGCTACAACATTACCTGCTTCCAGCCCAGCTTCCAGCAGAGTACAGCTTCTCTTAAAGGGCCGGTGTCCTTTCTACACTTTACCACTCTCCACCGGTATTATTATTTCTCCGCTCTCAAGTTCTACATTTCAGTTCATATTTCATCGCTCCCAAGTTCATTTATTATTTAACTGGTTCCAGCCAGTATCCACTCCGTGCTAACAACAGTCTGGTTCCAGCCAGTATCCACAGCAGCCGTTTTATCTTCAGCAACCCAGCTTTTCCTGGAACACCAGCTGGTACAATCCTGGGTTATCTCCATTGCTACAGTCGGGCCTGGTAAGGACTTTCCATCTAGAAGATTATAAGAACTATCTCACACTACCAGTGCCCTGTGGCTCCTGCCATCCTGTAGTACCCAGGAACTGTATTTATTCTTTGCTGACTTTTACGTTTTCTTTTACTGCTGCTGTGTTGCGGAGTTGTCATAATAAACATCATTGACTTTTATCCAAGTTGTCGTGGTCACGCCTTCGGGCAGTTATTATTCATGTTACTTACATGTCCAGGGGTCTGATACAACCTCCCAGGTTCCGGTACATCTCAGCCCCTACAACTGAGGCTGCCTCCCGTCAGCTCAGGCCCTCAGTTGTGACATTGTGTTTCTATTATTGTGTGTGAGTCCCAAGTTTAACATTGTTGCAAAATCGACAAATGTTTTTCCTGCTTGTCTCAATTTCCGAAAAACATGGGATGTTACATATTTAAAAAGGTAAAAATAAAAAAACACATGTATCTGTCTCCTTAGACAATATACGGGCAGGAATCTGGTTACTATGGGCAACCAGCCATCTAAAATATAACTCACATCTGACTTAATAAATCCATAGGAAGGTATTAGGTAAAGCAGGAGTTAGTAACATGATAGGTTAAGGTGCATTATGTTGTGAATGTTGTTAGATTAAACACACAACAAATGTAGGAATCCAGAAAACATGGCATGTATGTGGGATATAAATGAAATTTTTTGTATTTTGTTTCATATTTAAAAATTCAGACACAAACAATGCATTTCTGATATGTACAAGACACATTTATTTGCTAATAATACACATGTGTGCTGCTTGAGAGATTAACATATTTTACTATCATGTGACATAATAACATTTCCTGGGAGTGTAAATTTACTGGTGTGGTATGAGTTGCTGGCGGCCGGGTCCCCGGCGGGATCCCGACCGTCAGCTTGCCGACAGCGGGGCGAGCGCAAATGAGCCCCTTGCGGGCTCGCTGCGCTCACCACCCTGCGGGCACGGTGGTGCGCCACGCTATCTATTCTTCCTCCAGAGGGGTCGGTTTCCTTGGAAGTGACAACAGATGCGGTTCAGACGCGCTGGCGTCACCATAGCCCGGGGAGTGCAGGACGGATACAGTTCCCACCCCCCTCCTCCTGCGTGTGTCCCGTTTGCGGGTCTTTTTTTGCATATAAGGTATGTTGTTTTCTTTTCATGTTTGTATCACCTTGACAAAGGGGCGCCACGGCCCCGAAACGTTGGTCACCCGATTTCAATATGGATTAAAATTTCTGCACTTTATCTACTTTGAAAAAGTCTCCTGAGTGCCGCTACCTGTTTACTTCTGACTGTACATCCATGTTTCCAGAGGGCACCGGAGCATTACTTATTGAGGGGGAGTGCCGGTTCTAGCATCCGTATATATATATATATATATATATATATATATATATAAATGTCCAGCGCTCTTTGTGAAATGTCTTTTAGCCTTAATTATTGAGTATTTTCGGAAAAGCAAGTTTACAGATACTCCCTTATATGGGTGTCAGCTAACCCCTAATTAAAATGGCAAAAATAAGTTACTGCAAAAAAATGGGCATAGATAGAACAGATAGGAGTTCCAGCGACCAATGGTGTTATATATTGCTAATAGTAATAGTGAAATTGAGAGCAATTAGACGTTAAAAAGATCAAATGATCAATTTAAAATTGAACAAAGCATATTTATTTAAGACAATGGGGTAAATTTACTAAGATGGGAGTTCTATTTAAGATGGGAAGTTGCCCATAGCAACCAATCAGATTCCAGGTATTATCTTCTAGAAGGGTCTAGATAAATGAGAAGTAGAATCTGATTGGTTGCTATGGGCAACATCCCATTTTAAATAGAACTCCCATCTTGGTTAATTTACCCCCAATGTATATAAAATAAGGCCATTCCTAGGAATATATGTAAATAAATAGTACAATTAAAATATACAACAGGATAAAAGCTTATCTTTGGTTGTAGGAGGTGAGGGAAACCCAAAGCGTTTCGTCCCAAGACTTATTCAAGGCTTGACTCTCTTATGTTTTATTTTTATCCTGTTGTTTATTAATTGTACTATATTTATATATATTCCTAGGAACGGCCTTATTTTATATACATTATCTTCAATAAATATGCTTTGTTCAATTTTAAATTGATTATTTGATCTTTTTAACGTCTAATTGCTCTCAATTTCACTATTACTAGTGTGTCCCAGTGAGCACAGTGGCCTCCATCTTCCGTAAATGGAAGAAGTTCGGAACCACCAGGACTCTTCCTAGAGCTTGCCGGCCATCTAAACTGAGTGATCGGGGGAGACCAAGAACTCAATGGTCACTCTGTAAGAGCTACAGCATTCCTCTGTGGAGAGAGGAGATCCTTCCAGAAGGACAACCATCTCTGCAGCAAACCACCAATCAGGCACTCCTGGTAGAGTGGCCAGACGGAAGCCATGCGACTGGCTCCCTGGAGTAGTAAGTATATTGACCTGCGGGGGCGGTCCACCGCGCACGGGGTGGTAGTAACGATGGATGGGGCGATGTTGGAGGTGCATGCGCAGCAGGACATCGGGGTATTTTTCACGAAAAATACCCTGATGATGCTGTGGAGTGTCATCACAGGGACAGAGCACTCACCAAGATACGTCCCAATCTGCTTAGCCTATCCCATTAGAACACAGGTTCTCAAACTCGGTCCTCAGGACCCCACACGGTTCATGTTTTGCAGGTCACCTGTAGATTTTTTAAATGTGTCAGTTGGTGATACACAGTGCAGCTGCTGGGTGAGCTGGAAAACAAGAACCATGTGGGGTCCTGAGGACCGAGTTTGAGAACCACTGCATTAGAAGATGCAAACATCCTCCTGCCCCCACAAATGTAATGGGGGAGACGTATCAAAGCTTTTAGAGAGATAAAGTACCAACCAATCATTTTTTTAAGCACAGACTGTAAATGAAAGATAGGAGCTGATTAGTTGGTACTTTTTTTTTCTCCAAGCTTTGAAACATCTACCCCATGATCTTGTCTCTCAAATCCATGTGCTTCTCTGGAAAAAAAAATGTGAATCAATAAAAAAATCCCATCCTGTGTTTTGTCTTCACACCAAAAGTGACAGGCACATTTTCCTTATATTGCTTTATAGTCATTATTCATTTCTGTTCTATCTTTTTTTAAGTGGTTCCTTGTATTTTGGTGGTCATTCCGAGTTGATCGCTCGCTAGCAGTTTTTAGCAGCCGTGCAAACGCTATGCCGCCTTCCACTGGGAGTGTATTTTAGCTTAGCAGAAGTGCGAACGAATGTATCGCAGAGCGGCGGCAAAGTTTTTTTGTGCAGTTTCAGAGTAGCTCAATACCTATTCAGCGCTTGCGATCACTTCAGACCATTCAGTTCCTGATTTGACGTCACAAACACGCCCTGCGTTCACCCAGCCACGCCTGTGTTTTTCCTGGCACGCCTGCGTTTTTCCAAACACTCCCTGAAAACGGTCAGTTGACACGCAGAAACGCCCCCTTCATGTCAATCACTCTGCGGCCACCAGTGCGACTGAAAAGCTTTGCTAGACCTTGTGTGAAACTACATCGTTCATTGTGCCCGTACGTCGCGCGTGCGCATTGCGCCGCATACGCATGCGCAGAAGTGCCATTTTTTAGCCTTGTTCAGCAGTGGGGTAATAATGAGGCAGAGGGAGGAAATGGTCTCAGGCAGCGGGTTTTAAGGACAGCAAAATGTAGAAAATGAACAAAGTAAGATTTTATGGTCATTATTTGGAAATGACTCTTTATCATAGGTACAGCACAGACATAATTATAGAAATTTACTAGTTTGGGTTTATTACTCTTTTTATGGTTTCCATTTATCATTAAATATTTGTGGCATATTCCTCGAATACACCTGTTTTCGGGGACACTGGCAAATATTCAGGAGACTGCGCAGGAGTCTAGATTCACCCCGTACACAGGGGGTCATTCAGACTAGAGATGTGCACTTGAAATTTTTCGGGTTTTGTGTTTTGGTTTTGGGTTCGGTTCCGCGGCCGTGTTTTGGGTTCGAACGCGTTTTGGCAAAACCTCACCGAATTTTTTTTGTCGGATTCGGGTGTGTTTTGGATTCGGGTGTTTTTTTCAAAAAACCCTAAAAAACAGCTTAAATCATAGAATTTGGGGGTCATTTTGATCCCAAAGTATTATTAACCTCAAAAACCATAATTTCCAATCATTTTCAGTCTATTCTGAACACCTCACACCTCACAATATTATTTTTAGTCCTAAAATTTGCACCGAGGTCGCTGGATGACTAAGCTAAGCGACCCAAGTGGCCGACACAAACACCGGGCCCATCTAGGAGTGGCACTGCAGTGTCACGCAGGATGGCCCTTCCAAAAAACACTCCCTAAACAGCACATGACGCAAAGAAAAAAAGAGGCGCAATGAGGTAGCTGTGTGACTAAGCTCAACGACCCAAGTGGCCGACACAAACACCTGGCCCATCTAGGAGTGGCACTGCAGTGTCACGCAGGATGGCCCTTCCAAAAAACACTCCCCAAACAGCACATGACGCAAAGAAAAAAAGAGGCGCAATGAGGTAGCTGTGTGACTAAGCTCAACGACCCAAGTGGCCGACACAAACACCTGGCCCATCTAGGAGTGGCATTGCAGTGTCACGCAGGATGGCCCTTCAAAAAAATACTCCCCAAACAGCACATGACGCAAAGAAAAATGAAAGAAAAAAGAGGTGCAAGATCGAATTGTCCTTGGGCCCTCCCACCCACCCTTATGTTGTATAAACAGGACATGCACACTTTAACCAACCCATCATTTCAGTGACAGGGTCTGCCACACGACTGTGACTGAAATGACGGGTTGGTTTGGACCCCCACCAAAAAAGAAGCAATTAATCTCTCCTTGCACAAACTGGCTCTACAGAGGCAAGATGTCCACCTCATCATCATCCTCCGATATATCACCGTGTACATCCTCCTCCTCACAGATTATCAATTCGTCCCCACTGGAATCCACCATCTCAGCTCCCTGTGTACTACTTTGTGGAGGCAATTGCTGCTGGTCAATGTCTCCACGGAGGAATTGATTATAATTCATTTTAATGAACATCATCTTCTCCACATTTTCTGGATGTAACCTCGTACGCCGATTGCTGACAAGGTGAGCGGCGGCACTAAACACTCTTTCGGAGTACACACTTGTGGGAGGGCAACTTAGGTAGAATAAAGCCAGTTTGTGCAAGGGCCTCCAAATTGCCTCTTTTTCCTGCCAGTATAAGTACGGACTGTCTGACGTGCCTACTTGGATGCGGCCGGTCACTCATATAATCCTCCACCATTCTTTCAATGGGGAGAGAATCATATGCAGTGACAGTAGACGACATGTCCGTAATCGTTGTCAGGTCCTTCAGTCCGGACCAGATGTCCCGCATCACCGCCAGCGGGTGGGCTCGGAATTCTGAGCCTTTTCCTCGCACCCCCAGTTGCGGGAGAATGTGAAGGAGGAGATGTTGACAGGTCGCGTTCCGCTTGACTTGACAATTTTGTCACCAGCAGTTCTTTGAACCCCAGCAGACTTGTGTCTGCCGGAAAGAGAGATCCAAGGTAGGTTTTAAATCTAGGATCGAGCACGGTGGCCAAAATGTAGTGCTCTGATTTCAACAGATTGACCACCCGTGAATCCTTGTTAAGCGAATTAAGGGCTCCATCCACAAGTCCCACATGCCTAGCGGAATCGCTCTGTGTTAGCTCCTCCTTCAATGTCTCCAGCTTCTTCTGCAAAAGCCTGATGAGGGGAATGACCTGACTCAGGCTGGCAGTGTCTGAACTGACTTCACGTGTGGCAAGTTCAAAAGGTTGCAGAACCTTGCACAACGTTGAAATCATTCTCCACTGCGCTTGAGACAGGTGCATTCCACCTCCTATATCGTGCTCAATTGTATAGGCTTGAATGGCCTTTTGCTGCTCCTCCAACCTCTGAAGCATATAGAGGGTTGAATTCCACCTCGTTACCACTTCTTGCTTCAGATGATGGCAGGGCAGGTTCAGGCGTTTTTGGTGGTGCTCCAGTCTTCTGTACGTGGTGCCTGTACGCCGAAAGTGTCCCGCAATTCTTCTGGCCACCGACAGCATCTCTTGCACGCCCCTCTCGTTTTTTAAATAATTCTGCACCACCAAATTCAAGGTATGTGCAAAACATGGGACGTGCTGGAATTTGCCCATATTTAATGCACACACAATATTGCTGGCGTTGTCCGATGCCACAAATCCACAGGAGAGTCCAATTGGGGTAAGCCATTCTGCGATGATCTTCCTCAGTTGCCGTAAGAGGTTTTTAGCTGTGTGCGTATTCTGGAAAGCGGTGATACAAAGCGTAGCCTGCCTAGGAAAGAGTTGGCGTTTGCGAGATGCTGCTACTGGTGCCGCCGCTGCTGTTCTTGCGGCGGGAGTCCATACATCTACCCAGTGGGCTGTCACAGTCATATAGTCCTGAGCCTTCCCTGCTCCACTTGTCCACATGTCCATGGTTAAGTGGACATTGGGTACAACTGCATTTTTTAGGACACTGGTGAGTCTTTTTCTGAGGTCTGTGTACATTTTCGGTATCGCCTGTCTAGAGAAATGGAACCTAGATGGTATTTGGTACCGGGGACACAGTACCTCCAACAAGTCTCTAGTTGCCTCTGCAGTAATGATGGATACCGGAACCACGTTTCTCACCGCCCAGGATGCCAAGGCCTCAGTTATCCGCTTTGCAGCAGGATGACTGCTGTGATATTTCATCTTCCTCGCAAAGGACTGTTGGACAGTCAATTGCTTGGTGGAAGTAGTAAAAGTGGTCTTACGACTTCCCCTCTGGGATGACCATCGACTCCCAGCAGCAACAACAGCAGAGCCAGCAGCAGTAGGCATTACACGCAAGGATGCATCGGAGGAATCCCAGGCAGGAGAGGACTCATCATAATTGCCAGTGACATGGCCTGCAGGACTATTGGCATTCCTGGGGAAGGAGGAAATTGACACTGAGGGAGTTGGTGGGGTGGTTTGCGTGAGCTTGGTTACAAGAGGAAGGGATTTACTGGTCAGTGGACTGCTTCCGCTGTCGCCCAAAGTTTTTGAACTTGTCACTGACTTATGATGAATGCGCTGCAGGTGACGTATAAGGGAGGATGTTCCGAGGTGGTTAACGTCCTTACCCCTACTTATTACAGCTTGACAAAGGCAACACACGGCTTGACAAATGTTGTCCGCATTTCTGTTTAAATACTTCCACACCGAAGAGCTGATTTTTTTGGTATTTTCACCAGGCATGTCAATGGCCCTATTCCTCCCACGGACAACAGGTGTCTCCCCGGGTGCCTGACTTAAACAAACCACCTCACCATCAGAATCCTCCTGGTCAATTTCCTCCCCAGCGCCAGCAACACCCATATCCTCCTCATCCTGGTGTACTTCAACACTGACATCTTCAATCTGACTATCAGGAACTGGACTGCGGGTGCTCCTTCCAGCACTTGCAGGGGGCGTGCAAATGGTGGAAGGCGCATGCTCTTCACGTCCAGTGTTGGGAAGGTCAGGCATCGCAAACGACACAATTGGACTCTCCTTGTGGATTTGTGATTTCGAAGAACGCACAGTTCTTTGCTGTGCTTTTGCCAGCTTGAGTCTTTTCATTTTTCTAGCGAGAGGCTGAGTGCTTCCATCCTCATGTGAAGCTGAACCACTAGCCATGAACATAGGCCAGGGCCTCAGCCGTTCCTTGCCACTCCGTGTGGTAAATGGCATATTGGCAAGTTTACGCTTCTCCGACGACAATTTTATTTTAGATTTTTGAGTCCTTTTTTTACTGATATTTGGTGTTTTGGATTTTACATGCTCTGTACTATGACATTTGGCATCGGCCTTGGCAGACGACGTTGATGGAATTTCATCGTCTCGGCCATGACTAGTGGCAGCAGCTTCAGCTCGAGGTGGAAGTGGATCTTGATCTTTCCCTATTTTTGGAACCTCAACATTTTTGTTCTCCATATTTTAATAGGCACAACTAAAAGGCACCTCAGGTAAACAATGGAGATGGATGGATACTAGTATACTTATGGATGACGAGCGACTGCCGACACAGAGGTAGCTACAGCCGTGGACTACCGTACTGTGTCTGCTGCTAATATAGACTGGATGATAATGAGATAAAATTAAAATATATATATATATCACACTAGTACTGCAGCCGGACAGGTATATATTATGTAATGACGAACCTGCTGGACACTGTCTGTCAGCACTGCAGACTCCTAAAGTAAGCTACTAGTATCAAGAAGATAGAAAAAAAAAAACCACGGGTAGGTGGTATACAATTATGGATGGACGAGCGACTGCCGACACAGAGGTAGCTACAGCCGTGGACTACCGTACTGTGTCTGCTGCTAATATAGACTGGATGATAATGAGATAAAATTAATATATATATATATCACACTAGTACTGCAGCCGGACAGGTATATATTATGTAATGACGGACCTGCTGGACACTGTCTGTCAGCACTGCAGACTCCTAAAGTAAGCTACTAGTATCAAGAAGATAGAAAAAAAAAAACCACGGGTAGGTGGTATACAATTATGGATGGACGAGCGACTGCCGACACAGAGGTAGCTACAGCCGTGGACTACCGTACTGTGTCTGCTGCTAATATAGACTGGATGATAATGAGATAAAATTAAAATATATATATGTCACACTAGTACTGCAGCCGGACAGGTATATATTATGTAATGACGGACCTGCTGGACACTGTCTGCAGAATGCGTTTATAAAAACACCACACGACGAGTGTTTAACTTTTTCAGGCAGACAATCACAATATACTGGTGGTCAGCAGACAATCACAATATACTGGTGGTCAGTGGTCACTGGTCAGTCACACTGGCAGTGGCACTCTGGCAGCAAAAGTGTGCACTGTACTTAAAATATGTACTCCTGCTATAACTGCTCCCCAGTCTCCCCCACAATTAAGCTGTGTGTGCAGTGAGCACTCAGCACAGTCAGATAATGATATACAGTATTACATATGATGCAGCACACTGGGCTGAGCACAGATATGGTATGTGACTGTGTCACACTGTGTATCGTTTTTTTTCAGGCAGAGAACGGATTAATTAAACTGGTGGTGGTCACTGGTCACTGGTCACACTATCAGCAAGTAGTACTCCGTCCTAAGCAGACAATCACAATATACTGGTGGTCAGTGTGGTCACTGGTCAGTCACACTGGCAGTGTGGCACTCTGGCAGCAAAAGTGTGCACTGTACTTAAAATATATTATTTATGTACTCCTGCTCTAACTGCTCCCCAGTCTCCCCCACAATTAAGCTGTGTGAGCAGTGAGCACTCAGCACAGTCAGATATACAGTATTACATATGATGATGCAGCACACTGAGGCTGAGCACAGATATGGTATGTGACTGTGTCACACTGTGTATCGTTTTTTTTCAGGCAGAGAACGGATTAATTAAACTGGTGGTCAATGGTCACTGGTCACACTATCAGCAAGTAGTAGTACTCCAGTCCTAATATGCTCCCCAAAATTAGTAAATAGTGTCTCTAACTCTCTACTCTCTTCTCTATAAACGGAGAGGACGCCAGCCACGTCCTCTCCCTATCAATCTCAATGCACGTGTGAAAATGGCGGCGACGCGCGGCTCCTTATATAGAATCCGAGTCTCGCGATAGAATCCGAGCCTCGCGAGAATCCGGCAGCGGGATGATGACGTTCGGGCGCGCTCGGGTTAGCCGAGCAAGGCGGGAAGATCCGAGTCTGCCTCGGATCCGTGTAAAAAGGCTGAAGTTCGGGGGGGTTCGGATTCCGAGAAACCGAACCCGCTCATCACTAATTCAGACCCGACCACAACAGCGGGCCCAGCGCAGTATGCCAGTGGCAGCAAACTGCACATGTGCAGTAACTGCGCGGCCATATACATTGTGGTCGCATCTCGTGTGGATGCGACCTCAATGTCATTGAACAGACGAGGCCATTATGGGGGCGGGGTCTCTGCGTTGTGGGGGCGGCATCGGAAAAACGGGGGCAGGCCAGGACTGTTTTTGTAGCGGCTGCGTAATCTCACACACAGCTGCTCTGAAAAAAAAAATGCCCGCTGACCGCCTGGTAGTGGACGCATCGATAGGCGGCCCCACACGTGCTGGACGGCTTTGCCCTGTGCTGGGCGGAGCAGAGATGAACGCAGAACTGGCTGCTTATGCAGCAATCTGCGTTCATCTCTGAATAACCCCCACAGTGGAGGGACGTGGTCCTGTGGGGTATAGTGAGAGACATCCCGGACAAATTATTTGTCCGCTAATATTGCTCCCAGATCGCATTGAGTATGCAATTATTGATAAATAGGCTCCATAATATTTTGGAGAATAAATGAATGGGTGTGGTATGTTAGGTTAGATCGACAGTGTCTAGGTCGACCACTATTGGTCAACAGTAAGTAGGTCGACATGGTTTCTAGGTCGACAGGGACTCTAGGTCGACACGAGAAAAGGTCGACATGAGTTTTTTTATCTTTGGTATCATTTTCTCCGTACAGTGACCGGGAACCCCAATTAGTGCACTGTGGGGGTCATTCCGAGTTGATCGCTCGCTAGCAGTTTTTAGCAGCCGTGCAAATCCTATGCCGCCGCCTACTGGGAGTGTATTTTAGCAAAGCAGAAGTGCGAAAATTTGTGCAGTTTCAGAGTAACTCCAGACCTACTCAGCGCTTGCGATCACTAGAGACCATTCAGTTCCAGATTTGACGTCACAAACATGCCCTGTGTTCGCCCAGCCACGCCTGCGTTTTTCCTGGCACGCCTGCGTTTTTTCGAACACTCCCTGAAAACGGTCAGTTGACACCCAGAAACGCCCACTTCCTGTCAATCACTCTGCGGCCAGCAGTGCGACTGAAATGCACCGCTAGACCCGGTGTAAAACGACATCGTTCGTTGTAATAGTACGACGTGCGTGTGCATTGCGCTGCATACGCATGCGCAGAACTGCCGTTTTTTAGCCTGATCGCTGCGCTGCGAACAAATGCAGCTAGCGATCAACTCGGAATGACTCCCCGTGACCGGGAACCCCAATTGTTCCCAACTGTAGTCCGCGTGGATCGTAAGGTATGAAAAAGTCCAAAAAAAGTTTTACATTTTTTCAAAAACTCACGTCGACCTTTTGACATGTCGACCTAGAACATGTCGACCTAGAGTCCCTGTCGACCTAGAAACCCTGTCGACCTACTTACTGTCGACCAATAGTGGTCGACCTAGACAGTGTCGGCCTACTGACTGTCGACCTAAAGACCGGATCCCTAAATGAATATCACATACAAACTGTAAGGCTTCCAACAAGTGATACTGTGATATTATTACGTGGGTCACATTCTGAACAGAGGCTGACTGCAGCTTCAGGAGTTTATATGCAGAGTATTTAGCGGCGCCTTCTCACTCTGTGCGTGTAACAATATGCCAATCACACATGATGTGTAGAAGGGAACTGCATTCAGCCGCAGGAACTGCTGTTAGCATTTGATAAGCAGTCAGCTGTGACTGTTCTTTGTAAATGGTGATAAATAGCTATTCCAATCTATTGTACATTATAACCAGGTTAGACCAACATTGACAACAATAGCAGTCGGTGGACATACCCTTTAATTAAATATGTTTTTCAGCATTATTATTAAGACGTTTATTTATATAGCACTCACATATTATGCAGTGTTTTTCAGAGAAAGGTTAAGCAACAGTCCCTGCCCCAGTGGAGCTTACAGTCTAAGGGCCTCATTCAGACCCGATCGCAGCCTGAAGCACTTTTGATTGTGCGCTGGGCGGGAGGGGGCGTGCCAAAGGCGTTAGAACGCTGTAGGGGGGCGCGGTCCGGACAATGCAGGCGTGTTCGGACCGATGTTGAGGCGGGCCGCAGTGGCTGCGTGATGTCACACGCAGCCGCTGCGACCCAGAACGTGGTGCACAGGCAGGGAGCTACATGGCGGGTGCAAAAGCATCACCGCCGTGCGATGCTTTTGCACCCGTGCGGGGGGAGGGGATCCTGACATGTGGGGCGGACTAGCCCTGTGCTGGGCGTCCCCCCGCATGTCAGAGAAACTGATCGTAGATGTGCTAATTTTAGCACATCTATGCTCAGGTCTGAATCACCTCCAGAATTCTCTATTACATAAAAATTAACCTTCCAGATGTGTTATTTGGACTGTGTCAAGGAAACAGAGAATTTGGGGGAATACACACACCGGGGTTGGGTATTAAATCCCAGCAGTCAGGGGTTTCTTAAGAGACAATAGGACCCATGTGCAGTCTCCGTCTGGGCCCCCTTCTCTCTAGCCAGCAGCGCAGCAGAACTCTGAGCACTAGGGCCACCAGTGCGCATGCGCAGGTCTCCGGAAAAATGGTACAGTGGCCATTTTCCCAATGATTTTTATACTTCTCACACTGCACCTATTACAGATATGCCACTGCTGACAGTCAGAAGATTGACAGCGGAATCCCGGTGACTATTTTTATTTTACCCTACCCCTAATAATCATTAGCCCCCATCCCGCAGCCTAACCCTAACTTCCCCCTCCCGCAATCTAACCTTAAAACACACCCACGCAGCCTAACCTTAACCTCCCCCTAAGAGTTGTAGCCACTCCCCAATATCTTGTAGACACTCTCCCAAAGTTAGCCTGATATAAGGCCTGATATGCCCCATGGGGCACAATGCCTCCAATTGGCCACACCTTCTTAAAGTGTCGGGGTCGAGAAGTTTTTATGGTAGCCCTGCCCAAGGGTCCAGCACTGCAATTTAGGGGGTAATTCAGATCTGATCGCTGGGCAGCAATTTTTTGTGTGCGAACGCAAGTGTGCGAACACATGTGTAGCAGAGCTGCACAAACTGATTTTGTGCAGTCTCTGGGGTCATTCCGAGTTGATCGTTAGCTGCTTTCGTTCGATGTGCAGCGATTAGGCAAAACAACAGCACTTCTGCACATGCGTATGCGGCGCAATGCGCACGCGCAAAATAATATTACAACGATCGATGTAGTTTCACACAAGGTCTAGCGAAGCTTTTCAGTCGTACTGCTGGCCGCAGAGTGATTGACATGAAGTGGGCATTTCTGGGTGTCAACTGACCGTTTTCAGGGAATGTTCGAAAAAATGCAGGCGTGGCTGGCCGAACGCAGGGCGTGTTCGTGACGTCAAAACAGGAACTGAACAGTCTGAAGTGATCACAAGCGCTGAGTAGGTCTGAAGCTACTCTGAAACTGCACAAAATTATTTTGTAGCCGCTCTGCGATCCTTTCGTTCGCACTTCTGCTAAGCTAAAATACACTCCCAGTGGGCGGCGGCATAGCGTTTGCACGGATGCTTAAAACTGCTAGCGAGCGAACAACTCGGAATGACCCCCTCTGTGCAGCCCAGGACTTACTCAACCGCTGTGATCACATAAGCCTGTTCAGGACCAGATTTTGACGTCAGACAGTTAGATTTGGGTGAGTTATATAATTTCTGTGCAGGGTAAATACTGGCTGCTTTATTTTTGCACTGCAATTTAGATTTCAGTTTGAACCATACTTGTCTACCTTGCTGCCCCCTCCTCCGGGAGGAGGCAGCGTTGAAGGCACATGGGGGCGTGATCGGCGGCATGATGGGCCGTCTGGGGGCGTAGTCAGAACCAATGTAGGCTGTCCGGGGGCGTGACGATGGGGAAGTGGGCAGTCCAGGGGCATGACATCTCAATTGCGTCATCGTGGCTCCGCCACCGCTATACAGTGCAGAGAAAATATTCAGCATATAAGCTCCAATCATATTGGGAGTCAAGGCTAGAATTCGTGGGCCCCAGGACTGACAAAATAGGCAGACCCCACCTCCAAAAATGTATACCCCCCCCCCCCCGGCTGCTGCGGGTCTGTGGTCCCGACGGGGGCAGCAATTCGAGACTGCCCCCTTCAAAGTATTAATAATGTACCTCCCAAAATGGCCGCTGCCTCCTCTTTAATAACCATTTCCTCTTAGGAGGCTGCCATTTTGGGAGTGACATTTTCAATAGTATTCCATACGGAATACTGTTTGGAGCACTGACGTGGCATCATGCTGCAATGTACAATGAACTTTATTGTACAGCGAGATCCCTCTCATTATAAGTTTTCTACAACTGATGCAGCGGGCAGCGCCAATATCGGCAGGCAATATGAGTGACCCGGGCCCTCCCCTCTCTGTCAGAGCAGCCAGGCCCGGTACAGTTGTACCCTCAATACCCCCTTGATAGCATCTCTATTGGTAGTTTAATTATTCTATAGAAGTTAAAAAACCAAGATAGAGTTTTCCTTTTGATTTTGAATGAGTCAGGGAGAGTATTCTGTGCTCAGGAAACTGTTGTGAAGCTGGACAGTAAATAATGCGACTGACTAATGCCGCATTCCAAAATAGTTACTCATTAGGTAAAAAGAAAAAAGAAAAACGTTCTCAAAAGCAGCAATCATAACATCTGATGGGTTTTACATGAACTCTGACCCATTCCTAAAATCCATAGTTATTTTCTATGAGCCTCACCATGCAGGATTTTATTTGTTTTATAGGCAAACCAATGCATTAGATTACAAACAATAAAGCACAGTGTTAATAAGGTTTGTACAAGATCTTTTACATGTTGACATTTACATTGCAGCTAGCACACGGGGGCCTGATTCATATTAGTATGCAAACCCGATGGCTTGCATTCAAATTAGTAATTTTTTGTCGGATTCGGGTGTGTTTTGGATTCTGGTTTTTTTTTACAAAAAACCCTCAAAAACAGCTTAAATCATAGAGTTTGGGGGTCATTTTGATCCCATAGTATTATTAACCTCAATAACCATAATTTCCACTCATTTCCAGTCTATTCTGAACACCTCACACCTCACAACATTATTTTTAGTCCTAAAATTTGCACCAAGGTCGCTGGATGACTAAGCTAAGCGAACCAAGGGGCCGACACAAACACCTGGCCCATCTAGGAGTGGCACTGCAGTGTCAGACAGGTTGGCACTTAAAAAAATAGTCCCCAAACAGCACGTGATGCAAAGAAAAAAAGAGGCGCACCAAGGTCGCTGTGTGACTAAGCTAAGCGACACAAGTGGCCGACACAAACACCTGGCCCATCTAGGAGTGGCACTGCAGTGTCAGACAGTATGGAATATTTAAAAAATAGTCCCCAAACAGCACATGATGCAAAGAAAAAAAGAGGCGCAATGAGTTAGCTGTGTGACTAAGCTAAGCGACCCAAGTGGTCGACACAAACACATGCACACTTTAACAAACCCATCATTTCAGCGACAGGGTCTGCCACACAACTGTGACTGAAATGACTGGTTGGTTTCGGCCCCCACCAAAAAAGAAGCAATCAATCTCTCCTTGCACAAAGTGGCTCTACAGAGGCAAGATGTCCACCTCCTCCTCATCATCCGATTCCTCACCCCTTTCACTGTGTACATCCCCCTCCTCACAGATTATTAATTTGTCCCCACTGGAATCCACCATCTCAGGTCCCTGTGTACTTTCTGGAGGCAATTGCTGGTGAATGTCTCCACAGAGGAATTGATTATAATTAATTTTGATGAACATCATCTTCTCCACATTTTCTGGAAGTAACCTCGTACGCCGATTGCTGACAAGGTGAGCGGCTGCACTAAACACTCTTTCGGAGTACACACTGGGGGGGGGGGGCAACTTAGGTAAAATAAAGCCAGTTTCTGCAAGGGCCTCCAAATTGCCTCTTTTTCCTGCCAGTATACGTACGGACTGTCTGACGGTCACTCATATAATCCTCCACCGTTCTTTCAATGGTGACAGAATCATATGCAGTGACAGTAGACGACATGTCAGTAATCGTTGGCAGGTCCTTCAGTCCTGACCAGATGTCAGCACTCGCTCCAGACTGCCCTGCATCACCGCCAGCGGGTGGGCTCGGAATTCTTAGCCTTTTCCTCGCAGCCCCAGTTGTGGGAGAATGTGAAGGAGGAGCTGTTGACGGGTCACGTTCCGCTTGACTTGACAATTTTCTCACCAGCAGGTCTTTGAACCTCTGCAGACTTGTGTCTGCCGGAAAGAGAGATACAACGTAGGTTTTAAATCTAGGATCGAGCACGGTGGCCAAAATGTAGTGCTCTGATTTCAACAGATTGACCACCCGTGAATCCTGGTTAAGCGAATTAAGGGCTCCATCCACAAGACCCACATGCCTAGCGGAATCGCTCTGTTTTAGCTCCTCCTTCAATGTCTCCAGCTTCTTCTGCAAAAGCCTGATGAGGGGAATGACCTGACTCAGGCTGGCAGTGTCTGAACTGACTTCACGTGTGACAAGTTCAAAGGGTTGCAGAACCTTGCACAATGTTGAAATCATTCTCCACTGCGCTTGAGTCAGGTGCATTCCCCCTCCTTTGCCTATATCGTAGGTAGCTGTATAGACTTGAATGGCCTTTTGCTGCTCCTCCATCCTTTGAAGCATATAGAGGGTTGAATTCCACCTCGTTACCACCTCTGGCTTCAGCTGATGGCAGGGCAGGTTCAGGAGTGTTTGCTGGTGCTCCAGGCTTCGGCACGCGGTGGCTGAATGCCAAAAGTGGCCCGCAATTCTTCGGGCCACCGACAGCATCTCTTGCACGCCCCTGTCGTTTTTTTTAAATAATTCTGCACCACCAAATTCAATGTATGTGCAAAACATGGGACGTGCTGGAATTTGCCCACATGTAATGCACGCACAATATTGCTGGCGTTGTCCGATGTCACAAATCCCCAGGAGAGTCCAATTGGGGTAAGCCATTCTGTGATGATGTTCCTCAGTTTCCGTAAGAGGTTGTCAGCTGTGTGCCTCTTCTGGAAAGCGATGATACAAAGCGTAGCCTGCCTAGGAACGAGTTGGCGTTTGCGAGATGCTGTTACTGGTGCCAACGCTGCTGTTCTTGCTGCGGGAGGAAATACATCTACCCAGTGGGCTGTCATAGTCATATAGTCCTGAGTCTGCCCTGCTCCACTTGTCCACATGTCCGTGGTTAAGTGGACATTGGGTACAACTGCATTTTTTAGGACACTGGTGACTCTTTTTCTGACGTCTGTGTACATTTTCGTACCCACAGCCAGCAGTGTCCTGTGGTTGGGGGGGAGGGGCGCACACATTGCGCAGGAGGTGTGGAGAATAGATGCCGTGCTGCGATCGCTCCATTCCAGACGGCAGTAGCAGTCCCCATATGTTTCTATGGGGGAGTGATGCTGCACAATTTACCAATATCTATAATATGAAGCATTCCGGATAGTGGCCCTCGCAGGCTGCTGTGCATGTGCGTTCAGGCTGACCACGCGTGCACAGCTAGCAACAGCTCACACAGCACATAACAGGGACAGGCTACTTTCCGAGCCCGGTCCCTGCCTGTGCTTGTTACTACAACCAGGTGAAGTGATTGCATATTGCAATGTGATCCTAGAAGCTAATATTGCGCCCAGATCGCATTGAATAAGCGATCACTGGTAAATGGGTACCTATGTTTATGTTGCTACGGCATCTACTCCAGCCAATACTCCTGTGACCACCTTTTAATTGTATAAGCCCCTGGCAGCAGAGTTTAAGACCTGGCAGCATTTCAGTACCGGTGAGACCACCTATCTCTATGGGAAAAGGGCGGCTGTTATAGGCAGAAGACTTCTGTAGCATGGTTCTAGGAGTCTTATACAAATATATATGCAGACGCTTCTGGGGGGGGGGGGGAGCACCTGCATTTATCTTGCCTCCGGGCGACTGGGACAAACTTACGCCACTGTATCAAATCTTACTCACTCATAATACGCCGCAAAACAAAACCTCATGAAATTGCATGGGAAAGGGATGTGGGCGAGACTCTGACTACTGAGGAATGATCTGTTATTAGGACAGAAATTTCTAAAAGCTCCAGCTCAGTTCGGATCAAAGAAAATTCCTACAAGATTTACTATCGCTGGAACTCAGTACCTACGCGTCTCCACTCATTCCACCCCTCTTGCTTAGATAAATGTTGGAGGCTATGTGGTCAACATGGAACCCTGTTGCATATTTGGTGGTCTTGTCCACAAATTCAACGTTACTGGCTTAAAATTCATAAACAAATTTTAGATATTCTTGGTGTCTGTATTATGAACCCGCCTTTTTATACTCTACTTTCCCGTCCTATTCCTCAGGTTTCTCGTCAGCAACAGAAGTTAGTCAAACATATTCTGAATACGGCTAATTGCCAAGTAGCGGTTTGCTGGAAATCGATATCACCTTCTACTCTGACTGCCACTATAAATGCTATTTGGCATACTTATAAGCTGGAACGCATCACTGCAATATTACATGACACCCCAGTTCATTTTATTAAAACTTGGACACTCTGGACAGTACACTTTGGGGCTGAACCCCCATAGCTACTGTATAACAGTAAAAATGTACGCTTGTATGATCCATCCTTCATCATAATATCACCTGGATGCTCTAAGCAGTTAGGGACCGGCTGGCTACACCCATCCCCTCCCCACCCTATTTTCCATCTCCCTCCCTATGACTTTTTTGCACATTAATATCCGTTGAGTTTTATTCACTTGGTCCTTGATATATTAATTTTTATGGTAATACTTTGTTCCTTTTCTCTAAGCTCTGATTTATGTTGCTTGACACTAAATTTGGATTTTCATTTACACAGTGTTATATCTGCATTGATATTGAACTGTTTTGTCCGCAGGCAGTGTATACAGTTGTTGTATTCCTGTATACCTGCATTGTATGTATTTAATTTTCGATGATACTTCTTAAAATGAATACAATTTATTTAAAAAAAAAAAGAAATATGCAGTATGAGGATATGCACAAACAGGTAGCTGCGATATAATAGAAATATGCAGTATGAGGATATGCACAAATGTGTAGCTGCATTATAATAGAAATATGCAGAATGAGGATATGCACAAACGGGTAGCTGCGCTATAATACAAATATGCAGAATGAGGATATGCAGAAACGGGTAGCTGCGTTATAATAGAAATATGCAGTAGGAGGACATGCACAAACAGTTAGCTGCGCTATAATAGAAATATGCAGTATGAGGCTATGCACAAATGGGTAGCTGTACTATAATACAGAATGATGAGATGCACAAACAGGTAGCTGCGCTATGATAGAAATATGCAGTATGAGTATATGCATTAATGTGTAACTGCGCTATAACAGAAATATGCAGTATGAGGACATGCACAAATGGGTATCTGCAAAATAAGAGAAATATGCAGTATGAGGACTTGCATTAATGTGTAGCTGCGCTATAACAGAAATATGCAGTATGATATGCACAAATGGGTGAATGATTCAGATGGCAGAAAAGCAAGGTCATAGGCATCCCAATCAGTAAGCAGAATGCAAGGAAAGCTTGGGTGATGTAGCAATAAGGCAGAATAGGGCTCCCAAGCAAATATTCAGTACAGGCAGCAGTTAATAAGCAGGTAGCAGTGGCACTGGCAACTGCATGTGAACATCAAGGTGTTTGTAACAGGTGGCTATTTATGGAAGCTGGCACCAAAGAGAATCATGTAAAGAACCAGTGCCTAGGTGATATACATGACACGTGACTGCAGTCCAGACTTCAGAATGAAGATGAGATATCCAGCAAACAACACCCACATTGAGCTCTAAAATAAACCTCCTAGGCTGCAGTTGACTGTTTTCCATAACAACATCCAGCGCTTAAAATAGTTACATTGTTGGATACAATTACGTTACTGGATGAGGTGGTGACAAGGGTTTTATTAGGTTTTTACATCCAAATTTTCTACTGATTGGCTATGTGGAAAAGACTGACTTTTATTGGCAAATGCCTACAGGTTGGTAGGTGCATAGCAGATGTGAGCAAGGAGGTTAGTCCACACGTTAAGTCGTTAACTCCACACCAGAGTAGGGTTTATTGTAGATAACAGGATACAAGTGATAGAGATAAACAACAGTCAAATATGATGAGATGTCAATCTCTCTTGGGCTAAGTATTGTATGCCGTACAACACTATGACACTCCAATAACACAGTGAAATGCTTGGGCATATGTAAACCCTTTAATAGAGCCAAGTAAACAACATGCACCTGCAGTCTGGCCTTTAAGTCTGGTGACTCAGATATGTGCTGTTATTGTGGCTGATGAGTCATGTACGATAACGCTCAGTTAAGAGACAGCTTGTAGCGTTTAACCATTTAACTACATGTCAACAACTTTCAGTAGCTGCAATAAAAAAAACCTCATAGATACGACTTACTACTATCCATCACCACTGACACTTTGTATTACATAAATTACAGACAAGCTACATATAAACCAACCTGTCCCATCATCTGTTAACCTGTCATATATATTACAGTTATTTAATTCAATTTATTGTTATTTTATCCTGTTAATAACAAATAAAAAATTTCAGCAGATATATAGAGGGATATTCAATTAGGCACGGGGTTTACTCTGTGGCTAATGGCTGCACCAGAGCAATTCAATCTTCGGGGATTACCCCGTGCTTGAATGCTGTATGTTGGACTTACCTAGAAACTCCATGTGCTGCAAGGTAGAGTCCATGAGAAAACTGCAAAATCGGGGGTTCACGAGCAGGGAAAAATCATTGATTCCGAAGTTTAAGTGGAACCAGTGAATTTCAGTATCTGAATCCCGATTTTTAGGTGCAGGAAAAAGGCTATTTAATTGTATAGCCTTTTCCCGCATCATGGGGATTTTAGCCAGCAATTAGCTTCAAGGTAAAAGTAAAATGCCATAGTTAGAAACATAGAATTTGACGGCAGATAAGAACCACTTGGCCCATCTAGGAATATTTCCCATAGGGTGACCCTATATCAATTGTGACAAATGATCTGCAATCCATTTCACAGGCTAGTCGTCTAAAGGGGGGTACACACGTAGCAATGCGTGCTTAAATTCTAAGTAATCTGACTAGGATGCTTGGAAATGAAGCTCACATCTCTCCGTATGTATGCCCCATAGCGATAGCGATGCGCGGCCCTGTGCGTCGCTTTCGCTGACTCTAGATTGGCCTGCATGCATGACAAATCTAGAAGATCGCTCATATCACTGCTCTGTGAAGTTAGCGGCCCCTTGCTACCACCCCACCCCCCTCCCCCTCACTCAGCACACATCGCGCTGTGTGCTGAGCAGGGGGAGAGATGTGTGCTGAGCGGTCTTTACTAGATACATTTGCTGCCACAAAAAAATAGCAAAAGTAAAGCAAAGAACCTTGCTGCTTCAGACACCTGTGCCTGTCTCATTATATGTATGCACAGCCATGTTTGCAATACACAATTTTAAGGTTTAGGTAAATTAAGCTCAGGCCATCAATAATGCATACCTCCCAACATGATCCTCTCCAGGAGGGACAGAATGCTCTGCTCCTGGACTTCTCTTAATGTATGATTGCCATCACCTGTGCACCTTTCTTATACATTAACCTGTTCAAAACAGGTGATGGCAATCATAAATTAAGAGAAAAGTCCCGGAGCAGAGCATTGTGTCCCTCCTGGAGAGGGTCATGTTGGGATGTAAGGTAACGACGCAGATCGAAGATGGGTTACACACTGTCTTGCACTGAAAGGGTGATTGGCTAGCATTGCAAATCTGTGCAATGCTACTATAGACCTATGCATCGATAGACTATAGCTGTTGCTAATACACCAATGGGCTGGTAGAGCCTACAGTGTGTTCTGTGGCAGGGATGACTTCAATCCTGCATGCCACCTGGTGTTAATCAGCTAGAGAACCTGTGTAATTCAGAAGTGTCCCAGTCTAAAAGAATAGCAAGGTAAGCCTATGACTTCTCTGTGGCCACCAAGGGCCATATCTGAGGAATGTCCTGCCATCGCTTATCTGTTACACCCTTTCCTTTCACCTTTCACACTCCCTCTATCACACAGATAATACAGACATTCCCCACTACTCACGCCTGCTTCATGCCAATACACTCGTACACTCTCACCTTCAGAGCTGCTTTCATCATCCTTCCCAAAGCACAGAACTGTTTCTGCTCACTACCCTTTCCTTACTTTGTTTAGTACTGATCCCTCCCTGTATTCACAGACCTGTAATTCTCAAGCACTTGCGAAGGAGTTGATAGACAGTGATTAGCACAAGTAGCATTTAAAGTAAAAAAAAAAAGTCATTGTTATTATGTTGCAAGACTATATTTAATAACCGTTATAAAAAAAAATCACTGGTTGAATCTGTGATCGAAAAATACACTCCATTTTTGTAAGCTAATAATCCTAAACGGATTGGTCTTTATATCATAGCAGAACTCTGGACTACCTACAGGAGCATAGCCAGAACATTGTGGGCCCCTGTCCCAGTGCTTCTAGACTAGAGAGTCCCCTCTCCACAGCAGTTCATTTTATGCCCCATAAATGCCATAGTGCGCTAGTTAATTTTCTGAACCATAGTAGTGCTCCATGTAATGTTATGCTACATAGTAGTGCCCTAGTTCATTTTCTGAACCATAGTAGTGCTCCATGTAATGTTATGCCACATAGCAGTGCCCTAGTTAATTTTCTGAACCATAGTAGTGCTCCATGTAATGTTATGCCACATAGCAGTGCCCTAGTTAATTTTCTGAACCATAGTAGTGCTCCATGTAATGTTATGCCACATAGCAGTGCCCTAGTTTATTTTATGAACCATAGTAGTGCCCAATTTCCCATTATATCACACTGAAGGGCTGCCAATACACCTTATGCAAAACAGTATCCCCAATTCACACTGTAAGTGGGCGACTAGGTGGAGGGCTGCAGGCTGGCTCTGGGAGACTCGCCCACTGTTCTGGATGGCCAGGAGTGCCACCCAATTTTCAGGCATCTCCCAGCTGTTTTGGGAGAGTAGCCAAGGATATCCTGCTGTCATATTAGAGAAGAGTAGACAAGTATGCCCTGCTGTCATATTAGAGGGGAGTAGACAAGTATACCCTGCTGTCATATTAGAGGAGAGTAGACAAGTATGCCCTGCTGTCATATTAGAGGAGAGTAGACAAGTATACCCTGCTGTCATATTAGAGGAGAGTAGACAAGTATGCCCTGCTGTCATATTAGAGGAGAGTAGACAAGTATGCCCTGCTGTCATATTAGAGGGGAGTAGACAAGTATACCCTGCTGTCATGTTATAGAAGAGTAGACAAGTATGCCGAAATCTCATATAAGAGGAAAGAAGACAAGTATGCCGAAATCTCATATAAGAGGAAAGAAGACAAGTATGCCCTGCTGTCATATTAGAGGGGAGTAGACAAGTATGCCCTGCTGTCATATTAGAGGAGAGTAGACAAGTATGCCCTGCTGTCATACTAGAGGGGAGTAGACAAGTATGCCCTCCTGTCATATTAGAGGGCAGTAGACAAGTATACCCTGCTGTCATATTAGAGGAGAGTAGACAAGTATGCCCTGCTGTCATATTAGAGGGGAGTAGACAAGTATACCCTGCTGTCATATTAGAGGAGAGTAGACAAGTATGCCCTGCTGTCATATTAGAGGAGAGTAGACAAGTATGCCCTGCTGTCATATTAGAGGAGAGTAGACAAGTATGCCCTGCTGTCATATTAGAGGAGAGTAGATAAGTATGCACTGCTGTCATACTAGAGGGGAGTAGACAAGTATACCTGCTGTCATATTAGAGGAGAGTAGACAAGTATGCCCTGCTGTCATATTAGAGGGGAGTAGAAAAGTATACCCTGCTGTCATGTTAGAGAAGAGTAGACAAGTATGCCGAAATCTCATATAAGAGGAAAGAAAATAAGTATACCCTGCTGTCATATTAGAGGGGAGAAGACAAGTATGCCCTGCTGTCATATTAGAGGAGAGTAGACAAGTATGCCCTGCTGTCATACTAGAGGGGAGTAGACAAGTATGCCCTCCTGTCATATTAGAGGGCAGTAGACAAGTATGCCCTGCTGTCATATTAGAGGAGAGTAGACAAGTATGCCCTGCTGTCATATTAGAAGAAAGTAGACAAGTATGCCCTGCTGTCATATTAGAGGAAAGTAGACAAGTATGCCCTGCTGTCATATAAGAGGAGCAAACTTGCTGATTACTAAAATTGGTACTTCATCGGTCAGTATTTATTTTAATGTTATTATTTTTTGTGGCCACTATGTTTTACTATATTTAAGGCATGCAGCTGGGGAATTCTCCTGTTTGTGTGCAGTATTAGCTTTTTATATCACTACTCCAGCTCTCCCCTGCTCCTCCCCAAATGTGTATGTCTGTATGACCCCCCCTATTTATACCCATTTGTGTGTGTGCATCTGCTTCTCCACTTTGTGTGTGTCCATACCTTTCTCTCTATATTTGTCTCTCTAATTTTGTGTTTATATCTTGTTGTCATGCGTGCCCATTATTTTGTGTTTCTTTCTGACTGCTTTTACCTCATATCTATCCCTCCACCGCTCATCTTTACCCTGTGCCCTCACGGCTCACTAATTACCTCTCTCTCTTTTGCTGAAGTCAATGGCTTCCCACAGGCTGCCGATCATGATTTGGATAGAGAGCCAGCAAATCTTACTGTGGCAGCTTTTATCCTTGAAGGCTTTCCGGTACCTGCTCAGTCTACTTCTCCTCTTGGGCAGTTTCTTGGGTCCCAACCATTGCATTTCCCCAATGGACCCTTAATGCCCCAATCTAACATCTTTAGTTGGCGTTACCCAATTCACCATTGTGTAGGTAATATTCTCAGGCAGCTTTTAGGCTAAGTATCATCATGATCGCTGTGTGCGGGGCATATCTATATATCTAGTCATAGAAACACTAGTAAAGTATTAAATGGGAGATATGTTTGTCCTGGCCTACAGCCTATGTATTGAAACCCCCAGGAAATGTCTGTTTCTGCTAAACAGACTTGATTAGAGTTTGGGATTTTACTAAAAGCTGGATAAGGGGTCTTAGGGTTTTGAATGTGAGAAAAAAGAGAGGGCTCTACCGATAAAGCCCATTTCGGGTTTTTAGGCCCTCAGCCTGAGGACAGGCTAATGACTGCCTGCACCTGTAAGAGGCTGATATAAGCTGTGTCAGGGCTTGGCTCAGGGTCTCACTTCCTGTGGAAATAGGCAGCAGGCCTGTTATGAGACACTGCCATTTACTGACTGTAAGTACTGTGCCTATGCCTGTGTTTGTGGTAGGCACATTAGAGAGGGAATATACGTTTAGCTAGTGCGCAGACGGGCTAGGATATATTGTCATGTATTTCCCAGAATGCAGGTGGCACTCAGAGACATGTATGTCACCAAATAAACACATGCTGAGGGGTCTTTTTTCCCCAGTTTTTGCAGCCTCTGAGTGCCGCCCATGACAGCACTGAGTGACTTTGTAAAGATAAGACAAAAGTCCAATGTGGATAATCCATAGACAAACTCAAGGGGGAAGGGGGGGATCCGGTTACCTGAAAACCCCGCTCTCTAGCCCACGCCATGACCACTAAAGCAATTGTATAAAATACAATATTGATAAAGCTGCATGTCTTAAAGATCTCATTATTCCAAATAAAATAATTAGCAACACCGGTGGATCTTTTAAAATGTGTCAGCAAATTAATTAACACACGTGCACCAACTAGGAGATCTGTAAAACACGCACTGTTATGCTGGGTACACACTGATAGCTATATCTGCAGATCAATTGATCTGCAGATATATCTATAGGCGGATCGGGCAGTGTGTTGTGCATACACACTGCCCGATCTGTCATGAATGATGTCACAAACTGGGCGGGCATTTACATGCGCCCTCTCAGTTCAGCCATCAACCTTAGCTGGCTTCTGCAGCATGTGTACGGGTGGTCAGCACACACACAACGATGCACCAATATATCTGTAGATATATTTTGTTTATCGTGTGTGCTGCAGGGCCGACGCAATATATCTATGAACTATGGCATTTGCAGGCATATCGTTGATACACACTGGCAGAAGGGCTAGCGATATATCGGCCGTTCTATCGAACGGCCGACAAATTGGTCAGTGTGTATCTAGCTTTAGGGATGCTCTGCTATAGACCATCTATAGCAGGGGCGGCCGGGCATTTTGGACCTCGGATCTACTTTTTGTTCACTTACTTACCGGTGATCTACCAGCGTCAAATAACACCAATAATAATGCACACATTTAAAAATTGCATTAATAATGATGCCATCAAATAACAGCACCAATAATAATGCTCCCGCTTTCACGCTGCATGGCCTCCCGCCAGCTGCTTCCTCTGTCGTCACCACTGCCGGCTGGATCAAACTGGATCCAACTAACTCCCAGGCTCCTCACATCGCGGGTGACGTCATTATGTCACCCGCGCACCCACACACTGCATCCCTGGGAACTGTGAAGAGAAGCAGCGGTGGCAGGCTCCTTACAGTCATTTTCTGTTAAGTCTGTCGCGTTCTAACGGCGGATTCTCCATGAGCTACCGGTAGATCGCGATCTACCTTTTGGACATCTCTGATCTATAGGGTTCATTATTAATACTGTAATGTGTAAATATATGTCCAGGGCAATTTCTAGGTTCTTCTGACGTCCCGAGACGTGCTCCAATGCTCTGGATTGGTGCCCACATCTGATATAAAGCATTCAGCTCAGGCAGATGTCCCTACATCTACTGGATTACTGTGATCACTGACCCTGTATGCGTATGTTGGAATTTTGACAGACATTACATTGCACTTTGTATGATGCATGCTATAGCTGCTTAAGTGCTAATTATGCCTTCTTCTTGCACTGGCCAAATGCACTCTAAAATCAAGCACTTGGAACCCTCTGTCAAGAAACCCTGTGTGTTGCCACTGTAATCTATGTTTCAACGCTTTATGTTCATGAATCATGTACGGTATATATGTGGGGTTGTTTGTCTTGTCTGTTAAGTATGCTGGTTAGGTCCTGATGAAGGGGTTGTGACCCCGAAAACGTTTGACCTTGTATCTTGGAATACACATGCATTGATTATTCACAAGTCTCCGGAGTGCCATTCTTTGTTTAGACTTATGTATGCTGTTTGTTTGTGCACCTGGAGCTGCTGCATTGAGGTAATAGAGTACCGACTGCCATTGGAGTTATATATAATATATATATATATATATATATATATATATATATATATATATATATCAGTGGCAAACGCAGGATTTGCATGGGGGGGTTTCCAGAACTGGGCGGAGCCAATCACGGGGGTGGGGACTGAGGTGACCCAGTATATGCTGGGTCCGTAAAACTAGTGTGTGTGTGTGTGTGTGTGTGTGTGTGTGTGTGTGTGTGTGTGTGTGTGTGTGTGTATATGTATATATATATATATATATATCTACACACACATATATATATATATATATATATATAGAAAAAACAGCAGGTGCCGGCTCTCCCGTCAGCTCTCAATCATGCACCGGGTGTCCGCTTATAACTAGCAGTATGTACACAACAATGAGCGGCACTCACGGCGTCTTTGTCAAATGATGCAATCGGAGACAGTCAAATCTTAGCAACGTTTCAATGCTTTATGCATTTTTCTCAAGCTTACAAACATTAAAAACTTACTCACCTAAATACCATAGACGCCACCGTGCAAGTCATCGTGGAACCGGAAGGTAGTCACACCGCCCGCCTCCACGACGTAGACGTGAACCCAGCCACACGTCATCAATTGTGCGCCCATCACCATAGCAACAATACAGCAGAGCATCAATTCCTGCATATACCAAACTGTATAATCACTCTACCTGCATACAATACATCATACTTAACCAAAGCAGAAAGAGAGCAAGAACTGTAACAATGCAGTGGTAAATACAACTACATGCAAAAATAAATAAATAGCAACGTAGCACGCGGACACAATTGCATCATACCAATAATAATAAAATTAGCAAGAAAAAAACAATAACATATTTAAATATTTAAATATTGGCATGTTACATGAAGCAATTAAGCCCTAAGTGCTCGTTAAGACCCCGGGGAGACACAGTGTCCAACCGCTGGATCCACTGGATCCTCTGGATGTCAGAGGATGGCGAGCCGTGGCAAAATGCCACGATCAGCCGGTGGCACGGCATTTTGCCACGGCTCGCCATCCTCTGACATCCTTGAAATATAGGATGATAGATCAGGTACAACCTTCCCTTAGAGGTGGTAACCGAGGGCTCCGGTTATTAAGAATGGAAACATAGTGGATCCAGCGGTTGGACACTGTGTCTCCCCGGGGTCTTAACGAGCACTTAGGGCTTAATTGCTTCATGTAACATGCCAATATTTAAATATTTAAATATGTTATTGTTTTTTTCTTGCTAATTTTATTATTATTGGTATGATGCAATTGTGTCCGCGTGCTACGTTGCTATTTATTTATTTTTGCATGTAGTTGTATTTACCACTGCATTGTTACAGTTCTTGCTCTCTTTCTGCTTTGGTTAAGTATGATGTATTGTATGCAGGTAGAGTGATTATACAGTTTGGTATATGCAGGAATTGATGCTCTGCTGTATTGTTGCTATGGTGATGGGCGCACAATTGATGACGTGTGGCTGGGTTCACGTCTACGTCGTGGAGGCGGGCGGTGTGACTACCTTCCGGTTCCACGATGACTTGCACGGTGGTGTCTATGGTATTTAGGTGAGTAAGTTTTTAATGTTTGTAAGCTTGAGAAAAATGCATAAAGCATTGAAACGTTGCTAAGATTTGACTGTCTCCGATTGCATCATTTGACAAAGACGCCGTGAGTGCCGCTCATTGTTGTGTATATATATATATACATATATCTACACACACATACATACATACATATATATATATATATATATATATATATATATACACACACACATACATACATATACACGGGTGGTCTTCAGTATGCCGGCGGTCGGGCTCCCGGCGACCAGCATACCGGCGCCGGGAGCCTGACCGCCGGCATGCCGACACTTATTCTCCCTCGTGGGGGTCCACGACCCCCCTGGATGGAGAATAGAATAGTGTGGCGCGCGTAGCGAGCCCGCAAGGGGATCATTTGCGCTCGCCACACTGTTGGTAAGCCGGCGGCCGGCCTCCTGGCGCCGGTATGCTGGTCGCCGGGAGGCCGGCCGCCGGGAGATGAACCCATATACACATATACATAGCATATTAAACATGCATACATATATATATATATATACACACACATACAGTACACATATATATACACATGTATAGGAAGGGGACTATACCCCGAAACGTCACGAATAAAACGGCCCGGTGGGGTCTTTTTTTGCACTTATCTATGTGTTGAAAGTCTCTGAGTGCCGCCCATATGAAAGGAGATATATATATATATATATATATATATATATATATTTCTCCAAAACTCCGGCACTCCTGCAGCCCAGATATGGGCTTCCTTGCTCCTGTGCCTTCCACTGGGGATTAGACCCCTAATATGCAATACTGAATAAACGAGGCGGCACTAGGAGACTTGTATCCAAATAAAAAGTGTATTGTGGATTTAACGTTTCGGTGACATAATCCCCTTCCCTTCTGAGGAAGGGGATTATGTCCCCAAAACGTTAACTCCACAACACACTTTTCATTTGGATACAAGTCTCCTAGTGCCGTCTCGTTTATTCAGTAGTGTGTGTGTGCGTGTGTGTATGTATGTGTGTATGTATATATATATATATATATATATATATATATATATATATATATTATATAGGGCTCCACTGGATGGGTCCCTGCACTTCTTAACTGTTCATTTTTCTTGAGATTTTACAATGGCTAGGAGATAATCTTCACTTGGTCATGACAGTGCTACATATATAATGTATAAAATATGATCAATTCCACCTTTGAAATTGCAGGTATTTCCATTTCAGTTGGATAAAGACTGCAGCTGTGTGTGTCGCTTTCTGTTATTTTCTGCGCAGACCCTATCTGTGGAAATACAATAGTCCCTTAAGTAAAGTCCTATGGGTAATAGCAGTGTAGGGCTGTAAATCTTTTTGGGAGCAGCAAGGCAGGCAAACAGTAAAATGAAAATTGCCATCAGAGAAACATACATGTATTGTGCTCATAAACCCTGCTACGTCCTACCTTGTAATTTCCGCCTGGGATAATAGCATGAGTGATAAGTTTACTTGGTACAAATATTTTTCTTCCACATAAGACCTCACAGAGTAACCAAGGACTCATTTTATTTCCAGCTTCATTTTGAAACCTTGCAATATCAACTATTAACTCGTTCACAGCAGCACGACTACCAAATTCCCAGCTGACTTCCTTTAGTTTATATTTAACACAGTCACCTTTGTAGAGCTTCTGAAATTACATGCAGTAAACTCACTGAAATATATGTTCCGTCAGCGAGCCTGCCTGTTAAATGTATGGATGAAGTTTTATTTTACAAAAAAATTACAAATCTAGTGGAACACTCTTAACGCAAAACAAAACTGCCCCAACTATTGTGGAGTTTGTATATTCTCTCCGTGCTTGTGTGGGTTTCCTTCCAAAAATATATTAGGATAATTGTCTCCCAACAAAAATGAACCCTAGTGTGTATGGGGGTCATTCCAAGTTGATCGTAGCTGTGCTAAATTTAGCACAGCTTTGATTATTCACACTGACATGCGGGGGGACGTCCAGCACAAGGCTAGTCCGCCCCGCATGTCAGTGCCACCCCCCCCCCACAGAAGTGCAAATGCATCGCACAGCGGCGATGCCTTTGCACTTCAAGAGTAGCTCCCGGCCAGTGCAGCTTTAGCGTGCTGGCCGGGAGCTACTCATCGCTCCCCGGCCCGAAGCGGCTGCGTGTGACATCACGCAGCTGCTGTGGCCCGTCCCCCATACGGTCCGGCCACGCCTGCGTTGGCCGGACCGTTCCCACGAAACGGCAGCCAAACGCTGCCGTTCCGCCCCCTCCCGTCCTGCGACCGCCTCTGTCTGCCAATCAGGCAGAGGCGATCGCAGCCCTGCTATGGCCTTCGGCCGTCTATCATGCGCCGGCGCACTACGGCACCGGCGCATGCGCAGTAGAGACCCGTTCACTCGGCTGCAACAAACAGCAGCGATCGAACGGGTCAGAATGACCCCCTATGTGCGTGCGGGTACATGTTGTAGGGAATATAGACTGTAAGCTGTATAAATAACTGGTAATAAATAAATAAGTGAATAAATATAGAAGCTCACCAGCTACTGTATACATGGTCAGGGGAACTCGTGGCACTGCTGCACTAGCAAGGTATGCGCTAACCCGTATCACCCAGACAAAGGAGTCTATTCATGAAGCAGTGAAAAGCATGGATAAGTGAGCCAGTGGAGAAGTTGCCCATGGCAACCAATCGGCATTGAAGTAACATTTATCATTTGCATACTATACAATTGTACGGAGCAGCTGATTGGTTGCTATGGGCAACTTCTCCACAGGCTCACTTCTCCACTCTTTTTACTGCTTCATGAATAGACCCCAAATTCTGTAACTGATGAGACGTTTTAGGTGATGTAGGCCTAATGATCACCAATGTAGAGGAAAGGGAAACATGGTTGACGCTACCGTTACTTGACTGTAGGTGGATACCTATGGAGGCAATGGCATCTACTGTATAACATGTCACTAATATAGTGGTATTAATGCCCCTGCAGTGAAGTCAAAGCCAGGTGCCACTCTTCTAGGTTCGGGAGCCAAGGATTCTGCACCCACCTTCCTCCTGCCAAGGTAAGAGGCAGCTAAGTGGGAGCACAATGCTCATGGTCAGTAGGGGGTGCAACACTAGACAATGCGGACTTGCACTAACCGTAGGGGGAATAGTATATTAATGGAATGTGTTTTTATAAATTGGTGCCCAGGGCACATATGCCACATGCATGTTTTGGCTTCCCTGTGCTTTATGAACCCTCAAGCTGTAAGGTACACTGTGTGTCCATGTAAATATACTGTGCTAAGTGTTATATGTATGTTCGAAGTGCTGTTCTTTGCTTTATCTATGCAAAGTGACTGTACCATATTGCCCATTTGTCCTGGCATAGCGCCAGTTTTAGGGAAGGAGAGGTATTGGGTGTGACCTAGTGCTTTGAAAGCAATTGACATTCCTCTGGCCCCAAAGTGGAAGATGTCTATGTGGTTGGAAGGTGTTCGGTGGCTGTGTGATGGACCCCTTCCGTAAGATGTTTTCCATATACCCTGTTCATTGTATGTGGTTCAGAGATGTACACTAGGACAGATTGATACACAAGCAATGAGTTCAAGGACAACAATCATCATAGGGAACCTTCTTTATTGTGCCACAAGGAATTCTGGAAAGAAGGTGATTATTGGACACACGGCAGAAATTAGACCAAATATAACAATTGAAAAAGACAATTAGAATAAAGAAAAATATCACTTTGGATGATATGATGAGAATAACATTTACCTACAGCTCACAATACACTGGACAACTCAATAATAATAAAAATCAATCCAATCACAGATACATGCATATTCCGAAAGATACTGTTTCTAAGAAGACAATGAAGAAGATGATTAAGAATATAGAGTATTTAAAATGAAAAAACAATCACTATTTCTCTAAATGTCCCTAAATGAATTGTCCCAATCTTCACAGCCAATTTTTGGCGGAGCTCGAGGATTCTACAGTACCACAGTATTGCAATGCAGCTGTGGTTTGAACTGTACTTGTTGCACAAGAGATGGAGATTCTACAGTGTTGCAATGGGGCTGTGGTTTAAACTGTATTTATTGCACAAGAGCTTAAGCACTTTTTAGAATAAATATTGATCCTGGGTTCAAACACCTGACTCTCTGGGTCAGAACAGAAAATGTCACTGTACTCCGATTTTGCACAGGGATGTGGGTGGCAAATGTGACTCTGCAGGGTTGCACTTCACCACCCTGCATAATGACCCGGCCCACACAAATCTCACAGCACACCTGCACTCTCTGCAATGGCTTTTCTCCAAAACATGTTCACGCCCTCTTCTTCCCGCAAGGCTCCGCTTGCTTTCAGCTTTATTGTCCAATCCGATCCTGCCACCTCAAAAACAGGACATGTGACCCAACTCTGGTCTGTCCCTTGACCCCTGCTGTGCCAGCCAAATGTGAGGTGCAATCGCTGTCATTTTTGTTAAAGGGGTATACACAATTTTTCCCGGGGTACCACAGTATGGCCAAGCTACCTTTGCCATCAGTCTACCTCCCGCTTGCTTGCACCTCATGTCATCTGTCTGTCACCCCTTCCCACTAGATTGTTAGGTGCCCCATACACTACTGCAACATGTCCATCTGACATGTCGCAGGCGATTACCACGGCAGCCTCCCAGGCGGCAGGATCACCCAAGATACATTGTATGCTGTCCTTTTGCATACGATATATCTTGGGCGATCCTAAGCAATCCCAGCCACGCCTGCCGGGTCAGACCAGATTGAATGTGCAGCACATTCAATCTGGAGGATCCGGTCCGATGCTCACGGGGCGGCGCATCTGATACACAGCCAAAATGCTTGATTTCACCCACTATATCGGGCGAAATGCCCGTACTGGGTTGAAATCGGGCATAATCGTTCTAGTGTATGGGGCCCTTTAGCTCTTCAGAGCAGGGCCCTCTTTCCTCTTGTTGTCAAAGCCCTCTTCTCTACACGTTTCACTCACAGCTCTCTCCTACTCAACGACCATCTTTACCGCTTTCTCTCCTGCTGGTAAAGGTTCATCTCTATCTATGGCCGCCAGCCCCAAGTAGTACGATGATTACTCCCTCGCTACTTACATCTAAGCTGTATTATGTCTTGAGAATTGTGGTGCTCTTTGTTACCTGTACTCTATTGTTGTTATTTATTTACTGTAATGTTAAGTTTTATCTCCCTGTGCTGTCCTTTGTACGGCGCTGCAAAACACTTGTGGTGTCTTATAAATAAAATGTAATAATAAAACTAAATAACAAAACTGTGTATCCATAATTAGCTACTTCTGGCTTCATTAGCTTTGTAAGGAGGCAGCACTCAGCGGACTTCTTTTAGCACCACTACGCCACTTGTGAATTAGAGATGAGCGGATTCGGTTTTACTCGGTTCTCAAAACGACATCTTATTGGCTCATGGATGTCACGTGGTTTGGATAGCCAATAAGATTCGGTTTTGAGAACCGAGTAAAACCGAGTAAAACCGAATCCGCTCATCTCTATTGTGAATGTGACCTTAATTGAGGATAGGTATAGAGCACTCCCTTATTTATAACGGCGTCAGATAGCCCCTAACTAGTTGGCAGTACTAAGCTGCTACAGCGAAATAACATGAAAAAAGTGGATAGGGGTATCTGCGACCACTGGTGTCATACCATATAAGCAAGAAACGTAAAAAAAACTTTTTTTTTTAAGTGTACATATGAAATGTATTCATACATAATAAGAATAATGGACATATCTGGATTTTATTTTTTAAAACACATAAAGGGTATTTACAAAACAGCTTAGAAAAATGGAAGTTAATACCATAGAATCAATAAATATAAAGATAATAAATAACAGTAAATAGAAGATAGATCTTATCTTTGGGCCTAATTCAGAGTTGATCACAGCAGCAAATTTGTTAGCAGTTGGGCGAAACCATGTGCACTGCAGGAAAGGGGGGGGGGGGGCAGATATAACGTGCAGAGAGAGTTAGATTTGGGTGGGGTGTGTTCAAACTGAAATGTAAATTGCAGTGTAAAAATAAAGCAGCCAGTATTTACCCTGCACAGAAACAAAATAACACACCCAAATCTAAATCTTTCTGCACATGTTATATCTGCCCCCCCCCCCCTGCAGTGCACATGGTTTTGCCCAACTGCTAACAAATTTGCTGCTGCGATCAACTCTGAATTACCCACTTTGTGAGGAAGTCAATTAGGGAGAACCCAATGTGTTTCATCCATATGATTATATCACCAAAAATGAAAAAAAAAAAAAAAAAAGTTGTGTTGACCATTTCCAGGTCGACCTTTACCAGTGTCGTCTTTTTATAGGTCGACCTAATGGCCATGTCGACCTTTTGTCCATGTTGACCTTTGCACTGTTGACCATACGGTGTTGACCTAATGACTGTTGACCTACTTACTGTAGATTTATTGATCTGTAACCGTTCTGCACCCTGATTTTTGCTTCTTTTACCTGACTATTGAATTTATTCCTCATTGTGAAGTAAAACCAACATTTCTGAGCAAACTTTAATTTAATTGTTAAAATGAAAGAGCTAAGTGAGATCTTGGGACAGATCTTTCCAAGATCATACTAGTGATGAGCGAGGTTCGGTTTTACTCGGTTTTACTCGGTTCTCAAAACGGCATCTTATTGGCTATCCAAAACACGTGACATCCGTGAGCCAATAAGATGCCGTTTTGAGAACCGAGTAAAACCGAATAAAACCGAGTAAAACCGAATCCGCTCATCACTAGATCATACTCCCACTTTTATAATAAAAAAATAAAAAAAGTTCCATATACACTTTCCATAGACAACTAGATAGAAGATGCTCATAGATTGGGGTCTATTCATGAAGCAGTGAAAAGAGTGGAGAAAAGGTCCAGTAGAGAAGCAACCAATCAGCTTTGAAAGAAGCATTTGTCAAGTACATTATATAAAATGTAAGGGAGATGCTGATTGGTTGCCATGGGCAACTTCTCTACTGGTCTGTTTCTCCGCTCTTTTCACTGCTTCATGAATAGACCCCATTATTTGTAAGCTGGAGTGCACTTCACATGCTGCTGGCATCTGTATTACCTGGTTTGGCATTCTCAGTCTCACTACCATGGGCGGGATGCATGACGCATAGGGGTTAAAGTGAGCCGGAACGGGGCGGAACTGCGTTCCATCAGTTTCACTTGGAGACGGAACGCAGTTCTGCCTCCTCCGGCTCACCTCACCCAATGGGTGCCGGCGACGAACAGGGAGATGCTGGGCCCCCGCTGAGATTGTGTTACCAGCGGCGCCCGGCTCTCTCTGCATAGCGGAAGCCGGCGGCAGGAGCTCACTACTGAGCTCCGGCTTCCGGCTCTGTCAGTGCGCGCTATGAGAGAGACGTCATGACGCCTCTCTCATAGTGCTGGGGAGCCGGACGCCAGGAGGATCACAGCGGTCGGACGCGGGAGTGGGGCTTGGTAAGTATGGTGGCTTTTAAAAAAAAAAAACATGTGTAACTGTATTAGCAGCGCAGCTACAGGGGGCTAACCACTGGGGGCAATCTAGAGGTGGCAAGCTACAGGGGGATAAACACAGGGGGCAAGCTCAGGGGGATAACCACTGGGGGTAATCTAGAGGGGGCAAGCTATAGGGGGATAACCACTGGGGGTAATCTAGAGGGGGCAAGCTATAGGGGGATAACCACAGGGAGCAAGCTCAGGGGGATAACCACTGGGGGTAATCTAGAGGGGGCAAGCTACAGGGGGATAAACACAGGGGGCAAGCTCAGGGGGATAACCACTGGGGGCAAGCTACAGGGGGATAACCACTGGGGGTAATCTAGAGGGGGCAAGCTACAGGGGGATAACCACAGGGGGCAAGCTCAGGGGGATAACCACTGGGGGCAAGCTACAGGGGGATAACCACTGGGGGTAATCTAGAGGGGGCAAGCTACAGGGGGATAACCACTGGGGGCAATCTACATGGGACAAACTACTGGCGGCAAGCTACAGGAGGGCTAACTACTGGGGGCAAACTACTGGGAGCAAGCTACAGGGGGCTAACCACTGGGGGCAATCTACTGGGGGCTATACTACAAGGGGACAAACTACAAGGGGGCATTACTACTTGGGGCAAACTACTGGGGGCAAACTACATAGGGCTAAACTACAGGAGCTAACTACTGGGGGCAAACTACAGGGGAACATTACTACTGGGGGCATAACTACAGGGGCGCATTACTTCTGGGGGCATAACTACAGGGGGCTTAACTACAGGGGGGCTTAACTACAGGGGGACTAAACCACTGGGTGCTAAACTATTGGGGGCATTACTACAGGGGGGCTAAACTACAGGGGGGCTAAACTACAAGGGGGCAAACTACAGGGGGGCATTACTACTGGGGGCATAACTAGAAGAGCTAAACTTCTGGGGGCATTACTACTTGGGGCAAACTACATGGGCTAAACGACTGGAGTCATTACTACAGGCGACATTACTACTGGGGGAATACTACACAGGGGCATTACTAATGGGGGCACTACTAATGAGGGCATTGTAAAGGGGGCACTTCATAAGGTGCATCACTCCTGGGGACATAAGGGGCACTACTACTGGGGGCATTGCATAAGGGGCACCACTACTATGGGCTCTATATAAGGGGCACTACCACTGTGGGCACTACCAGTACAGTGGACATTGCATAAGGAGCACTACTACTGTGGGCATTGTAAAAGGGACGCTACTGCTGTGGGCATTGTGTATTACGGGGTGCTACTACTGTGGGCATTATTACTATTGTGTGACCACGCCCCTCTCTTTTTGAGACCACACCCCTTTATTGCATGTGCGCCGGGGGGAGTTCCACCACCTCTCTAGGACCACTTTAAGCACTGATGACGCATCGCATTTCAAATGTGATGCATCCCACCACTTATTGCAAGCATAACGTTGTTTGAGTGAAAAAAATCATAAAGGACAACTCTCCTGGTAGGAGCTGTCCTTTGCGATAGAAGGACTCAGGAGTCCTTCTGCTCATGCGTCATGTGATGCACGTGCCGTAGAGGGTGCTGGGAGAGATCCACTTTGATCCCCCTCGGGGAAAGAAGAATAGAAGCCCACAGGCTTATATAGATTAATGCCATTTACAGCTGCCGTTGCACGCTGTGTCCAAGCTCAGGAATATATATATATATATAATTATTTATTTATGGAGCTTGGTGCATGTGCGGTAAGTGGCCAAACCTCCAAAATAGGTATTTTCTGAGGTTTGGCTGCATGTTTAGCTTTGTTGTATCCTGCCCTAGATCTCTGCTTAGACACTGTGTACATTGTGCTGCTGCTGCTGCAAATCAGACGGCATATGCACTTACCCAAAGCATGATCTACAATAAGCAGCTGACGGAGCAGCAATAACACATAGGATTGGGGACTTATCCCCGATCCCATGTGTTATTGCGTGATCGTGGGTCCATTTTGTAATAAGATACCGCGATAATGACCATTGCTCATTAATTACAATATCCTGCTGTTTTCACCAGGCGAAAAGGGTTTGTGGATAATTGGATATTCCCCCAAAGGGTATATTTACTAAGATGGGAGTTCTATTTCAGATAGGATGTTGCTCATAGCAACCAATCAGATTCCAGGTATTATCTTCTAGAAGGTGCTAGATAAATGAGAAGTAGAATCTGATTGGTTGCTATGGCCAACATCCCATCTTAAATAGAACTCCCATCTTAGTAAATTTACCCCCAAGTCTCAATTTACATTTCCAACTTAATCTTCTCTGTATCTGCTGCCTGATTGGCCATTTGTTATTGATTCTGCTGGTACCTGATCACCTCAGTCTATTCAACAGCCACCTTGGATAGTGGATACAACATTGTACAAATAATGTCATCTATATGATAGGACTAAAATGAGAATTATGCTAACGGTGTGATTGGCACTTTGACAACTATGCATACTGGTCCAATAATATCTGGCATATTTTTAAAAAAATATTTGTGAGATATCCCCTAAAAAACCCATTTTGGCGTGATACCCACAAATATTTTATCATTTCCTGTAGTTTTAATGAGGTTGGGATATAATAATAGCGACTAAGGGGTTAATTCAGAGTTGTTGGCAAACCAAAAAACGTAGCAATTGGGCAAAACCATGTGCACTGCATGTGGAGCAGATGTAACATGTGCAGAGAGAGTTAGATTTGGGTGGGTTATATTGTTTCTGTGCAGGGTAAATACTGGCTGCTTTATTTTTCCATTGCTATTTAGATTTCAGTTTGAACACATCCCACCCAAATCTAACTCTCTCTGCACATGTTATATCTGCCCCAACGGCAGTGCACATGGTTTTGCCCAATTGCTAACTTTTGTGGTTTGCTAACCACTCTGAATAACCGCCTAAAGGGGTCATTCCGACCCGTTCGCACGCTGTAGTTCATCGCTGCGGTGCGAGCGGGTTGGAAATGCGCATGCACGGCGCCCGCAATGCGCATGGGCGCCGTTGCCCACAGCCGTCGCCGGGCAATGACCAGAAGTAAGAAGAAAGTGATGGCTAACGCGATCGCAAGAAGATTGACAGCGGGGAGACGTTCCGAGGTGGACACTCACCGTTTTCCGGCCGTGGAGATCCAAACGCAAGGGTGTCCAGGCGTTTGGAGGGCGGTTGTCTGACGTTAATTCCGGGACCTTCATCGCTGGATCCATCGCACAGGGTAAGTAACAGTAGAGCTAGTCTTGTTTTGCACAAATATTTTTTAGCATAGCAGGGCTGCACAAGCGATCGCAGCCCTGCTATGCTAAAATACACTCCCCCATAGGTGGCGTCTAGTAGTGATGAGCGGGTTCGGTTTCTCGGAAACCGAACCCCCCCAAACTTCACGCTTTTTACACGGGTCCGAGGCAGACTCGGATCTTCCCGCCTTGCACGGCTAACCCGAGCGCGCCCGAACGTCATCATCCCGCTGTCGGATTCTCGCGAGGCTCGTATTCTATCGCGAGACTCGGATTCTATATAAGGAGCCGCGCGTCGCCGCCATTTTCACACGTGCATTGAGATTGATAGGGAGAGGACGTGGCTGGCGTCCTCTCCATTTAGATAGAGAGTGAGACACTTGATTTACTGGAGCATTAGGAGTACTCAGAGAGTGCAGAGTTTTGCTGATAGTTATACTAGTGACCACCAGTTTTATTTATTATTTAATATAATCCGTTCTCTGCCTGAAAAAAAAACGATACACAGTCACATACCATATCTGTGCTCAGCCTCAGTGTGCTGCATGATAATATCATCTATGTATATCTGACTGTGCTGAGTAGTGCTCACTGCTCACACAGCTTAATTGTGGGGGAGACTGGGGAGCAGTTATAGCAGGAGTACATATTTAACAGTGCACACTTTTGCTGCAAGAGTGCCAGTGTGACTGACCAGCAGTGACCACCAGTATATTGTCTGCCTGAAAAAGTTAAACACTCATGTGGTGTTTTTTTTTTTTATTCTATAAACGCATTCTGCTGACAGTGTCCAGCAGGTCCGTCATTCATTATATTTCTATCTTCTTCATACTAGTAGTTTAGGAGTCTGCAGTGCTGACAGTGTCCAGCAGGTCCGTCAATATATAATATATACCTGTCCTGCAGTAGTGATATATATATATTTTTTATATCATTATCATCCAGTCTATACTAGCAGACGCAGTACGGTAGTCCACGGCTGTAGCTACCTCTGTGTCGGCAGTCGCTCGTCCATAATTGTATACCTACCTGTGGTGGTTTTTTTTTTTTCTATCTTCTTCATACTAGTAGTTTAGGAGTCTGCAGTGCTGACAGTGTCCAGCAGGTCCGTCATTATATAATATATACCTGTCCTGCAGTAGTGATATATATATATATTTTATATCATTATCATCCAGTCTATACTAGCAGACGCAGTACGGTAGTCCACGGCTGTAGCTACCTCTGTGTCGGCACTGGCAGTCGCTCGTCCATAATTGTATACCTACCTGTGGTGGGTTTTTTTTTTCTATCTTCTTCATACTAGTAGTTTAGGAGTCTGCAGTGCTGACAGTGTCCAGCAGGTCCGTCATTATACAATATATACCTGTCCTGCAGTAGTGATATATATATATTTTTTATATCATTATCATCCAGTCTATACTAGCAGACGCAGTACGGTAGTCCACGGCTGTAGCTACCTCTGTGTCGGCAGTCGCTCGTCCATAATTGTATACCTACCTGTGGTGGGTTTTTTTTTTCTATCTTCTTCATACTAGTAGTTTAGGAGTCTGCAGTGCTGACAGTGTCCAGCAGGTCCTTCATTATACAATATATACCTGTCCTGCAGTAGTGATATATATATATTTTTTATATCATTATCATCCAGTCTATACTAGCAGACGCAGTACGGTAGTCCACGGCTGTAGCTACCTCTGTGTCGGCAGTCGCTCGTCCATAATTGTATACCTACCTGTGGTGGTTTTTTTTTTTTCTATCTTCTTCATACTAGTAGTTTAGGAGTCTGCAGTGCTGACAGTGTCCAGCAGGTCCGTCATTATACAATATATACCTTTCCTGCAGTAGTGATATATATATATATTTTTTATATCATTATCATCCAGTCAATACTAGCAGACGCAGTACGGTAGTCCACGGCTGTAGCTACCTCTGTGTCGGCAGTCGCTCGTCCATAATTGTATACCTACCTGTGGTGGTTTTTTTTTTTTCTATCTTCTTCATACTAGTAGTTTAGGAGTCTGCAGTGCTGACAGTGTCCAGCAGGTCCGTCATTATACAATATATACCTGTCCTGCAGTAGTGATATATATATTTTTTTAATATCATTATCATCCAGTCTATACTAGCAGACGCAGTACGGTAGTCCACGGCTGTAGCTACCTCTGTGTCGGCAGTCACTCGTCCATAATTGTATACCTACCTGTGGTGGTTTTTTTTTTCTATCTTCTTCATACTAGTAGTTTAGGAGTCTGCAGTGCTGACAGTGTCCAGCAGGTCCGTCATTATACAATATATACCTGTCCTGCAGTAGTGATATATATATATTTTTTATATCATTATCATCCAGTCTATACTAGCAGACGCAGTACGGTAGTCCACGGCTGTAGCTACCTCTGTGTCGGCAGTCGCTCGTCATCCATAAGTATACTAGTATCCATCCATCTCCATTGTTTACCTGAGGTGCCTTTTAGTTGTGCCTATTAAAATATGGAGAACAAAAATGTTGAGGTTCCAAAAATAGGGAAAGATCAAGATCCACTTCCACCTCGTGCTGAAGCTGCTGCCACTAGTCATGGCCGAGACGATGAAATGCCATCAACGTCGTCTGCCAAGGCCGATGCCCAATGTCATAGTACAGAGCATGTAAAATCCAAAACACCAAATATCAGTAAAAAAAGGACTCAAAAATCTAAAATAAAATCGTCGGAGGAGAAGCGTAAACTTGCCAATATGCCATTTACCACACGGAGTGGCAAGGAACGGCTGAGGCCCTGGCCTATGTTCATGGCTAGTGGTTCAGCTTCACATGAGGATGGAAGCACTCAGCCTCTCGCTAGAAAAATGAAAAGACTTAAGCTGGCAAAAGCACAGCAAAGAACTGTGCGTTCTTCGAAATCACAAATCCACAAGGAGAGTCCAATTGTGTCGGTTGCGATGCCTGACCTTCCCAACACTGGACGTGAAGAGCATGCGCCTTCCACCATTTGCACGACCCCTGCAAGTGCTGGAAGGAGCACCCGCAGTCCAGTTCCTGATAGTCAGATTGAAGATGTCAGTGTTGAAGTACACCAGGATGAGGAGGATATGGGTGTTGCTGACGCTGGGGAGGAAATTGACCAGGAGGATTCTGATGGTGAGGTGGTTTGTTTAAGTCAGGCACCCGGGGAGACACCTGTTGTCCGTGGGAGGAATATGGCCATTGACATGCCTGGTGAAAATACCAAAAAAATCAGCTCTTCAGTGTGGAAGTATTTCAACAGAAATGCGGACAACATTTGTCAAGCCGTGTGTTGCCTTTGTCAAGCTGTAATAAGTAGGGGTAAGGACGTTAACCACCTCGGAACATCCTCCCTTATACGTCACCTGCAGCGCATTCATCATAAGTCAGTGACAAGTTCAAAAACTTTGGGCGACAGCGGAAGCAGTCCACTGACCAGTAAATCCCTTCCTCTTGTAACCAAGCTCACGCAAACCACCCCACCAACTCCCTCAGTGTCAATTTCCTCCTTCCCCAGGAATGCCAATAGTCCTGCAGGCCATGTCACTGGCAATTCTGACGAGTCCTCTCCTGCCTGGGATTCCTCCGATGCATCCTTGCGTGTAACGCCTACTGCTGCTGGCGCTGCTGTTGTTGCTGCTGGGAGTCGATCGTCATCCCAGAGGGGAAGTCGTAAGACCACTTTTACTACTTCCACCAAGCAATTGACTGTCCAACAGTCCTTTGCGAGGAAGATGAAATATCACAGCAGTCATCCTGCTGCAAAGCGGATAACTGAGGCCTTGGCATCCTGGGCGGTGAGAAACGTGGTTCCGGTATCCATCATTACTGCAGAGCCAACTAGAGACTTGTTGGAGGTACTGTGTCCCCGGTACCAAATACCATCTAGGTTCCATTTCTCTAGGCAGGCGATACCGAAAATGTACACAGACCTCAGAAAAAGACTCACCAGTGTCCTAAAAAATGCAGTTGTACCCAATGTCCACTTAACCACGGACATGTGGACAAGTGGAGCAGGGCAGACTCAGGACTATATGACTGTGACAGCCCACTGGGTAGATGTATTGACTCCCGCCGCAAGAACAGCAGCGGCGGCACCAGTAGCAGCATCTCGCAAACGCCAACTCTTTCCTAGGCAGGCTACGCTTTGTATCACCGCTTTCCAGAATACGCACACAGCTGAAAACCTCTTACGGCAACTGAGGAAGATCATCGCAGAATGGCTTACCCCAATTGGACTCTCCTGTGGATTTGTGGCATTGGACAACGCCAGCAATATTGTGTGTGCATTAAATCTGGGCAAATTCCAGCACGCCCCATGTTTTGCACATACCTTGAATTTGGTGGTGCAGAATTATTTAAAAAACGAGAGGGGCGTGCAAGAGATGCTGTCGGTGGCCAGAAGAATTGCGGGACACTTTCGGCGTACAGGCACCACGTACAGAAGACTGGAGCACCACCAAAAACGCCTGAACCTGCCCTGCCATCATCTGAAGCAAGAAGTGGTAACGAGGTGGAATTCAACCCTCTATATGCTTCAGAGGTTGGAGGAGCAGCAAAAGGCCATTCAAGCCTATACAACTGAGCACGATATAGGAGGTGGAATGCACCTGTCTCAAGCGCAGTGGAGAATGATTTCAACGTTGTGCAAGGTTCTGCAACCTTTTGAACTTGCCACACGTGAAGTCAGTTCAGACACTGCCAGCCTGAGTCAGGTCATTCCCCTCATCAGGCTTTTGCAGAAGAAGCTGGAGACATTGAAGGAGGAGCTAACACAGAGCGATTCCGCTAGGCATGTGGGACTTGTGGATGGAGCCCTTAATTCGCTTAACAAGGATTCACGGGTGGTCAATCTGTTGAAATCAGAGCACTACATTTTGGCCACCGTGCTCGATCCTAGATTTAAAACCTACCTTGGATCTCTCTTTCCGGCAGACACAAGTCTGCTGGGGTTCAAAGAACTGCTGGTGACAAAATTGTCAAGTCAAGCGGAACGCGACCTGTCAACATCTCCTCCTTCACATTCTCCCGCAACTGGGGGTGCGAGGAAAAGGCTCAGAATTCCGAGCCCACCCGCTGGCGGTGATGCAGGGCAGTCTGGAGCGACTGCTGATGCTGACATCTGGTCCGGACTGAAGGACCTGACAACGATTATGGACATGTCGTCTACTGTCACTGCATATGATTCTCTCCCCATTGAAAGAATGGTGGAGGATTATATGAGTGACCGCATCCAAGTAGGCACGTCAGACAGTCCGTACTTATACTGGCAGGAAAAAGAGGCAATTTGGAGGCCCTTGCACAAACTGGCTTTATTCTACCTTAGTTGCCCTCCCACAAGTGTGTACTCCGAAAGAGTGTTTAGTGCCGCCGCTCACCTTGTCAGCAATCGGCGTACGAGGTTACATCCAGAAAATGTGGAGAAGATGATGTTCATTAAAATGAATTATAATCAATTCCTCCGTGGAGACATTGACCAGCAGCAATTGCCTCCACAAAGTACACAGGGAGCTGAGATGGTGGATTCCAGTGGGGACGAATTGATAATCTGTGAGGAGGGGGATGTACACGGTGATATATCGGAGGATGATGATGAGGTGGACATCTTGCCTCTGTAGAGCCAGTTTGTGCAAGGAGAGATTAATTGCTTCTTTTTTGGTGGGGGTCCAAACCAACCTGTCATTTCAGTCACAGTCGTGTGGCAGACCCTGTCACTGAAATGATGGGTTGGTTAAAGTGTGCATGTCCTGTTTATACAACATAAGGGTGGGTGGGAGGGCCCAAGGACAATTCCATCTTGCACCTCTTTTTTCTTTCATTTTTCTTTGCGTCATGTGCTGTTTGGGGAGTAGTTTTTGGAAGGGCCATCCTGCGTGACACTGCAGTGCCACTCCTAGATGGGCCAGGTGTTTGTGTCGGCCACTTGGGTCGCTTATCTTAGTCACACAGCTACCTCATTGCGCCTCTTTTTTTCTTTGCGTCATGTGCTGTTTGGGGGGTGTTTTCTGGAAGGGCCATCCTGCGTGACACTGCAGTGCCACTCCTAGATGGGCCAGGTGTTTGTGTCGGCCACTAGGGTCGCTTAGCTTACTCACACGGCTACCTCATTGCGCCTCTTTTTTTTCTTCTTTGCGTCATGTGCTGTTTGGGGGGTGTTTTTTGGAAGGGCCATCCTGCGTGACACTGCAGTGCCACTCCTAGATGGGCCAGGTGTTTGTGTCGGCCACTTGGGTCGCTGAGCTTAGTCATCCAGCGACCTCGGTGCAAATTTTAGGACTAAAAATAATATTGTGAGGTGTGAGGTGTTCAGAATAGACTGAAAATGAGTGGAAATTATGGTTATTGAGGTTAATAATACTTTGGGATCAAAATGACCCCCAAATTCTATGATTTAAGCTGTTTTTTAGGGTTTTTTGAAAAAAACACCCGAATCCAAAACACACCCGAATCCGACAAAAAAAATTCGGTGAGGTTTTGCCAAAACGCGTTCGAACCCAAAACACGGCCGCGGAACCGAACCCAAAACCAAAACACAAAACCCGAAAAATTTCCAGTGCTCATCACTAGCGTCTAGTTGATCGCACGAGCAGCAAAAAGTTGCTACGTGCGATCAACTCTGAATAACCGCCTACGTCTGCAAAGCTTAAATTAATACTTTTACTCTATGTACAGGGAACAGCAGCAGATGTTAGTCCTGATTTTCTATTGCAATAGCAGCCCCCATAGGTTTCTATGGAGATTGCAATAATGCAGAATTTACCAAGCTGTGTAGCTTTCCAAAGATTGGTCCCTGTAGTGAACGCTATCTTTAGATGGTGATAGCCATTGTAGCCTATTGGCTACATTCCTGGGACACAAACCGTAAATCTCTCTAATGCGTTTTGCTCCGTTTCGGGGTTCTTAGATAAAGTTCCCGGAATGGAGCAAAGCGCAGTAGAAAGATTTGTTGTCTGTGTCTCGGGGACAGTGCCTGCTGGAGACATATTTACAGGCGGAAATTCAGGATGCAGCCACTTATCTAAATTTCCTGACGGCTCTGTGAGTTATGACCACCCATTGTGGAGAAGGACTGAGAACCGCACCAATATTACCAAAATCACTGCTTTTTACTTACCTGTGGAGAGGACAAAAGCAATGCCAGCTTGGTCTGGTAATAAAACGTATCCAGGTTATAGATGCGGTGCCAGCATGTGTTTGCAGCCATAATTAGCTTTTGGATGTTAAGCCATCCACTGGGACACATTGATAATTCTGTGCACTTTATTTATGTACTTTTTTTTAACAAAACTCCACCTCTATAGCTAATAGTATTTATTATTAGTACGTAACATTTTATAATTAACTCTGTCATTCATTGGCACTTGATTGCACTTAGGTTATATATGTGTGTAGTAAGAATAAATATGTTTTATTACACTGATATGTGTGTCTTGATGTACATTTCTGCCATGCCAGACCTATAATATGTTAAGTGCGCAGTACCTGATTTTTATTTTTATAAAGCTACATCCCACCTTATATCTTCAATGGTCGCATTCCCTGAATCATTTTTATTATCCTCATTACACCCCAATCACACTACAGAGCACAATGAATTAACTATCATCATCCTAGCTGTCTGTATCCATAAAATGTAAATTCCACAATTGCATTTGTACGCAACTGCAATTGCAATTTTCTTGCTATGCAGCTGCTGATGTTAGCAAGTGAAGCTGCCGCCCAGAAATCAAAAGAGACGCCCACCAGAGCCAAACTCATTCACAATTGCGCACACATTGGCAACCTATACACAAAAATGAGGAACATCGAGGTTAAGGGTAGCAGTAGTGAAGCATGTTTTCACACGTACGAGCTCGCAGCTGACGGCAGATACAAGCCCCTAAAACGGCCATGTCACACCCCATTAACACCTCCAAATGGCCACTTCCTGTCAATCACTTCTCGGTGGAATCCTCATTACGAGCGAGTTTGCAGCGGCACCTTGACACATGTGTATTGCGATCGCAGCGGGTGCGTAGTCTGCTGATAATTGCCTGAACATCGGACACTGCGTACAAACATCAATTAGATCAAAAGCGCAGAATTTGCCAACAGTGAAAAATTACAATGACGCAGAATGTTGATGCACAATTGGAACTCTCAGATTGCATCACAACTCTGCAAGCTTCTATTTTACACTGCAACGTTTGATTTGCCTTAAATACCACTACAATTTAACACTTACGTATTAGCGGGCATTCCATATATAGAATCATTTCTAATTTTATCACCCTTCCTTCCAACATAATTGTACATGTCATTAGCAGCTGTAAGACTGTGCTCTTTTACAGCACTTAATTAATTACCCGAATGTCCGTCTTGAAGGATATATTTTAAAGTTGCTGCTACTGCAATCATTTATTTTTAACCTAGGTGCCCAGCAGAGCCTCACCTGGAACCTCAGCAAGTGACACCACATTCTCCAGCTGGGAAACCCTGGATGACACCTTTTAAAATTCTTGTCATGTAAGATAGCAAAATTAGAAACCCCTAAAATTTTGTAACCTTTTAAAAGTTATATTAAACTGTTCATTCTTCACCTTTATTCTTTCTATTTTCCCCTGAGTAAGGAAGGCCTGATGTAATTTCAATGGTTAATTCTTACAGCAGACCAGCTAATAAGGAAATGGTTGTACAGTAAGTGCTGTGCTCCAGAGCCTAGTATTATGACACAGGGCCTAATTCAGATCTCATTGCAGCAGCAAATTTGTTAGCTAATGGGCTAAACCGTGCTGCACTGCAGGGAGGGGGGGGGGGGGGGCAGATATAACATGTGCAGAGAGAGTTAGATTTGGGTGGGGTGTGTTCAAACTGAAATCTAAATTGCAGTGTACAAATAAAGCAGCCAGTATTTACCCTGCACAGAAACAAAATAACCCACCCAAATCTAACTCTCTCTGCAAATGTTATATCTGCCCCACCTGCAGTGCACATGGTTTCAGGGCCGGATCTAGGGGGGGGGGGGGAGACCGCCCCCCCTAACACAGTCATAGCCACGCCCACTTTTGAGCAGAAGAGAGCTCTTCGGGGAGAGCCTGAGGCAGAACGATGTGCTGCAGCTTATACCACAGCAGCATAGAGGAGCCAGGAAAGCAAGGGTTACAGAGCATTTGCCCCTCACTTGCTGGTGTGTGGGTACTAGGGCTAATAAATACAATTACCCCATAGCACAGTCACATGTACATAGAACAACCACAAAGCACTATCTCAGTCTCACTCAAAAAGTTCAGTCAGAATTGAGAGGAGGAGGAGTTAGGATTACAGATGGGAGGAGTTGGGACTGTAGAGGGAGGAGTCAAGATTAAACAGTAAATCGCCCCCCCCCCTAAAGAAAAGTCTAGATCCGTCCCTGCATGGTTTTGCCCATTAGCTAACAAATTTGCTGCTGCGATGAGATCTGAATTAGGCCCACTCTACAGAAGGAAAGGAAAGACGGGTCTTTAGGTCCTAATAAAACACGGGATTTCAGGTACAATTGCCGTGTTTTTTCTCACAGTCTAATTGGCACCAGATAGAGCGCTTCCCTCTGAGAAATGTACAAAGATTAATTACTACAGTTAGAAGATAATGGAATTTAACAATTACAGCCTAATGCGTGAAATTAAGAATAAGCAGACACTGAGGGGAAAACTGCGCTGGTACGTTTTGATTAACACTTATTAATAGGTTTTTGCTGAGCTTGTAGCTGAGCCTGCGGCTCTATGAAGTCTCATTCTTGTTACATTTGGGGATCAGATACAGGGAACAGCAGATCACAGTGACCCTGTCTAACTTACATTATTGACCCGTAGTAACAAACTATATGCAGTCTTTGTAATCATTTTCCTGATTATATAACCATCTGCTAATGCTGCAAAGTGGTCAGTAATATAATATTCTACCGAACAGCCTTCTATATAATAAGGATTTGCTAAACCGTGGCAGTGAAGTCAGTGGTATTTTAGATATGTTACTAAGATTTGGTGGTAGTGGCGTCAGCTTATGCTAGAAGTACTATTTATGAGTGTGTGACTGATACAAATGGTGCAACATTGTGTGTTCAAGAAATTAGTTTGAATTTCTCGCATAATTCTGTGAAGCTGTAATTCCCCAGATTCATCCATTTACAGAGCAGCAGTAAGTACTATACTTAAGGCCTCCATCCACTAGCCCTATTTGGGCACTTTTCTTCAGATTTCGATGCATCTGACCGAAAAATCGGAAGAAAAGTGTCACATCGGATGGCTCTTCCGATCCGATGCGAAGTCCTGTGTCAGATATGTCTGAACTACAGATCTTTGTGGCTGCCCCAACTATTTATCTGAATCTGAAGAAATCAGGTGCACATCGGAGTGTTTTTTTTTTTACTTCAGATGTATCTGATCAGATTCATCTGAAGCATCACTTGACTGGCATCTCTCTGGCCACTCCCACCCACCACAAGGACTCGGCAGCAGCAGCCGCAGCAGCATCAGATCAATCACATGTAGCATGTGTGCATCAGATATATCTGATGCGATCTGTCGGCACATGATAGATCGCATCAGATATATCTGAAGTGAATGTAGTGAAAATTAAAGCCAGGGTCTCATCCGATTCCCGGGACGCTCTCGGGAGATTTCAAGAGAAATCTGATGCGATCTGCAGTTCAGACAAGTCTGAGTAGTGGATGGTCACCTTTACTAAACAACCATTTTGTGTAGCTTATTTTTATGATCCACCTATTTCTATCACTTAAAGCCTCATAGTTGGGAACACAAACAAGGGACGCTTGCTGGTCAGGAAAATGTAAGCACATCAGGCCATTTGAAACTTAAATCTCTTTATTCATTAAATACTAATGCAGAAAATACAGAGTATACAAATGCTGTAAAGAGGGAAAGCCGTAGTTCGTTAAAGCATTGTAACTGTGTCGACAGTATCCCTTTAAGTATGACAGCAACACAATTACAAACAATGCTTTAACTAGCATTACAACTATTCCAGCATCATGTACATGATGTCCTGAGCCATCTTAACGTATAGGCATACTGGGCAGCTGCTCAGGGCCCCACAATTCTGTGGGTCGTCGAGCAGAGGCGGGTGTTTTTTTTTTCAATTAGTTCCTGTGAATGGGTGGGTAGAGGCCCTATAATGCTGGTAAGATGGCCCTGTTGATGTCATGATGTTTTGTAGAGGGGACAAGGCCGCAGGCAGCGGCGGAAGTGTAGCTCTGCCCAGAGTGTCCTGAGGACGCTTCAAGCAGCTGCACAGCCTACAGGGTGCCTCCAGGTGGCGCTGCAACAGTGATACTGACTGCAGGAAGCATTTCAGACACCTGCTAGCCAGAAGTAAGGGCCGTGGGGCAGTAATGATCCTGCCCCCACAGTCCTATGCCCTCACAACCCTAGTTATGGCTCTGGGCTCCACACACTTCTGAAAAAGGGATAGAGATACATTGTTCATGTTGTTTCTTGCTCATGCCATAAAACAGGTCTTTAAGAATTGCAAAATAAACTATAGATTATAAGCCTGCGAGCAGGGCCTTCCTTCCTACCTCAATGACTGTCTATTATTATTACCCAGTTTTGCTTTTTCATTGTTGTTTCCAATTGTTCTGTTTTATTTTATCACTGTTGTTTCCAACTGTACCTCCGGACAAGCAGGCCTGTTTACAAAAATGCACAAGTCTGTGGCGAGATCGGGCTGTGATGGGGACACGTTGTGGTGCCCTTTCCGGCGTTACCACGCCATTGTAACAGCAACCCTTCTACTTTTCATCTTACGGGATTGAACCCCAACAGTCCAGGTTTTAAGGATTTCTTTCAGGTGCTCTGGTTTACTCCCACAGTCTGTTTGCATCCTGTATCAATAGGCTAATTTACAGCTACCAAAATGGACCCTAGTGTGTGAATATGCTTATGTGGCAGGGAATTTGGATCAGTCACCCCAATGATACAACCAAACTGATAGCTATGGTTAAGGCCAGAGCCGGATTAAGGGGGGGGGGTCCCGGGGATACGTACCCCGGGCCCCACCTTTCCAAAAGGGCCCCCTGTCACACCACAGATCGGATCTCTGTTCCGATCCGATCTGTGGTGCTGCGCTCTCGTCCGCACTGCAGCCGTACAGACAGGACAGCTGAGCGACGGCTCAGCTGTCCAATAATGTATGACTGAAGTAGTCTGCCCCAATGGCTGAGCGGCAGGCTGCTTCACTCATACATGATTGGAGAGCTGAGCCGTCGCTCAGCTGTCTGTGCGGTTGCCGGGGACAGGAGCGCAGTGTGATCGTGCGGTGACTGGTGTGTGACACACACACACGACCCGCCCCCCCCCCCTTCCCTTCTCTTGATGAATAGGGGCCCCTCTGTCTTAAGTGCCCCGGGCCCCCCATGCTCTTAATCCGGCTCTGGTTAAGGCACATAAATGCAGTGTTAGTAAATAAGCCCTTCTGGGTGCTTTGCTTCCAAGGCACAGGAAAGCTGTACAGCAGCTTCCTGGTGCTTCTGCTTACCTCATTACAGCTGAAGCTGTGCTCATTAACTCTTCTCATCTGGCTCACTGCTCAGCTAAATATTCTGTAAATGAGCTGGCAATTACGGCAGCATTACCACCACTAACTCTGCTCCCAGCTACAAAGCTGCCTTGGATGCGCAACTGCCGATATTATCAGGTTAGGAGTTTTGTAAACATATTGAAGCACTTAATTGGGGAACTATTAAAACTTGAAAATAGTTCAGCAGCAAATGTCAGTTAGTAAGTTTGTTACTTTAATTGTACAAGATGAGGGATGTCTTTGTTACCTGATTAGGAGGAACAGTGCAGCCAATTACAGGACAGGTACAGTCAGCACTGCATATCCAGGGCAGACCATACTTGCCCACTTTTGAAAAAGCATTTCAGGGAGATTGTGAAAGTAACACCTATCAGCGCTGGCGTGTACTGCTACATCGGAGAGGCGTGTCATGAAAGTGACTTAACTCCAAAAGTAAATGAGCCCCAACGTTAGTAAAATCTATTTGTTGAAGAAAAGACACTGATATTTTGCAGGATTTGTTTGTGTATTGTGTTTTACAAGAGGTTCCATATACTGTAAGTGGCCATAGGGATCATTGGGGCAGATGTATGAAAAACGTCCTAACGGACTTTATGTGCCTGGGGCCGTGGTGATACGGCCAGACCCTGCGCCACAATGTATCACCAGTGTGGCCACCGATGTGGGAGGGCGTTATGTTACCTATCCCGCGATAGCGCACCTTCCACATCGGCGGCTCGGCACTGCAGTGTGTGTGCATACGCCCTTCTCCCCTGCTTCCTGTCTGCGCCGTCGGAGGCCCCCGTCGCATGCGCAGTAAGGCTGTGTGGACCAGCAGAAGAATGTCCACGTTCAATAAAGTTTATTTAAAAAAAAAAAACTAAGCCAGTGCAGATTTTACAGACATCGCCTGCCTGGGGGAGGCGTTCCGACCCGGCAGCTTTACGAGACGAAAAGTGACAGCAGAGGCAATCATACATTACCTCTGCCCTTCGTCTCCCATTGTCGTCTGCAGGGAAGCGGTAAGCGGCGGGGACGCGCAGCAGCCACAGCACACAGCGTTAACACGCTGTTGATACACTAATGGGATGCGGTAACTGCAGGCTTTACGTGTGCTGTGGTCAGGAGAAACCACAGCGCACTTTCATACATCTGCCCCTTTGTGCTTTATAACTAATGCAGGGAAATGGCACTAATGATCCCATTTGATTGTATGTATCTCTGATTTCTTTTCCCCCCAAGAATGTACTGGCTGCATAATGAAGGGAAGGTGCAATCAGGGAGATTCCTGGACTTTTCAGGGAGTGAGGGAGATTGCTGCTATTTCAGGGAGTCTCCTGCAGAATGAGGGAGGGTAGGCAACTATGGGGCAGACATACTCTTGATCTCAGTGAACACTTATGTACTTAAGATGCATCATGGAACGTGGGCATTTCCACCTGGGCACAGCAACTCCTAGTTCAATAGACTAGTCAGGGAAACATGCTACATCTGGATGCCTCATATGCTGGGCTCCCATTTTCTGAAAGTAATACACACTCTTCCTTCAGTGTGACAGGAACCAACTTAGGTATACATGGAAGCATAGGCGAGTGTAGGCCAGTGACAACCCCCCATTCCCTGGACATAAGCTAATCCACCCTATTCATCAAAGACATACAATACTTGCTCCACAAATCTACCCCAGGATATATTCTACCTGCCCTACCTCTCCCAGCCCTTCCTTCCCAGGACATATATTGCCAACCTAGCAACACCCTCCCTTCCCCCACTGGAAATTCATTGCTCACCTGGCTCGGGTGGCAAACACTGCTGCTGTCTCCTCCCCACTATTGCTGACTTCCAAGGAAGAGGCAGCCTCACTTTAAAACCAAGATGGCCGATATTACAATGCTCTAATCAAAAGCAGCAGTTTAAAATCGACCATCTTGGATTTAAAAATGGGCTGCCTTTTTCCTGGGAGCCAGCAATAGACAAGATGAGACTCTTTAGTTAGTGGTTGATTTTGCATAAGTGGTGTGCATGCATTGGAGCCATTGAACACTGCATTTTGCAAACCACAAACCCATTTATTTAAAAAAAAAAAAGCTGAATCGCTGCTGTGGTGACAAGTTAAAGTGGGAGTAGAAGTCCCTGTTTCACAAAAGTGAAGTCTGTTTAAAAATATATTGCATTCAAGGTCTTCAGAGCTAAACCAAACTTGTGTTAGAGGAAGGAGGCATTCCTTCTTCCCTTCCTGGCCAAGATGGCAGCATCTGTAAAATGCTTTGTACTGTATGGTCTTTGTTCCATCAGACAGTAAAAGCAGGTTTGGAATTTACAAGCTGAAATACAGCAGAGCTGCAAAAACTCTCTGGCAAGCTAATTTATCTGGGGGAGATTTGTTAAGCATTCCAAAGAAGACAAGTGGAGGTGGTGCCCACAGCAATAGATTATAGTTCTCATTTTATATGGGATGTAGTTATTAGAGATGAGCGGGTTCGGTTTCTCTGAATCCGAACCCGCCAGAACTTCATGTTTTTTTTCACGGGTCCGAGCGACTCGGATCTTCCCGCCTTGCTCGGTTAACCCGAGCGCGCCCGAACGTCATCATGACGCTGTCGGATTCTCGCGAGGCTCGGATTCTATCGCGAGACTCGGATTCTATATAAGGAGCCGCGCGTCGCCGCCATTTTCACACGTGCATTGAGATTGATAGGGAGAGGACGTGGCTGGCGTCCTCTCCGTTTAGAATAGATTAGAGAGACACTTGATTTACTAATTTTGGGGAGCATTAGGAGTACTCAGTACAGTGCAGAGTTTTGCTGATAGTGACCACCAGTTTTATTTATAATCCGTTCTCTGCCTGAAAAAAGCGATACACAGCACACAGTGACTCAGTCACATACCATATCTGTGTGCACTGCTCAGGCTCAGGCCAGTGTGCTGCATCATCTATTATCATAATATCTATATATAATATTATATATATCTGTCTGACTGCTCAGCTCACACAGCTTATAATTGTGGGGGAGACTGGGGAGCACTACTGCAGTGCCAGTTATAGGTTATAGCAGGAGCCAGGAGTACATAATATATTATATAGTGAGTGACCACCAGACACACAGTGCAGTTTATTTAATATATCCGTTCTCTGCCTGAAAAAAGCGATACACACAGTGACTCAGTCAGTCACATACCATATCTGTGTGCACTGCTCAGGCTCAGGCCAGTGTGCTGCATCATCTATATATATTATATATCTGTCTGACTGCTCAGCTCACACAGCTTATAATTGTTGGGGAGACTGGGGAGCACTACTGCAGTGCCAGTTATAGGTTATAGCAGGAGCCAGGAGTACATAATATTATATTAAAATTAAACAGTGCACACTTTTGCTGCAGGAGTGCCACTGCCAGTGTGACTAGTGACCAGTGACCTGACCACCAGTATATATAATATTAGTAGTATACTATCTCTTTATCAACCAGTCTATATTAGCAGCAGACACAGTACAGTGCGGTAGTTCACGGCTGTGGCTACCTCTGTGTCGGCACTCGGCAGCCCGTCCATAATTGTATATACCACCTAACCGTGGTTTTTTTTTCTTTCTTTATACATACATACTAGTTACGAGTATACTATCTCTTTATCAACCAGTCTATATTAGCAACAGACACAGTACAGTGCGGTAGTTCACGGCTGTGGCTACCTCTGTGTCGGCACTCGGCAGCCCGTCCATAATTGTATATACCACCTAACCGTGGTTTTTTTTTCTTTCTTTATACATACATACTAGTTCCGAGTATACTATCTCTTTATCAACCAGTCTATATATTAGCAGCAGACACAGTACAGTGCGGTAGTTCACGGCTGTGGCTACCTCTGTGTCGGCACTCGGCAGCCCGTCCATAATTGTATACTAGTATCCAATCCATCCATCTCCATTGTTTACCTGAGGTGCCTTTTAGTTGTGCCTATTAAAATATGGAGAACAAAAATGTTGAGGTTCCAAAATTAGGGAAAGATCAAGATCCACTTCCACCTCGTGCTGAAGCTGCTGCCACTAGTCATGGCCGAGACGATGAAATGCCAGCAACGTCGTCTGCCAAGGCCGATGCCCAATGTCATAGTACAGAGCATGTCAAATCCAAAACACCAAATATCAGTAAAAAAAGGACTCCAAAACCTAAAATAAAATTGTCGGAGGAGAAGCGTAAACTTGCCAATATGCCATTTACCACACGGAGTGGCAAGGAACGGCTGAGGCCCTGGCCTATGTTCATGGCTAGTGGTTCAGCTTCACATGAGGATGGAAGCACTCAGCCTCTCGCTAGAAAAATGAAAAGACTCAAGCTGGCAAAAGCAGCACAGCAAAGAACTGTGCATTCTTCGAAATCCCAAATCCACAAGGAGAGTCCAATTGTGTCGGTTGCGATGCCTGACCTTCCCAACACTGGACGTGAAGAGCATGCGCCTTCCACCATTTGCACGCCCCCTGCAAGTGCTGGAAGGAGCACCCGCAGTCCAGTTCCTGATAGTCAGATTGAAGATGTCAGTGTTGAAGTACACCAGGATGAGGAGGATATGGGTGTTGCTGGCGCTGGGGAGGAAATTGACCAGGAGGATTCTGATGGTGAGGTGGTTTGTTTAAGTCAGGCACCCGGGGAGACACCTGTTGTCCGTGGGAGGAATATGGCCGTTGACATGCCAGGTGAAAATACCAAAAAAATCAGCTCTTCGGTGTGGAGGTATTTCACCAGAAATGCGGACAACAGGTGTCAAGCCGTGTGTTCCCTTTGTCAAGCTGTAATAAGTAGGGGTAAGGACGTTAACCACCTCGGAACATCCTCCCTTATACGTCACCTGCAGCGCATTCATAATAAGTCAGTGACAAGTTCAAAAACTTTGGGTGACAGCGGAAGCAGTCCACTGACCAGTAAATCCCTTCCTCTTGTAACCAAGCTCACGCAAACCACCCCACCAACTCCCTCAGTGTCAATTTCCTCCTTCCCCAGGAATGCCAATAGTCCTGCAGGCCATGTCACTGGCAATTCTGACGAGTCCTCTCCTGCCTGGGATTCCTCCGATGCATCCTTGCGTGTAACGCCTACTGCTGCTGGCGCTGCTGTTGTTGCCGCTGGGAGTCGATGGTCATCCCAGAGGGGAAGTCGTAAGCCCACTTGTACTACTTCCAGTAAGCAATTGACTGTTCAACAGTCCTTTGCGAGGAAGATGAAATATCACAGCAGTCATCCTACTGCAAAGCGGATAACTGAGTCCTTGACAACTATGTTGGTGTTAGACGTGCGTCCGGTATCCGCCGTTAGTTCACAGGGAACTAGACAATTTATTGAGGCAGTGTGCCCCCGTTACCAAATACCATCTAGGTTCCACTTCTCTAGGCAGGCGATACCGAGAATGTACACGGACGTCAGAAAAAGACTCACCAGTGTCCTAAAAAATGCAGTTGTACCCAATGTCCACTTAACCACGGACATGTGGACAAGTGGAGCAGGGCAGGGTCAGGACTATATGACTGTGACAGCCCACTGGGTAGATGTATGGACTCCCGCCGCAAGAACAGCAGCGGCGGCACCAGTAGCAGCATCTCGCAAACGCCAACTCTTTCCTAGGCAGGCTACGCTTTGTATCACCGCTTTCCAGAATACGCACACAGCTGAAAACCTCTTACGGCAACTGAGGAAGATCATCGCGGAATGGCTTACCCCAATTGGACTCTCCTGTGGATTTGTGGCATCGGACAACGCCAGCAATATTGTGTGTGCATTAAATATGGGCAAATTCCAGCACGTCCCATGTTTTGCACATACCTTGAATTTGGTGGTGCAGAATTTTTTAAAAAACGACAGGGGCGTGCAAGAGATGCTGTCGGTGGCCAGAAAAATTGCGGGACACTTTCGGCGTACAGGCACCACGTACAGAAGACTGGAGCACCACCAAAAACTACTGAACCTGCCCTGCCATCATCTGAAGCAAGAAGTGGTAACGAGGTGGAATTCAACCCTCTATATGCTTCAGAGGTTGGAGGAGCAGCAAAAGGCCATTCAAGCCTATACAATTGAGCACGATATAGGAGGTGGAATGCACCTGTCTCAAGTGCAGTGGAGAATGATTTCAACGTTGTGCAAGGTTCTGATGCCCTTTGAACTTGCCACACGTGAAGTCAGTTCAGACACTGCCAGCCTGAGTCAGGTCATTCCCCTCATCAGGCTTTTGCAGAAGAAGCTGGAGGCATTGAAGAAGGAGCTAAAAGGGAGCGATTCCGCTAGGCATGTGGGACTTGTGGATGCAGCCCTTAATTCGCTTAACAAGGATTCACGGGTGGTCAATCTGTTGAAATCAGAGCACTACATTTTGGCCACCGTGCTCGATCCTAGATTTAAAGCCTACCTTGGATCTCTCTTTCCGGCAGACACAGGTCTGCTGGGGTTGAAAGACCTGCTGGTGACAAAATTGTCAAGTCAAGCGGAACGCGACCTGTCAACATCTCCTCCTTCGCATTCTCCCGCAACTGGGGGTGCGAGGAAAAGGCTCAGAATTCCGAGCCCACCCGCTGGCGGTGATGCAGGGCAGTCTGGAGCGACTGCTGATGCTGACATCTGGTCCGGACTGAAGGACCTGACAACGATTACGGACATGTCGTCTACTGTCACTGCATATGATTCTCTCAACATTGATAGAATGGTGGAGGATTATATGAGTGACCGCATCCAAGTAGGCACGTCACACAGTCCGTACTTATACTGGCAGGAAAAAGAGGCAATTTGGAGGCCCTTGCACAAACTGGCTTTATTCTACCTAAGTTGCCCTCCCACAAGTGTGTACTCCGAAAGAGTGTTTAGTGCCGCCGCTCACCTTGTCAGCAATCGGCGTACGAGGTTACATCCAGAAAATGTGGAGAAGATGATGTTCATTAAAATGAATTATAATCAATTCCTCCGCGGAGACATTGACCAGCAGCAATTGCCTCCACAAAGTACACAGGGAGCTGAGATGGTGGATTCCAGTGGGGACGAATTGATAATCTGTGAGGAGGGGGATGTACACGGTGATATATCGGAGGGTGAAGATGAGGTGGACATCTTGCCTCTGTAGAGCCAGTTTGTGCAAGGAGAGATTAATTGCTTCTTTTTTGGGGGGGGTCCAAACCAACCCGTCATATCAGTCACAGTCGTGTGGCAGACCCTGTCACTGAAATGATGGGTTGGTTAAAGTGTGCATGTCCTGTTTTGTTTATACAACATAAGGGTGGGTGGGAGGGCCCAAGGACAATTCCATCTTGCACCTCTTTTTTCTTTTCTTTTTCTTTGCATCATGTGCTGATTGGGGAGGGTTTTTTGGAAGGGACATCCTGCGTGACACTGCAGTGCCACTCCTAGATGGGCCCGGTGTTTGTGTCGGCCACTAGGGTCGCTAATCTTACTCACACAGCTACCTCATTGCGCCTCTTTTTTTCTTTGCGTCATGTGCTGTTTGGGGAGGGTTTTTTGGAAGGGACATCCTGCGTGACACTGCAGTGCCACTCCTAGATGGGCCCGGTGTTTGTGTCGGCCACTAGGGTCGCTTATCTTACTCACACAGCGACCTCGGTGCAAATTTTAGGACTAAAAATAATATTGTGAGGTGTGAGGTATTCAGAATAGACTGAAAATGAGTGTAAATTATGGTTTTTGAGGTTAATAATACTTTGGGATCAAAATGACCCCCAAATTCTATGATTTAAGCTGTTTTTTAGTGTTTTTTGAAAAAAACACCCGAATCCAAAACACACCCGAATCCGACAAAAAAAATTCGGTGAGGTTTTGCCAAAACGCGTTCGAACCCAAAACACGGCCGCGGAACCGAACCCAAAACCAAAACACAAAACCCGAAAAATTTCAGGCGCTCATCTCTAGTAGTTATGTGACCGGCGGTCACAATACCGACACCGGGATCCCACCCCTTCATAATCCCCACAGTCGGCATGCCGACTAACAGGGACTATTCCCACTCATGGGTGTCTACGACCATGACACCCATAGGGTGGGAATATAACCTGTGGAGAGCCACCAAGCCCGCAAGGGGCTTCGTTGCGCTGGTCCCCTACCCCCCGTCGGGCATCTAACTGCCGGGATCCCAGCATCGGTATGGTCACACAAACCCAACCCTTTTATATAATGAAATAAATAAATACTGTGTTATAAAAATAGCAATCGATTGGGCTGTATGGACACTGCCCTTCTCTCATCAAGCGGGTTCCACAGCCAGGACATGAGCCAGTTTGTCAGATATCTACCTACTGAAGAATATCTCCAGAAGCTATAACCATGGCCCTTATTCCGAGTTGATCGCTCGCTTGCTGCTTTTAGCAGCAGTGCACACGCTAAGCCGCCGCCCTCTGGGAGTGTATCTAAGCTTAGCAGAAGTGCAAACAAAAGGTTAGCAGAACTGTGCTGAAATTTTTTCAAGCAGTTTCAGAGTAGCTGCAGACCTACTCCTTCCTTGCGATCACTTCAGTCTGTTTAGTTCCTGCTTTGACGTCACAAACACGCCCTGCGTTCGGCCAGCCATTCCCCCGTTTCCCCAGGCACGCCTGCGTTTTTTAGCACACTCCCGGAAAACGGTCAGTTACCACCCAGAAACACCCACTTCCTGTCAATCACTCACCGATCAACAGAGCGATGGAAAAGAGTCGCTCGGCCTTGTGTAAAACTGCATCGTTTTTTGTGAAAGTACGTCGCGCGTGCGCACTGCGGCCCGTACGCATGCGCAGAAATGCCGATTTTTAGCCTGATCGCTGCGCTGCGAACGGCAGCTAGCGATCAACTCGGAATGACCCCCCATGTATATATGTATATAGCCATGCGTTGATATGGGATGTAGTTAAAATGCCACCGGACGGGAACCCAGCGGTCGAAATACTGACGCCGGTATCCCAACCGACGGCATATCATTCGTTGATAAATTTGCCCCCAAATTCCTAATTTGGAATTGACTATGAGGATTGCTGAGATGCTATGAAAGTCTATCAAATACCTTAAATTGTCAGTTTCCACTGAATTAATCATACTGACTTTAACTATAGTGACATTTTCCCACAAATTCAAATCTTCAGGCGACACTTGATCCCCATGCGTCAGGCACTCACGTTTTCTGATTAAAATCTCTTATTTAAAAGATACATCACCACCTACAACGTAAATTTTACTCCTTGATTCCCCTATCCCGAACCTCACCGGCTGCCCCATGCACCCATTTTTCCCAGGGCGGCTCTGTTACTCTTATCACTTGGCTAAAATCTGGGGTATGTGGTGCTGTGAAAGGATATTATGGCTTCTGATTGGTCTTCCCAGTCATAAAACCTCTCCATTGCCATTTAAAGACAAATTAAACTAGACAGTTCTATCTGGAGGAGCTATAGGAAAAGTGCTAAATGCAGGAGAATAGGCAGCTTAGAAAAAAAATATGCAACTTTAAGTAATGTAGCATTGAGTGGGCATACATGAGCACGCCGCCTGTTGTTCATGACATACATATTCCAGCTACACTAGAATTGCCAAATGAACTGCGATGACAGTCGTACGTGTAGAAACTGATCAGACATACATCAGAATGCTCGCATGTGGTGCTTACTCTATATTCAGCTACATGTTGCTGGCCCTTGTTTGTGGGAGTAATACCTTCAGTCAACTACATATAGGCGAAACACTAGAAACATATTTATGATAAATGGCAAAAAATAAAATCTAACCTAATTGGGTTTTAAGAATGGTCACTTATCTGCATATTGACCCTCATTCCGAGATGATCGTAGCTGTGCTATCATTCACACTGACATGCGGGGGGACGCCCAGCACAGGGCTAGTCCGCCCCGCATGTCAGTGCCGGACCCCCCCTCCCCGCAGAAGTGCAAAGGCATCGCACAGCGGCGATGCCTTTGCACTTCAAGAGTAGCTCCCGACCAGCGCAGCTTTAGCGTGCTGGCCGGGAGCTACTCGTTGCTCCCCGGCCCGCAACGGCTGCGTATGACGTCACGCAGCCGCTGCGGGCCGCTCCCCACACGGTCCACTAAGTGGCATACACTTCGGGCCCCTCTGACCCTTGGGGCCCGGTACAGGTGTCTTCTTTGGCCCCCTCCTGTCGCCTGCCCTGCCCACAGTCTGTCACATGACAGAAGCTGTTTGGCTGGTACTTTCTCTCTCCACTTCTATAACTTTCCAGCTTTTTATAGCTATGCTCAGTCTACTTTACACATATAGGGAGAGATGTACTAAGCCTTGCAGAAGGATAAACACAAACTGCCATATTTATGTCATTTTTGAAACACAGGGGTCTATTTACTAAACCTTGGATGGAGATAAAGTGGACGGAAATGATTGGTTGGTAGTTTATCTCCGCCCACTTAATCTCTCTCCAAGCTTTAGTACATAGGCCCCACAGCCTGTAACATGGTAGTTAGGAGTTAGGAGCTGATCGGCTGGTACTTTATCTCTTTCCACTTTATCACTCTGCAAGGCTTTAGTACATCTCTCTGTATTTATGTGTTCAAGGTAATAAGAAGGTGCATTGAAATGTTACTGCTATAGGTAATAACTTTTTGGACATATTCAAAAGCATACTTGCCATACTTGCCCCAAAGCATACTTGCCACTCTCCTGCATCCTGCGGGAGGCTCCAGTTTTATTTACCACTCTACTGCTGCCCCGCAAAAGTTGATAAAATCCCTGGATCCCACCCCGGCCCATCTAAAGTCCTGACTGTGCATGCAGAAGTCCAGATGTGACTGGGTGAGAACTTGAAGTCAGTATTCAAAATAGGCGGCCACGCACCGCAGGGTTGTAGGTAGCCGTCTAGCCCACCAGAGCCTGTGAGTCATCACCAGTGTCGGACTGGGGCATAAAGGGCCCACCGGGGGGAATGCAGTGATAGGGGCCCATACTTAGGGGTGTGGTCAGCCTACAAAGGGGGTGTGGCCAACCTCCACAGAGGCTTGAAATACACAATAGACTTGTGCAGTGTAATGCAACATATCTACCATGTATAATACAAGTGCACAGTCTGGAACCTGATCCCTACAGGAAGGAGTGGGCCCCAAGGCAGTGGGGCCCACCGGTGGTTTCCCTGGTACCCCTGTGGGCCAGTCCGACCCTGGTCATCACATTGCAGGACTACACTCGCTACAGTGCTTCTCTCCTGAATCAGCGGCAGCAGTGGCTCCCACTGCCCCTGGCCCAAAAATGTATAAGTAGTGTTTTGGGGCAGAGGAGGATGGGGGAGGAGGGCAAAAGCGCAGTATTGCATTTGCAGTCTGAATTGCACAGTTCTTTTCTGGGTGGAGAAGGAGTCCCATGGTCCCTGGACCTGACTATATCCTGCTCACCTGCTCTTGCCAGTTTACGCTATTACAATCCCGTAATAAAGGCCGTCTGCCCATATGGGTTCAATATGCAGGTGCCCAAGGGCGACAGGAGTATAAGAGCCCTGGGCAGGTGCCCTTTTTCCTGGGATTTCCAGGTTTTTGAAAATCGGCCCTGGGGAACTTGAGATATACGACATCAAAGCAGCGGCCCCCGTCTGAGCATGTTAATTGCTCTTCCCAGCCAGATATCTCAGGTTGTGTCTGATTTAGAGTTTTTCTGAGGGTATACTCCAAATGCTTTCCGGTGGACACTGGCAGCTTGTCTCTACTATGGCCAGAACCAGAGATATCAGCCTTCCAGCAGCTGGTCCATGCTGCAGCTCCACATGTCTGGTATGCAGTTTTATATTTTCATTGGTGGATTGCTCTGGCTCCTGAACTCTGAACCCCAAGTCCCCAGAACCTCCTGAAACGTGGGACTCTCTGGTTATTTATCCCATTGAAAGCTAAGAAATCTATTTCCAGGAACTGGAGATATCTGCAGTCAAGCTGCCCTCCCACTGGAAAATGATGAATATTAAGCCCACTCCACTATCGACCCCTCCCCTGCGTATAACACCCCCCCTACCACCCTGGATGTCTTGTACTGGGGCCCCTTCATTCAGCCCAATGCCCCTTTCAACAGTTTAATGTTTTACCTCCCGTCTCATTTCCCACCATCTGTGCAGTAAAGGAGTAATTAGCAGAAATTACTGCTCCAGGTCCTACATGCTGAGCGGAAGATAGAACACCCCCTACTGCCCGCGGGACATCAAAGCTGCCGCTGATAGCACCCCCCACCCCTACCGCTGCAGGAGGGGAAAGTGCCCCAGTGCATTGCTTTGCCCAGGGGCCTACACTGCTGTTAAGGCGACCCTGCCTATAATGAGATCAGCCCCCAATGCCAGGAGTTATCTCACCCTGCAGGAGGCAGTGCTGGCAGCTGTGATTATTATACTGCTAGTGCCCATGTTACACTATAACACCACAATACTACTGACATACCAGCATGCCGGTGCCCATGTTACACTATTACACCCCAATACTACTGACATACCAGCATGCCGGTGCCCATGTTACACTATAACACCCCAATACTACTGACATACCAGCATGCCGGTGCCCATGTTACACTATAACACCCCAATACAACTGACATACCAGCATGCCGGTGCCCATGTTACACTATTACACCCCAATACTACTGACATACCAGCATGCCGGTGCCCATGTTACACTATACCACCCCAATACTACTGACATACCAGCATGCCGGTGCCCATGTTACACTATTACACCCCAATACTACTGACATACCAGCATGCCGGTGCCCATGTTACACTATTACACCCCAATACTACTGACATACCAGCATGCCGGTGCCCATGTTACACTATAACACCCCAATACTACTGACATACCAGCATGCCGGTGCCCATGTTACACTATAACACCCCAATACTACTGACATACCAGCATGCCGGTGCCCATGTCACACTATTACACCCCAATACTACTGACATACCAGCATGCCGGTGCCCATGTTACACTATAACACCCCAATACTACTGACATACCAGCATGCCGGTGCCCATGTTACACTATAATACCCCAATACTACTGACATACCAGCATGCCGGTGCCCATGTTACACTATAACACCCCAATACTACTGACATACCAGCATGCCGGTGCCCATGTTACACTATAACACCCCAATACTACTGACATACCAGCATGCCGGTGCCCATGTTACACTATTACACCCCAATACTACTGACATACCAGCATGCCGGTGCCCATGTTACACTATTACACCCCAATACTACTGACATACCAGCATGCCGGTGCCCATGTTACACTATAACACCCCAATACTACTGACATACCAGCATGCCGGTGCCCATGTTACACTATAACACCCCAATACTACTGACATATCAGCATGCCGGTGCCCATGTTACACTATTACACCCTAATACTACTGACATACCAGCATGCCGGTGCCCATGTTACACTATAACACCCCAATACTACTGACATACCAGCATGCCGGTGCCCATGTTACACTATAACACCCCAATACTACTGACATACCAGCATGCCGGTGCCCATGTTACACTATTACACCCCAATACTACTGACATACCAGCATGCCGGTGCCCATGTTACACTATAACACCCCAATACTACTGACATACCAGCATGCCGGTGCACATGTTACACTATAACACCCCAATACTACTGACATACCAGCATGCCGGTGCCCATGCTACACTATTACACCCCAATACTACTGACATACCAGCATGCCGGTGCCCATGTTACACTATAACATAACACCCCAATACTACTGACATATCAGCATGCCGGTGCCCATGTTACACTATAACACCCCAATACTACTGACATACCAGCATGCCGGTACCCATGTTACACTATAACACCCCAATACTACTGACATACCAGCATGCCGGTGCCCATGTTACACTATAACACCCCAATACTACTGACATACCAGCATGCCGGTGCCCATGTTACACTATTACACCCCAATACTACTGACATACCGGCATGCCGGTGCCCATGTTACACTATTACACCCCAATACTACTGACATACCAGCATGCCGGTGCCCATGTTACACTATTACACCCCAATACTACTGACATACCAGCATGCCGGTGCCCATGTTACACTATAACACCCCAATACTACTGACATACCAGCATGCCGGTGCCCATGTTACACTATTACACCCCAATACTACTGACATACCAGCATGCCGGTGCCCATGTTACACTATTACACCCCAATACTACTGACATACCAGCATGCCGGTGCCCATGTTACACTATAACACCCCAATACTACTGACATACCAGCATGCCGGTGCCCATGTTACACTATAACACCCCAATACTACTGACATACCAGCATGCCGGTGCCCATGTTACACTATTACACCCCAATACTACTGACATACCAGCATGCCAGTGCCCACGTTACACTATTACACCCCAATACTACTGACATACCAGCATGCCGGTGCCCACGTTACACTATTACACCCCAATACTACTGACATACCAGCATGCCGGTGCCCACGTTACACTATAACACCCCAATACTACTGACATACCAGCATGCCGGTGCCCATGTTACACTATAACACCCCAATACTACTGACATACCAGCATGCCGGTGCCCATGTTACACTATAACACCCCAATACTACTGACATACCGGCATGCCGGTGCCCATGTTACACTATAACACCCCAATACTACTGACATACCGGCATGCCGGTGCCCATGTTACACTATTACACCCCAATACTACTGACATACCGGCATGCCGGTGCCCATGTTACACTATTACACCCCAATACTACTGACATACCAGCATGCCGGTGCCCATGTTACACTATACCACCCCAATACTACTGACATACCAGCATGCCAGTGCCCATGTTACACTATTACACCCCAATACTACTGACATACCAGCATGCCGGTGCACATGTTACACTATTACACCCCAATACTACTGACATACCAGCATGCCGGTGCCCATGTTACACTATTACAGTCTGATTCTTCTGAGAGCCAGCACCCTACATACCCACCCTAATGCCAGGGGTTATCTCACCCTGCAGGAGGCAGTGCTGGCAGCTCTGATTATTATACTGCTGGTGACCATTTTACACTAATACTACTGGTGATCGGCATCCTCCTGTGCCTCCATACCTCTCAGTTACCAGCATCCTCCTGTGCCTCCATACCTCTCCCCCTACCCAAGTTGCCCACTACTGCTGAGTTACCAGCATCCTCCTGTGCCTCCATACCTCTCCCCCTACTCAAGTTGCCCACTACTGCTGAGTTACCAGCATCCTCCTGTGCCTCCATACCTCTCCCCCTACCCAAGTTGCCTACTACTACTGAGTTACCAGCATCCCCCTGTGCCTCCGTACCTCTCTGCCCTGCCCATACCAGGAGTCACTTCAGGAGGCTATGCTGGCAGCTCTGTAATTCCCGTTACTGCACTATATATGTCATGTGTCTACCACTGACAGTGACAGGCTGCTATGTCTATAGTTGGCATAAGCGGTAAACTTACCGCTTTTTGTTAAATACTGAAAGGGAGACTATTAAATTGGGCCCTTAGTGTGTGTGTAACGCTGATGCATATAATATTCTGATTGTTACACGTACGAGATCTGGTCCTATTGTGTGCCAATAGTTTGGGCAGCAATAATAATGTGTACCTCCTGATAAAGAGCCTTTTCAGACCTAATCGCTCCTCTGCAGAGGTCTGTGATCAGATAGTCGCCGCCCATAGAAAGTGAAAACCCGTCCCGTGCAAGTGTGCGAATGCATATGTACGCCGTACAAAAACTTCGCCAGTCAGCGGACATCTGCAAATCCATTCGCAACTCACTCACCATCAAATGATTTTTCCAGTCTGTGCGTAGTCCAGGACTCACTCCTACAGTGCGACAGAATCAGGCTATTCGGGGCCGGAGCTGACATCACTCACCCTCCCAGAAAACGCTTGGGAACGCCAGTTACCACCCCCAAACGTTCGCTTCTTGTCAATCACCTTGCATATGTCTAGCAATCTAAATTTTCGCAGCATTCTGTCGCTGTTTGGGCTCACGCCTGTGCATTGCGGTGAATACGCATGCGCAGTCATTCGATAATCGGCCACTGTGCAATTTCGCACATCAGCGGTCAGGTCGGAATTAGCCCCAAAGTGTGAGAGCCATTAGTGGAATAGCTGCTTATTGTGCAGGTATTTATGATTCCTGTCTGTAACCATGTGGTCTGGACAGGTGTTTCAGTGCTTAAAGATTACTTATGTTTAAAATGGTGCATGTATTTTTGTGTGTTTGTTATGTTATTGTCGTGTTGTGCACATTGAGTAAAATGGCATTACTGTATTAACTGTTATTCAGGTAATATTGGGGCAGATGTATTAACTAGAGATGAGCGCCGGAAATTTTTCGGGTTTTGTGTTTTGGTTTTGGGTTCGGTTCCGCGGCCGTGTTTTGGGTTCGACCGCGTTTTGGCAAAACCTCACCGAATTTTTTTTGTCGGATTCGGGTGTGTTTTGGATTCGGGTGTTTTTTTCAAAAAACCCTAAAAAACAGCTTAAATCATAGAATTTGGGGGTCATTTTGATCCCAAAGTATTATTAACCTCAAAAACCATAATTTCCACTCATTTTCAGTCTATTCTGAATACCTCACACCTCACAATATTATTTTTAGTCCTAAAATTTGCACCGAGGTCGCTGTGTGAGTAAGATAAGCGACCCTAGTGGCCGACACAAACACCGGGCCCATCTAGGAGTGGCACTGCAGTGTCACGCAGGATGTCCCTTCCAAAAAACCCTCCCCAAACAGCACATGACGCAAAGAAAAAAAGAGGCGCAATGAGGTAGCTGACTGTGTGAGTAAGATAAGCGACCCTAGTGGCCGACACAAACACCGGGCCCATCTAGGAGTGGCACTGCAGTGTCACGCAGGATGTCCCTTCCAAAAAACCCTCCCCAAACAGCACATGACGCAAAGAAAAAAAGAGGCGCAATGAGGTAGCTGTGTGAGTAAGATAAGCGACCCTAGTGGCCGACACAAACACCGGGCCCATCTAGGAGTGGCACTGCAGTGTCACGCAGGATGTCCCTTCCAAAAAACCCTCCCCAAACAGCACATGACGCAAAGAAAAAAAGAGGCGCAATGAGGTAGCTGACTGTGTGAGTAAGATAAGCGACCCTAGTGGCCGACACAAACACCGGGCCCATCTAGGAGTGGCACTGCAGTGTCACGCAGGATGTCCCTTCCAAAAAACCCTCCCCAAACAGCACATGACGCAAAGAAAAAAAGAGGCGCAATGAGGTAGCTGACTGTGTGAGTAAGATAAGCGACCCTAGTGGCCGACACAAACACCGGGCCCATCTAGGAGTGGCACTGCAGTGTCACGCAGGATGTCCCTTCCAAAAAACCCTCCCCAAACAGCACATGACGCAAAGAAAAAAAGAGGCGCAATGAGGTAGCTGACTGTGTGAGTAAGATAAGCGACCCTAGTGGCCGACACAAACACCGGGCCCATCTAGGAGTGGCACTGCAGTGTCACGCAGGATGGCCCTTCCAAAAAACCCTCCCCAAACAGCACATGACGCAAAGAAAAATAAAAGAAAAAAGAGGTGCAAGATGGAATTGTCCTTGGGCCCTCCCACCCACCCTTATGTTGTATAAACAAAACAGGACATGCACACTTTAACCAACCCATCATTTCAGTGACAGGGTCTGCCACACGACTGTGACTGATATGACGGGTTGGTTTGGACCCCCCCCAAAAAAGAAGCAATTAATCTCTCCTTGCACAAACTGGCTCTACAGAGGCAAGATGTCCACCTCATCATCATCCTCCGATATATCACCGTGTACATCCCCCTCCTCACAGATTATCAATTCGTCCCCACTGGAATCCACCATCTCAGCTCCCTGTGTACTTTGTGGAGGCAATTGCTGCTGGTCAATGTCTCCGCGGAGGAATTGATTATAATTCATTTTAATGAACATCATCTTCTCCACATTTTCTGGATGTAACCTCGTACGCCGATTGCTGACAAGGTGAGCGGCGGCACTAAACACTCTTTCGGAGAACACACTTGTGGGAGGGCAACTTAGGTAGAATAAAGCCAGTTTGTGCAAGGGCCTCCAAATTGCCTCTTTTTCCTGCCAGTATAAGTACGGACTGTGTGACGTGCCTACTTGGATGCGGTCACTCATATAATCCTCCACCATTCTTTCAATGGGGAGAGAATCATATGCAGTGCCAGTAGACGACATGTCCGTATCCGTAATCGTTGTCAGGTCCTTCAGTCCGGACCAGATGTCAGCATCAGCAGTCGCTCCAGACTGCCCTGCATCACCGCCAGCGGGTGGGCTCGGAATTCTGAGCCTTTTCCTCGCACCCCCAGTTGCGGGAGAATGCGAAGGAGGAGATGTTGACAGGTCGCGTTCCGCTTGACTTGACAATTTTCTCACCAGCAGGTCTTTCACCCCCAGCAGACTTGTGTCTGCCGGAAAGAGAGATCCAAGGTAGGCTTTAAATCTAGGATCGAGCACGGTGGCCAAAATGTAGTGCTCTGATTTCAACAGATTGACCACCCGTGAATCCTTGTTAAGCGAATTAAGGGCTCCATCCACAAGTCCCACATGCCTAGCGGAATCGCTCCGTGTTAGCTCCTCCTTCAATGTCTCCAGCTTCTTCTGCAAAAGCCTGATGAGGGGAATGACCTCCTATATCGTGCTCAATTGTATAGGCTTGAATGGCCTTTTGCTGCTCCTCCAACCTCTGAAGCATATAGAGGGTTGAATTCCACCTCGTTACTACTTCTTGCTTCAGATGATGGCAGGGCAGGTTCAGTAGTTTTTGGTGGTGCTCCAGTCTTCTGTACGTGGTGCCTGTACGCCGAAAGTGTCCCGCAATTCTTCTGGCCACCGACAGCATCTCTTGCACGCCCCTGTCGTTTTTTAAAAAATTCTGCACCACCAAATTCAAGGTATGTGCAAAACATGGGACGTGCTGGAATTTGCCCATATTTAATGCACACACAATATTGCTGGCGTTGTCCGATGCCACAAATCCACAGGAGAGTCCAATTGGGGTAAGCCATTCCGCGATGATCTTCCTCAGTTGCCGTAAGAGGTTTTCAGCTGTGTGCGTATTCTGGAAACCGGTGATACAAAGCGTAGCCTGCCTAGGAAAGAGTTGGCATTTGCGAGATGCTGCTACTGGTGCCGCCGCTGCTGTTCTTGCGGCGGGAGTCCATACATCTACCCAGTGGGCTGTCACAGTCATATAGTCCTGACCCTGCCCTGCTCCACTTGTCCACATGTCCGTGGTTAAGTGGACATTGGGTACAACTGCATTTTTTAGGACACTGGTGAGTCTTTTTCTGACGTCCGTGTACATTCTCGGTATCGCCTGCCTAGAGAAGTGGAACCTAGATGGTATTTGGTAACGGGGGCACACTGCCTCAATAAATTGTCTAGTTCCCTGTGAACTAACGGCGGATACCGGACGCACGTCTAACACCAACATAGTTGTCAAGGCCTCAGTTATCCGCTTTGCAGCAGGATGACTGCTGTGATATTTCATCTTCCTCGCAAAGGACTGTTGAACAGTCAATTGCTTACTGGAAGTAGTACAAGTGGGCTTACGACTTCCCCTCTGGGATGACCATCGACTCCCAGCAGCAACAACAGCAGCGCCAGCAGCAGTAGGCGTTACACGCAAGGATGCATCGGAGGAATCCCAGGCAGGAGAGGAATCATCAGAATTGCCAGTGACATGGCCTGCAGGACTATTGGCATTCCTGGGGAAGGAGGAAATTGACACTGAGGGAGTTGGTGGGGTGGTTTGCGTGAGCTTGGTTACAAGAGGAAGGGATTTACTGGTCAGTGGACCGCTTCCGCTGTCGGCCAAAGTTTTTGAACTTGTCACTGACTTATTATGAATGCGCTGCACGTGACGTATAAGGGAGGATGTTCTGAGGTGGTTAACGTCCTTACCCCTACTTATTACAGCTTGACAAAGGGAACACACGGCTTGACAAATGTTGTCCGCATTTCTGGTGAAATACTTCCACACCGAAGAGCTGATTTTTTTAGTATTTTCACCAGGCATGTCAACGGCCATATTCCTCCCACGGACAACAGGTGTCTCCCCGGGTGCCTGACTTAAACAAACCACCTCACCATCAGAATCCTCCTGGTCAATTTCCTCCCCAGCGCCAGCAACACCCATATCCTCCTCATCCTGGTGTACTTCAACACTGACATCTTCAATCTGACTATCAGGAACTGGACTGCGGGTGCTCCTTCCAGCACTTGCAGGGGGCGTGCAAATGGTGGAAGGCGCATGCTCTTCACGTCCAGTGTTGGGAAGGTCAGGCATCGCAACCGACACAATTGGACTCTCCTTGTGGATTTGGGATTTCGAAGAATGCACAGTTCTTTGCTGTGCTGCTTTTGCCAGCTTGAGTCTTTTCATTTTTCTAGCGAGAGGCTGAGTGCTTCCATCCTCATGTGAAGCTGAACCACTAGCCATGAACATAGGCCAGGGCCTCAGCCGTTCCTTGCCACTCCGTGTGGTAAATGGCATATTGGCAAGTTTACGCTTCTCCTCCGACAATTTTATTTTAGGTTTTGGAGTCCTTTTTTTACTGATATTTGGTGTTTTGGATTTGACATGCTCTGTACTATGACATTGGGCATCGGCCTTGGCAGACGACGTTGCTGGCATTTCATCGTCTCGGCCATGACTAGTGGCAGCAGCTTCAGCACGAGGTGGAAGTGGATCTTGATCTTTCCCTAATTTTGGAACCTCAACATTTTTGTTCTCCATATTTTAATAGGCACAACTAAAAGGCACCTCAGGTAAACAATGGAGATGGATGGATACTAGTATACAATTATGGATGGACTGCCGAGTGCCGACACAGAGGTAGCTACAGCCGTGGACTACCGTACTGTACTGTGTCTGCTGCTAATATAGACTGGATGATAATGAGATGTAGTATGTATAAAGAAGGAAAAAAAAACCACGGGTAGGTGGTATACAATTATGGATGGACTGCCGAGTGCCGACACAGAGGTAGCTACAGCCGTGGACTACCGTACTGTGTCTGCTGCTAATATAGACTGGTTGATAATGAGATGTAGTATGTATGTATAAAGAAGAAAGAAAAAAAAACCACGGGTAGGTGGTATACAATTATGGACGGACTGCTGAGTGCCGACACATAGGTAGCTACAGCCGTGGACTACCGTACTGTACTGTGTCTGCTGCTAATATAGACTGGATGATAATGAGATGTAGTATGTATAAAGAAGAAAGAAAAAAAAACCACGGGTAGGTGGTATACAATTATGGATGGACTGCCGAGTGCCGACACAGAGGTAGCTACAGCCGTGGACTACCGTACTGTACTGTGTCTGCTGCTAATATAGACTGGATGATAATGAGATGTAGTATGTATAAAGAAGAAAGAAAAAAAAACCACGGGTAGGTGGTATACAATTATGGATGGACTGCCGAGTGCCGACACAGAGGTAGCTACAGCCGTGGACTACCGTACTGTACTGTGTCTGCTGCTAATATAGACTGGATGATAATGAGATGTAGTATGTATAAAGAAGGAAAAAAAAACCACGGGTAGGTGGTATACAATTATGGATGGACTGCCGAGTGCCGACACAGAGGTAGCTACAGCCGTGGACTACCGTACTGTACTGTGTCTGCTGCTAATATAGACTGGATGATAATGAGATGTAGTATGTATAAAGAAGAAAGAAAAAAAAACCCACGGGTAGGTGGTATACAATTATGGATGGACTGCCGAGTGCCGACACAGAGGTAGCTACAGCCGTGAACTACCGTACTGTGTCTGCTGCGACTGGATGATAAATAATGATATAAAAAATATATATATATCACTACTGCAGCCGGACAGGTATATATTATATAATGACGGACCTGCTGGACACTGTCTGTCAGCAGAATGAGTTTTTTATAGAATAAAAAAACACCACACAAGTCACACGACGAGTGTTTAACTTTTTCAGGCAATCACAATATAGTATACTATACTGGTGGTCAGTGTGGTCAGGTCACTGGTCAGTCACACTGGCAGTGGCACTCCTGCAGCAAAAGTGTGCACTGTTTAATTTTAATAATATGTACTCCTGGCTCCTGCTATAACCTATAACTGCTCCCCAGTCTCCCCCACAATTAAGCTGTGTGAGCACAGTCAGATATTATACATAGATGATGCAGCACACTGGGCTGAGCACAGATATGGTATGTGACTGAGTCACTGTGTATCGTTTTTTTCAGGCAGAGAACGGATTATATTAAATAAAACTGCACTGGTGGTCACTGGTCAGTGGTCAGTCACTAGTAAACTCTGCACTCTCTAGTACTCCTAAGCTCCAGTAAATCAAGTGTCTCTGTCTCAATCTCATTCTCTCTCTTCTAATCTAAATGGAGAGGACGCCAGCCACGTCCTCTCCCTATCAATCTCAATGCACGTGTGAAAATGGCGGCGACGCGCGGCTCCTTATATAGAATCCGAGTCTCGCGATAGAATCCGAGCCTCGCGAGAATCCGACAGCGTCATGATGACGTTCGGGCGCGCTCGGGTTAACCGAGCAAGGCGGGAAGATCCGAGTCGCTCGGATCCGTGTAAAAAAAGCTGAAGTTCGGGCGGGTTCGGATTCCGAGGAACCGAACCCGCTCATCTCTAGTATTAACCTGGAGAAGGCATAAGGAAGTGATAAACTAGTGATATGTGCAAGGTGATAAAGGCACCAGCCAATCACATCCTGTTAATTTACATATTGGAGCTGATTGGTTGGTGCCTTTATCACCTTGCACATATCACTGGTTTATCACTTCCTTATGCCTTCTCCAGGATAAAACATCTGCCCCACTACTGTACTTACTGTGGGGTTGTGCATGCAGCATTCAGTAGAAGTGCAGTGATAATATGGGTTATTAAATGTGTCTTGGTCCCAAATGATATCACATCTGTTTTGAGATTTAAATTTAAGGACATTAATTTGGAATTTAATTAAAACTGTTTTAATTGTATTCAATTGGTAAAAGATGCATAAAAATAATGCTTATGAAGTGGGGTCTATGTTGAATTCTACTGTGTGACCAAAGAAAGCGTTTGTAGTGTGTAGGGTTGTTTATGTGCGTTGCGACGTGTGACATTGTTTGTGTGTGTTGCGAGTAATTTTATTTTTAAATAAAAAAGAGAGAAGACTCAATAAGCAATGAGTTAATGATACAAGTGAAAATGCCATAAGAGTTATAAGTTCATATATAAAAAGATGTGACTGCTAATACCGGTATACTTACATGACATAAAACCAAGACATATACATAACATATAACACAAAATTTGAAGTGATACGCCTCCTTTTTTGCACAAATAAAATTGTGTCGATTATTCCTATAGATAGGTTATTGGGGGTAATTCCAAGTTGATCGCAGCAGGAATTTTGTTAGCAGTTGGGCAAAACCATGTGCACTGCAGGGGACGCAGATATAACATGTGCAGAAACAGTTAGATTTGGGTGGGTTATTTTGTTTCTGTGCAGGGTAAATACTGGCAGCTTTATTTAAACACTGCAAATTAGATTGCAGATTGAACACACCCCACCCAAATCTAACTCTCTCTGCACATGTTAAATCTGCCTCCCCTGCAGTGCACATGGGCCCTCATTCCGAGTTGTTCGCTCGCAAGCTGCTTTTAGCAGCTTTGCACACGCTAAGCCGCCGCCTACTGGGAGTGACTCTTAGCTTATCAAAATTGCGAACGAAAGATTCTCAAAATTGCGATTACACACCTCTTAGCAGTTTCTGAGTAGCTCCAGACTTACTCGGCATCTGCGATCAGTTCAGTGCTTGTCGTTCCTGGTTTGACGTCACAAACACACCCAGCGTTCGTCCAGACACTCCTCCGTTTCTTCAGCCACTCCCGCGTTTATCCCTGAAACGGTAGCGTTTTTTCGCACACACCCATAAAACGGCCAGTTTCCGCCCAGAAACACCCACTTCCTGTCAATCACATTACGATCACCAGAACGAAGAAAATACCTCGTAATGCCGTGAGTAAAATACCTAACTGCATAGCAAATTTACTTGGCGCAGTCGCAGTGCGGACATTGCGCATGCGCATTAAGCGGAAAATCGCTGCGATGCGAAAAAATTTACCGAGCGAACAACTCGGAATGACCCCCATGGTTTTGCCCAACTGCTAACAAAATTCCTGCTGCGATCAACTTGGAATTACCCCCATTATACAGAATATTCAAATATTATATTTTCCTTATCGTTTTGTCTAAATACTTATATTAGCGTCATCACATTACCTGATAAAAAAAGCGTTGGGAGGTTTTTTCTTTTCTAAATCATTTATTACTAAGAGACACGTGGACTCCCCTCCAACTCGCATAACAGCTAACCTATCAAGTAAGGTCAGTGGCAAACGCAGGATTTCCATGGGGGGGTTTCCAAAACTGGGTGGAGCCAATCACGGGGGTGGGGACTGAGGTGACCCAGTATATGCTGGGTCCATAAAACTAGTGTGTCTGTGTGTGTGTGTGTGTGTGTGTGTGTGTGTGTGTGTGTGTGTGTGTGTGTGTATATATATATATATACATATCTACACATATATATACACCATATATACACACCTACCTATATATATATATATATATATACATATATACACACGCACATAGATATATACATAGCATATTAAACATGCATACATATATATATATATATATATACATACATACAGTACACGTACAGTATATATACACACATGTATATATATCATATATGTGTGTGTTTATATATGTATGTATGTATGTATGTGTATATATGTATGTACATGGATATATATGTACTATAATTAAAATAAAGTAAACTTTTATTAAGCACTTACAAGTGCCACCAGGAAGACAGCAGGCTGCAGAGGATGCTAGACAGCCATTAATAATACTCGTGCAGCAAAAAAAAAAAAAAAATTTTTTTTTTTGGTGGAGGGGGGTTTCTGGGTGCTCGGAAACCCCCCCTGGGTGCGCCACTGAAGGTGACAAGCGCGGTCCTCAACAATCAACATATCCCTATTTTCATGGTGAGGCCTGAAGCTGCTGCTCCACCCACCCCTTTGTTAATCCAGCCCTGGTGGGAGGACAATTCCATCTTGCACCTCTTTTCTTTGCATTATGCACTGTTTGGAACATTGCTGACTGTCTTCTTGTTTAGATGACAAACATTTTATTGTTTATGAAACTGCCACCCTGCCTGACACTGTAGTGCCATTCTGTTTCCTAGATGTGCCATGTTGGAAGTTTAAGTGCCACCTGTTTGTGGTTAGCTTAGTCATCCAGCTACCTCAAAGCAACCTTTTGGCCTAAACTGGATGAAAACAATATTGTGAGCTGGTCAAAATTGAATGGAAATTATTGGGAATTAATGTTATTGAGGTTCATAATATTGTAGGGGGAAAAAAAACAGGCCCAAATTCTGTGATTGTAGTTGTTTTTATGTTTTGTTTTAAATGCAGATATAAAACCAATACATGCAAGGGCCGTTTTGGAGAAACCAAATCCCGATCCAAAGCCCGAAGAAACCAAAGATAAATCACAGGGTTCGGCGCACTTCTGTAATTGTGGTGTGTGGGGCTGTTTGTGTGCATTGTGACATGTGGGGCTGTTTGTGTGCGATGTGGTGTGTTGGGCTGTTTGTGTGTGTGTGTGTTGTGTGTGGGGGGTGTTTGTTAGCGTTGTGGCTATGTGCGTTGAGACGTGTGCACTCTGCTCCCGTGCTGGAAGCGTGCTCTTGGGGAAAAGGGGGGGCTGTATAAATAGGGGTGTGGCATCGCGGGGATCCCGCGATCATCACTCTGGGGGCGTATCTAGCAACTCCGGAGATGCTGGGCTGTCTCTGGATTCCTGCACTGTCGGCTCCTCATCAATGACAGGAGCCTAATAATACTGCAGGAGACTGTCACACTGCAGCACCCAACTACTGTCACTGTGCGGAGCAGACATTTTGGTGTCACCCCCTCCGAGGGTGACATCCGGGTGCATGCTGCACCCCCCACACCCCCTTTTGACGCCACTGCTCATGTGAGGCTGTATCTCTCAACATGCCACAAGTATTACAATTTTCTTAGTACTTTAGTTTTCACCTGCTGCTACAGGACACACCCCTGAGTGGCAATAGATACGCCCATAGGCGGAGCTAGATATCCCCTTTTGGTGTAGCATGACACGCCCCCTCAATGGCGCATCACACTTTGCGTGGCTCATTCTACTACCAACTACAGTATAATCTTCCTGAAACTAGTTTTCAAGTATACCCCATTACTTGTGTATTTCTCTCACCGCGGACACTAAGCTTGAAGAGCAATTGAATACTGCTTTGATGTGGGGACAAATGCTCAATAAGCCAGCCATCCCCACAATCCAAACCACTGCTGATTCTGATGCTAATTGCTAGTGGCCCGGCAGTGTTAGTACAGTGTGCATGCGTGAAATGAATTCATACATTCGCACAAACAGTGAGGGGGTGCTTTGGACTTCCCATAGGAAGGAGCACGGTTCCGGGGACAAACAGCATTCATTCCCGCAATCAATTCCAAAAACTGTCAGCTTTTGGAGTTTGATTAATGAAGGTCCCCATACTAGTTATGTAGAGTATTCAAGCCAGCCAAACCGTGATTCCAGTCACATGCAGAAATGAATCGGGCATGTCTGTCATGAGGCTTACCTCCAACCTCACTCCGCATGAAATAGACAGTGATACATCACTAGAAGTTGTAGAGCCAGGGCTTATTTTACATCACGACAAATGGGATCCAGTCAGGATCCCAGCGGTTAGGAGGTTTAGGGGCCTAGTGAGGATTCTGATCATCGGGATACCGCGGTCGGTATTCTGACCGACAGCATCAAATCCGCTGGCATTTCAATCCCATCCCAGACAAATATCATGGAGAAGCAAAGCAGAGAGCTAACACAGAGCTAAACTTTTGAATATGTGTGGCATACTGGAATGTTAGCAGATATTAGAAAGTTCCAAAAGCAATTTAATTCTTATCAGTGAGTGGGGGAGTTTATGGCCCCAAAACCAGTTCTGGCAGACAATGCCACATGTAGGAGGCTACGACAGGAAGTGTAGGGGTTTTTTAGAGGACAAGGAAAAAACACAGGCTAGAATTCAGTGTGAGCTGAGGACTGGGATGGAGGGCACAGGCTAGTGTCCAGGAGAAACGCAGTCTGGGGACTGTGGAACAAGCATGGTACTCCACAGTCCCTGGCATTATAGAACAGCATGTAGGTGCTGCTAGGAAGAGCAAGAGATATCCAGATTTGCAGTGTGAGAGCAGCTACAGCATGAACAATCAGTGGAAGAAATAAAGGGGATCTTCACCTTCAGGGATACCCAAGAAGCAGGACGGGAGGTGTGAGTCTGCGGGAGAGGACCACCTGGGTGAGTGGTAGGAAACCACGTTTGGCGGAAGGCCCCCAGTAACTTGTCCATGAGAGATCCCGTTTAGATAGAGCCCCCAGCAAAAGGGGGAGAGCACACCGAAATGAATCTCAGTTTGCGGAAGCCGCACTAGTGATTCCCAGAGACTGCGCTGGTATGTACTGTACTGTAATGCTGTCACATCATTGTTTATGTTGTTATTGCCAGTGAAGCAAATGAAAGGAGATGTAACCTGATGTAACCCATATGAATCTTACGCTGGAGAGAGAACAAGAAATTAAATGTTATTGTCGTGATAACCCTGTCTGAACTGTGAATAAACTGCTTGCTTATGTGATGACACGGCCTGGTCTGCAATGCTTTTTAAAATCAGCTGATGGACCTGCCGCTGCCCGGCTATCATATATGCACATATCAGAGGTGTCACAGGGGGGTGCGAACCGTACCTGGGAGTCATCCTTTCAGGGGGTGACACCAAAATGCGTGCTCGTCTGCAGTGACAGGGACCCAGGTGCTTCATTGTGACATTCTCGTGCAGTGCCTGGCTCCTCTCATTGAGGAGGAGCCAGCAGTGCAGTCAGAGTCTCCAGTAATGCTGGGCACACCCTTGTATTGATCTAATGGGTCTTCCTGCGAGGCCATGCCCTCTCTCCCTGAGGCCACACCCCCAGATTTACATTAAATTGTGCTTCCCGTACGGCCACGCCTCTCACCGTGACATCACGCACCTCCCCATGAGGCTATGCCCCTTTTCAGTCACGCATCGGGGATATTCACAGTGACGCCTCTGTCACATATATTAAGAGCTTTAGAGCTGTGCATCTCAGCATATGGGAATAAATAAATGCATACTGTATGTTCACGTAGAACATGATGATATGCTATTGTGCCAGATATATTCATGTTTAGGCAGGGGACACTATGCCCTGAATGATTAACCACTTGCCTGGCATGGTGGCGTCAGATGCGACCAAGCCTGCAAGTGCTTTATCTGACCTGGTCGCACAGGATGCGACCAGTCAGATAAACAGTGTTAGCAGCGGTAGGGAAACTTCCCCCCGCTGCTGCTGCTGTTTTCAGAGGGACCAGAATGTCCCTCTACCTCCCTGCACTCTCCCCCTGTGTCTGCCGTGCTGCCGATCACTGCTGATCGGTCAGAACGGCAGGACCCCCCTTCCAGCAGCTGCAGCCAATACCAGCTGCTGGGGAGTGTAAATTAACCCCCCAAGCCTCTCCTGTGTACCTGGAGGCTGTCCCGGCTTTCGTAATGAAAGCCGCGATGGTCGCAATGTTTCTGATGGTCACGATGTTCCCGAATGATGTTTCAATATTTGGGGGGGAAATGTAGAAAAGAAAAAATGTTTTAACCAAAATCATTTTGGATAGGGTTAAATTCTTGTTCTTCACCTAATTCCCTCATACAACCCCCCCCGACAATTTCAGAGAGGTTTCTTTGGGAAAAAATCGTCAGCTAAGTGGTTAAGGGTGCCAGTGGGGATTAGTGGTGGCTGGTTCATTTCCAGAACCAGCTTGCAGTGCCTGTGCTGCTGTGAGGCTGCCAAAGTACTAAGTAATCCCTCCTGTCTCTGTCTGAGCCCTCCTTCATCGCAATGTACTCTGACTTTCTCTAACTGGACTCGGCGCTGTCACTTCACCTCCTGGTGAGCTCCCACTGGCCACTGCAGTAAACGTAAACATATTGAACCTGGGGAGTTACTGGTGATTTGGCACCTATTCCTGTCTCATGCACTGCATAGGTGCTGCAGCATTGAATTGATCAGCTGACTATTTTCTCCCAATCGCAGAGGTGCTAGCTTCCACCTGACCAGAGGCATCAATGACTGATCAGAGCACCCTATTTAAAACACCTCACTTACATCTGCTCATTGCCAGTACAACTTGTAGGGTGGCGTGTGTTTAAATATTGTCTGTGGATGGGGGTGGTATTATAATGTTGAGTGTGAATAGGATAGATAGTGTATTAATGTGTGTGTTTGTGGGGAGGTGTCTGTATTAATGTCATCTGTGGATGGGAGTGGTGTATTAACGTGTGTGTGTGTGTGTGTGTGTGTGTGTGTGTGTGTGTGTGTGTGGAGGGGTATATTAATATTGTCTGTGTTATATGGTGTGGACTGGTGCTCCCTGCATTATATGGCAGTAACTGATGCTCTCTGTATTATATGGAGGTCACTGATGCTCTCTGTATTAAATTGAGGTCACTTATGCTCTCTGTATTATATGGCAGTCAATGGATTATTTTGCAAGTGTGCAAAGCTACAGTGATACAATGGGGGTCATTCCGAGTTGTTCGCTCGCAAACGGATTTTAGCAGATTTGCTCATGCTAAGCCGCCGCCTACTGGGAGTGAATCTTAGCATCTTAAAATTGCGAACGAAGTATTCGCAATATTGCGATTACACACCTCGTAGCAGTTTCTGAGTAACTTCAACCTTACTCGGCATCTGCGATCAGTTCAGTGCTTGTCGTTCCTGGTTTGACGTCACAAACACACCCAGCGTTCGCCCAGACACTTCCCCGTTTCTCCGGCCACTCCTGCATTTTTTCAGGAAACGGTAGCGTTGATTCCCACACGCCCATAAAACGGCCAGTTTCCGCCCAGTAACTCCCATTTCCTGTCAATCACATTACGATCGCCAGAACGATGAAAATGCCGTGAGTAAAATTCCTAAGTGCATAGCAAATTTACTTGGCGCAGTCGCAGTGCGGACATTGCGCATGTGCATTAAGCGGAAAATCGCTGCGATGCGAAGATTTTTACCCAGCGAACAACTCGGAATGACCCCCAATATTTGAGTCCAGCTTTTGCTTTACCATTTTATATATATATATATATATATATATATATAAAATGTACCGTGTCAATAAATCAATCTCACTTTAAACAATTAATAAGTGAGGAAAGCAAAATACTGCTTCACTATTCTGTATGTAACAAAAATATATATAAAGGGTTATCATTGTCTTCTGTCTTACTAATAGAAATATATGTTGCTGTTTTACAGCAATAACAAATGATATAAATGGTACACTAAACATTAGGTATGATTATTTTGACAGTAGCTATAATATGTATAGCCATACAGAAACATATATCCCGTATTGTTGGTTTAAAATAATTTTATTTTTATATTAATTTGGATATGTTAGATGTTTTGTAAAAATACTAAACTGATAGTTAGTTAGTTAGTTAGTTAGTTAGTTAGTTAGTTACATTTATAAATGTGACCTCATTCAAGTAAGGTACAAATCCGGGTAATGGCTGCATACAGTATATGCACCTGGACAAACCATGCTGCAATGTAAGTTATTGTGGCATGCAGGGAATATGCTATCCGGATTTGCATGTATTACTCAAACACTGGGCAGCTATAGTTTTACACTGCAATTTAGAGCTGAGATTGGACAGGCCTCCTCCCAACTCGGAACTTGGTTACACCAGGATGCGAAATTGGAACTCTAAATGAAGCGCATTATCTTTAATAGAAGTGCAACTTCCCTCATTTAGAACAATTTGCCTCCCAAAGTAGATTCCTCAGTGACGAATTCCACAGCATGACCATGGTTTTCTTAGTTTGTAACCCAGTAACAGAAATGTCACATCTTTGTCTATAAATGTCATGTAACTTGGCAACACTTTTCATCAGTATGCAGCTAACTCAAACAACACTTTTTTCTAAATGCCCCTCATTGTATGTGTGGAAATAGCCAATAATCTTCTGCTAACTGACTTACTCACAACATATAGGAGTGGTATTAAGTACCATTCACTGGTGGGGAAATAAGAGTTGTGGCAACATGTAACAATAAATAAATATTTTTCTAGAGCTGTGTAATAGGCGGCTGAAGTATAGCAAATAAACAATGGGGAAAATGTAGAGCAGCAATTAGTCATTTCTAGACAAGTGGAAGTTGCTAAATTTAGCTCATCTACGATCAGTTACTCAGACATGCAGGGGGACGCCCAGCACAGGGCTAGTCCGCCCTTCACATCTGGCCCTAACTCCCCCCCCCCCCCGCACGGGTGCAAAAGCATCACACGGCGGCTCTGCTTTTGCACCCGCCGACTAGCTCCCTGCTTGCGCAGCCACTCGGACCGCGCCCCACCAACAGCGTTCTAATGCCATTGGCACGCCCCCTCTCGCCCCGCAACCGCCTCTGTCTGTCAATCAGGCAGAGGTGATCGCAGCCCTGAGATGCTTTCACATCTCACTGGGCTTCAAGGGGTGCGCGGGCGCAATCCCTAAAGGGCTCCAGTGTGAATGACCCCCATCTTTGTTCCAGACACAAAGTTACTTGCTTTTTATGCTTTGCTTCATACTTGTCTACTTCATATATTCCTCTCTGGGGGCAATGGCGGTGTGGCCAGGCCAGTTGCATAATTAGGGCCTACTCACTGTAAAATTGCCATCTTTTCAGGAAGTGGGCAGAATGTGGGAGGGGAGCCCACTCTTCCAGGGCTGTGGCGGACTATCTGAAAAATCGGGTGTCTCCCGAAGGATATGGGAGAGTAGTCAAGTATGCAGTACAACAATCTTATTCACATTACACCACACATAGTGCCCCTGATTCATAATACACCACATAGTAGTGCTCCTTATTCACATTACAGCACATAGTAGTGCCCTTTATTCACATTACATCAAACATTAGTGCCCCTTATTCACGTTATGTCACTCAGTAGTGTCCCTCATACAAAATGCCTACAGTAGTAGTTCCCCTTACACATAATGTGCACAATAGTAGTGCCTCTTACACATAATGCCCACAGTATTGGTGCTTATACACATAATGCACACAGCAGTGCCCCTTATACACATCTTTGCCTCTGTCCTCCAGCAGCTACATGCCCTGTATCTCTTCAGTAGATTCCCAACCTCTCTGTGTCCCTCCAGCCCCCTCTCACCTTGTCTTCAGCCTGCACAGAGCCTGCTCCTCTTCGTGGCTCTGCTTCACTTCAGCAGCAGTGCTGGCATGACATCACATATGTTGTGCGAGAAAATAAAACCACTGGGATCTGAGGAGGGATGAATACAGACACAGCTCATGTGAGTACTAACGGGGGTGGCCCGCAGGCATAGGACAATGGAGCTGCCAGCACCTGAGGAAGAGGGAGGTCCCTCTGTGCATATGAGGAGTAACTACCTGCACAATCACAATGTACTACTATATAACTGTCCTGCTACTGACTCTGGGCTGTGCATCTTTCTTAACTTTCTCTCCCCCAGATCTGGGTTGGAGCAGCTCTGGTCATCTTCTGCTGACTGTCACTCACTGCATCCCTGCTCATCCCACACCAGTTTTCACTGTCTCTACGCTCATCCCCTGCTGTCACTCACTGCCTCCCTGCTCATCTGACACTAGCTTTCACTTACTGTCTCTCTGCTCATCCCCTGCTGACTGTCACTCACTGCATCACTGCTCATCTGACACCAGTTTTCACTGTCTCTATGCTCATCCCCTGCTGTCACTCACTGCCTCCCTGCTCATCTGACACTAGCTTTCACTAACTGTCTCTCTGCTCATCCCCTGCTGACTGTCACTCACTGCTTCCCTGATCATCCCATACCAGTTTTTACTAGCTGTCTCTATGCTCATCCCCTGCTGTCACTCACTGCCTCCCTGCTTATCCCACACCAATTTTCACTAGCTGTCTCTATGCTCATCCCTTGCTGTCACTCACTGCCTCCCTGATCATCCGACACTAGCTTTCACTAACTGTCTCTCTGCTCATCCCCTGCTGTCACTCACTGCCTCCCTGCTCATCCGACACTAGCTTTCACTAACTGTCTCTCTGCTCATCCCATGCTGTCACTCACTGCCTCCTTGCTCATCCCACACCAGTTTTCACTAGCTGTCTCTATGCTCATCCCCTGCTGTCACTCACTGCCTCCCTGCTCATCCGACACTAGCTTTCACTAACTGTCTCTCTGCTCATCCCATGCTGTCACTCACTGTCTAAAGATTCATATGTTCCAGCCTCTCAGTACATTATTGGTGGCCGCACCCTCTCTACTTCAACCGTGTCAAATCAATTACAATCATTTTATCAGCAGTCAGAAATATTATGTAGAAAATTATAGATGCATATGTCAGATAAATTGACAATTCTAAAAATGACTAAAATACTTTTGATGAACTGCAAAATAGATAAAAACAAATACTCGTAGGATTCATAAAATAGGTGTATACATTTAAGGACAGGCGTAGAATCACAATAAAATGAATTGACAATATGGGACTCCTGTAGAGTCAATCTCTTTTTGTGTAAATACACATTTCTGTTTGAAGAGTAAAGCGCTACTGCACATAAACCAAGATGGCCACTGGATTACTACTGCGCAGCGCGCCAATGCCATCTTATTACTGTGTAGAGTGACGTAGTGGGAGACGGACCTCTCCCTCTTAGCTCCAAGAGACCCTGAGTGATATTACCCAAGTTACCCCCTGTTCCAGCCTCCTGCAACACTCTCTGCAACCAGAATACACTAGCTGGTGAGTTATCACAACCCCGCTCTGCTACAAACTCAGCTTCATGCCTCGACACAGTGTAACAGTGAGTATGGCTGTACCTTCACTCCTCAATTAAAGCACACTATTGGTTAAGCTCACTCGACTTGTACTTGGGTTAGAAAACACTCCGTTGGTGTGTACACTATTCCAGTATTATGTATATAAGGTTTTTCTTTGCCAAGGGGCAGATAGAAAAAACTGTAGACTCTTTTGTGTGGCACACTTTGTATATATAGAAATTGTTACCATTTAAAATTTGACTTGTATTATTTTTCCTTAATAAAATAACAATGTGTCAAGTCTATCAAATTTAGACTTGTTTATTTATATAGTAAAAACCATTTTGAAAAGACAAACAAGAAAACACATTCAGTTCAATAAATATTAGTGTGATCACACTAAGGGCCAGATGTACTAAGCCTTAAAAAGTGATAAAGTGGAGAGTGATAAACTACAAAATAACCAGCTCCTGTAATGCATGTAACATGGCAGTTAGGAGCTGAATGGCTGGTACCATCACTCTCCACTTTATCACTTTTCAAGGCTTAGTACATCTGGCCCTAAGTGTGAATTTAGGGCCTAATTCAGACCTGGTTGTAGATGTGCGAAAAAACGCACATCTACGATCAAAATCTTTGGCATGCGGGAGGATGCCCTCAGCACAGGGCAAGTCCGCCCCACATGCCGGGTCCTGCTCCCCCCCTCCCCCGCAGACGTGCGAAAGCATCACACAGCAGCGATGCTTTCGCACCTGCCGAGTAGCTCTCTGCCTCTGCGGAGGCAGACGGCTACCTGCCATGTTTGATGTCACGTGATGTGTGACGTCTTGCAGCTGTCGCGGCCCGCCCCGCAAACAGTCCGGACGCGACTGCGTTGTCTGGACCGCCCCCCCCCCCCCAAAAAAAAAAAATGCTGCTGACACGCCCTGCAACCATTGCATCTCACTGTGTGCACACAGGGCTTCAGCCTGCGTACGCTGCCGCTGCAGCAACCAGTTCAGAATTAGGCCCTTATTGTGTTATCACATGACAGGAGCTGATTGGCTGGTACTTTATCTCTATACGTGCTATTTCAATAATCTTCAGATATGCAAACTAAGAGACATGACAGGATTATTAAAAATGGAAAGTAAAAACAAATAACATAATTGTAGCTAAAAATATAATTCTAACAATCTATCTGCTCACTTCATTATCTCGTATTACAACTTCCATGTCACTTATGTAAAACGTTCCCTGGTATGGAGGCACAGCCATGGGGACAAACGCTTCTGTGCATTTCTGTAAAATGTAAAATAGTTTAGGCCCTCATTCCGAGTTGTTCGCTCGTTCTTTTTCTTCGCATCGGTGCGATAAGTCGCAAACTGCGCATGCGCAATGTTTGCAGTGCGTCTGCGCCAAGTAAATTAGCACAAAAGTTTGTTTTTTTACTCACGGCTCAACAAAGTTTTTTCATCGTTCTGGTGATCGGAGTGTGATTGACAGGAAGTGGGTGTTTGTGGGCGGAAACTGGACGTTTTATGGGTGTGTGCGAAAAAACGCAGGCGTGTCAGGGAAAAACGCGGGAGTGTCTGGAGAAACGGGGGAGTGTCTGGGCGAACGCTGGGTGTGTTTGTGACGTCAAACCAGGAACAAAACTGACTGAACTGATCGCAGTGGCAGAGTAAGTCCCGAGCTACTCAGAAACTGCAAAGAAATTTCTATTCGCAATTATGCGAATCTTTCGTTCGCAATTCTGCAAAGCTAAGATACACTCCCAGAGGGCGGCGGCTTAGCGTGTGCAAAGCTGCTAAAAGCAGCTAGCGAGCGAACAACTCGGAATGAGGGTCTTAATCTCTTGGCTGATGTTGTATCATCTACAGCTTTATACAGCAATCAGGTGGCTTACATAGTCATGTAGTAGTAGTAATAATAATAATAATAATAATAATAATAATAATTGTATTTATATAGCACTTTTCTCCAGCAGGACTCAAAGCTGCATTACAAACATCAGAAACATGGAACATCGTACAAAGGATTTAGAATTATAGAAAGTAGAAAACTGCACAGAAATAATATAAAACAGACGTTATAGCGCACAGTAAGCATAATGTACTGTTGGTGCAGGCATTTTGGGTAATAACTTCCATGGGTTGTGTATTCCACCATAAAAGGTACCAGATGAGGCAGCGGTGTTGTGCGCACTACTACGTAGGAGTACCTGGGTGGGGTAGGTTACACCGAGAAGAGATGACACAAAATGGTTGATTGCAGTGTCTTAATGCTAGAATTAGGTTCCCAACATAACAGACAGGTCCATGTATTTTTCATCTCATCCACGAGTGTACCAGGTGAGGCAGCCATGTTGGGCGCACTACAACTATGTAGGTTATGCTGTAGGAGATAGGGCATACAAGGGCTCAATGCATATATGGGAGAGCTTACACATGTGAAGTAGTATGATATGCCCAAGGGGGTATCTAAACCATGGCCAGGATGGCACTCGCCAGGGGCGCCAGCAGAGGAGAGGCACCACCTGGCGGTATCACCCGCGGCCAAAGGGTTGAGATAGTACACGCAGTACCTGTGTGCCCTCTTGGCCCAAAGACTGGCCTTGCAGGTGACAACAACTGTTACTGAAGCCGGTGAGTGTCTGGTGGAACCGCCTGCACTATATTGAAGAAGCGCTAAATAAATTACAGCTCCCAGAAGTCTGTACTGTTGGGAGCTCCGGCTGCAAGGAGCTGTAGTTTATTTAGTTTCTTCATTGTAGGGCGTCGCGGGGCCGCCGGACACATGCACCGGCTTCAGTAACAGATGTTGTTGCCTGCAGGGCTAGTCATCCCTCTCTGTGGGTACCAATGCAGTAACTAGGGGTGGGCAGATGGTGCTCAGCACACAGCGCATTTGCCCTGTGGGTGCACCGTCCGCAACCACCCGCCTATGTATGTTTTCCCATCCCCGTTGTAATGCTGGATGCACTGCTGCTGGGTAGAAGTTGAGTAGAGCTGCTGTATAGAAGTCGAGGTGTGCACCTGCCATTGATTTTACTGGGGGCATAACGTGTATAAGGGGCTTTACTATTTGGCGTAACGTGTATAATGCGTACTACTGTGCTGGGTAATGTGGCTAATGGACACTACTGTGCGGTGTAATGTAAACTGGTACTATTCTGTGACCATGCCCTTTCACCATGAAGCCACACGCCTATATATTTAGCACTGTCCCTACTTTTAATGTGAGGTGGCACCAATTTTCTTTCTGGCACAGGGCACCGAAATGTTTAGTTACGGCTCTGATGGGTACATGTATGTGTCCTGGCCCTTCTTTTTTCCTCTTTGTGTCTGTCTCTAAATTTGTATGTGCCCATATGTCTTCCATCTGTCTCTTTAACTCCCTTTTCTGTGTCGGTGTACCCTTCATCTTCTTCTACCATTTACCTCTACCACCAACACACATCTAATATTAATCATGTTTTGCACTACAGTTGATACAGTATAACTGCTGCCAGCACTCCCACAAGTACATGTTCACCCCACTTATGCTAAAAAATAAAGATTCCTTGCAAAGTGGCCCCAGCTCTAACAGTAGCAAGGGGCCAGATTTATGGGGGTCTGGGACTCCAGATCGACAACAAAAAGGTCGACACACCATAGGTCGACACCAATTGGTTGACACACCTTAGGTCGACATGGACAAAAGGTCGACAGGGACAAAAGGTCGACAGGGACAAGGTCGACATGGAAAAAGGTCGACATGAGTTTATGTTTTTTTGGTGTCGTTTTCTTCGTAGAGTGACCAGGAACCCCAATTAGTGCACCGCGTCCCCTCGCATGGCTCGCTTCGCTCGCCATGCTTCGGGCATGGGGCCTTCGCTTCGCTTGGCACAGATTACCGTTCCAATCGTAGTCCACATGGATAGTTTAGTATGAAAAGGTTCCAAAAAATAAAAAATCGTGAAAAACTCATGTTGACCTTTTTCCATGTCGACCTTGTTCCTGTCGACCTTTTGTTCATGTCGACCTAAGGTGTGTCGACCAATTATCGTCGCCCTAAGGTGTGTCGACCTTTTTGTTGTCGACCTGGAGTCTGGATACCATTTATGGTATAGCTGCTTCACTGTAGTGCGGTGCCTGACAACGGCCGGTCAGGCACCAGCTCTGGACTACTTTTTCCCAATTTGCCCCACCCAGAGCCAGATTAATAAGAGGCAACAGGGGTTAAGTACCCCAGGACCCCCCTCTCTTGATTCAGCCTCCGACCCCACCCTGACTGGCTGCTACTGCTGTCCCCTCTCCCGTGACCTCCCCGTGCCTGCTCTGTGCTGCTGGAGTAAACAGCAGGTCACACGCAGGCATGCAGAGGCCGAGCTCACTCTGCAGTCAGCACAATAAAGTTTTTTTGCTGCACGCGTGACGTCATGTTGTCCGCTCGCTGAAGAACGAGTGTAGTGTAGACTGAGGAGCCTGGTGCCACTGCCACTGATACAAGAGGGGAATCAAGGGCTGCTGCAGAGGTACAGGAAATTGGGTGGCAGTGGGTGGATGGCTGCTGCAGATGCAAAGGGGGCTGAGGCCAGGCTGCTGCAGCATCACAGGGGGAATGGACGGCTGAAGCTGCTGCAGGGCACACAGGGAAGGGAGGGCTGAGGGGCACTACTTTTGTGGAGTAATGTGTATTAGGGGCACTACTGTGAGGTGTAACGTGAATAATTGGCACTACTGTGTGGAGTAATGTGTATTAGGGGCACTACTATGTGGTGTAATGTGAATAATGGACACTACTGTGTGGTGTAATGTGAATAAGGGGCACTACTATGTGGTGTAATGTGAATAATGGACACTACTGTGCGGTGTAATGTGAATAAGGGGCACTACTATGTGGTGTAATGTGAATAATGGACACTACTGTGTGGTGTAATGTGAAAAAGGGGCACTACTATGTGGTGTAATATGAATAATGGACACTACTGTGCGGTGTAATGTGAATAAGGGGCACTACTATGTGGTGTAATGTGAATAATGGACACTACTGTGCGGTGTAATGTGAATAAGGGGCACTACTATGTGGTGTAATGTGAATAATGGACACTACTGTGAGGTGTAATGTGAATAATGGACACTACTGTGCGGTGTAATGTGAATAAGGGGCACTACTATGTGGTGTAATATGAATAATGGACACTACTGTGCGGTGTAATGTGAATAAGGGACACTACTGTGCGGTGTAATGTGAATAAGGGGCACTACTGTGTGGAGTAATGTGTACTAGGGGCACTACTGTGAGGCGTAACGTGAATAATGGACACTACTGTGAGGTGTAATGTGAATAAGGGGCACTACTATGTGGTGTAATGTTAGTAAGGGGCACTATTATGTGGTGTAATTTGAATTGGGGGTACTATTGTGTGGCCATGCGCTTTTTTCGTCTTTCCCCATTTCAAATATATGGGGGGGCGTCAGTCCCTTACTTTTCCAGGGATGCTCGGACCCCTAGATACACCTCTTGATCTGCCCTGTATGAATAGATCCACGTGAAGTACATCCTGCACACGGAGGAATCATCTGAGGCACTGTATGGTGCGCACAGGGTATAGCCTACCACAACCTAATACATGTTATACAGTACAACCAGTAAATCAGTGTTGGATTGTGCCTGTTGATTTATAATACAGTAAAAGTGACTGAGTAAAAAGGGTGATACAAGAGTTAATTACAACCAGATCATACAGTGATAACTTGTGTACTTATTAGTGCTTCATCTATGTTTGCATGTACTTAGTCAGAATGTAGGCTTATCACCACTTCATAAATACATACCTTTCATGGAACAGTCCCCTTTTTGGGGGTCTGTCCTGCTATCCCTCCTGCGGGCCCCAGTGTCCCGCGGTGGTGGTGGTGGTGGGGGAGGGAGGGCAGTTGGGAGGCTCCCTATCACTCGCTGTTCTGCTCAGTTCAGTGGTGAATAGACATTATGCGCATGCGCACAGCGCAGGGACGTGCAGTGAGCTAAATGGCTCAGGAGGCACTGGCTAACCCTAGAGCCAGATTTACATGCAATATATTAGCCAAAGGGTACATCTGGGCATTATACACAGGTGCAGCATTATAAACTCCTGGAAATCTGGTGAGTTTTGATCAGAGATGTGTGGAAAGGATACACAGGTGAGGCACTGCCTCCCCTGCCATAGACTTTTTACTCCAGAGTTTGGGCTATAGAAATTATTAGAATAATGCAAAGAAGATATTTCAAACAAATTATCAGTATTTTTTATATATTTTATTCAGTCAAAACTCTGGTTTACACGTAAGTATGACAGGAAAGGCTCTGCCTCACCTGCCTCACCCCCCACCGCACGTCAGCGCCTATTCCAGTGTGGCAGAGGGACTGGGGGCATGGCCAGCAGCTCACAGAGCACTAACCATGCCCCCACTGTGACGAAAATTGGAGGCGTGGCTTGCAATCGTGTCACCGATGTGATACCACACCCCTTTTCAATAGGCCATGCCCCTTTGGCGCCAAGGAGTCCCTCCTTTAGAAATACGAAAGTTGGGAGGTATGATAAATAGACCCCTTAATGCAGAGGTTCCCAAACGCGGTCCTCAAGGCATACCAACAGTCCAGGTTTTAGGTATATGCATGGTTCAGAACAGATGGTTAAATCAAATTGACTAAGATGCTGATTAAGTCACCTGTGGCCAAGCATGGATACATTTAAAACCAGGACCGTTGGGGTGCCTTGAGGACCGCGTTTGGGAACCTCTGTCTTAATGTCAACATATTGCAAGAAAGCCTTTCTCACTGCTTCATCCCTTTTACCAAGAGGTTAACTCATTTTGAACCAGTTAATGCTGTCACCACAGACATTTATTGAGACAGCAAAGTTGACTTAATTTACTAAGCAATGAAATGCTTAACTTTCTGCTGCGAACTAATGTCATCTCAGGATGGGAACAGCTTAACCAATCAGTGGGCCTAGTGATATATTTCTATGAAAATGTGTAATTATGGCCCAACCTCTATGCAAATATGCACCAATTGTGACAATTTTCCTGTGAGGGGGCGGGACTTCTTGATGATACTATCGCGGCCCAGCCCCCCGTCGCTGCCCACCTGCATCAGGCTTCACTAACTGCATAAAAATAACAATGGCTAGAACCATGGCTAAAAGTGTACTCTACATTTGCACATTTTTCTATGTACTATCCAAAATAAAATAATGTATTTATCGTAATATCCTTCCATAACAAAATACATGTTCTCATGGATATGTAATTATGTATCCAAAATCCACTAGAGTAGACTACATATATACAGTATATACCTAATATGGTTCAGCACTTTACACATTTATGGTTGACTTCACAGGGCACCCTTACAGAGGACAACCGGCACAATTCCAGTCAGGGCCGGATTAACAATGGGGCGGGTGGAGCTGCAGCTCCAGGCCCCCCATCAAAATAGGCCCACAGGATCTGCTTTGCTGCTGCTGCAGCCAGGGAATTTTATTCCCTGCTACAGCAAGAGCAGCCCCCTCCTGCCAGCAGCGTAGATGCCACTTCATGCCAGCCATACCCACGCTTCCAGGAGCCGCTCTGGCAGCCGCAGGGCCGCTGGCAGCGCAGGGGATACAGAAACAACCGTCAGGATGGAACAGTCACAGCCGGACACATGACTCGGGGGCGGAGCTACACGGGACTCGGGGGCGGAGCTACACGGGACTCAGGGCAGGCTGCTGCTCACATGCTGTGAGAGGGGAGAGGAGAAGCTGCTGAAGCTGCACATCATCACTGGCGTGCGCAGCACATTTTATTAGGGGGTGCACCGTCGGAGGGGTGTGTCTAGCACCGCCTTTTGGGCGTGTCTAGCACTATCTATTGATGGTCAAAGCATAAAATATACACCTTTGTACCAATCCTAATAAAGCAGATACATTGTCAGATGTAGTGGTGTGCACCAAACAAGCACCCCTGATGATATTAACTGCAATTCTACTGCTCCTCCTCAGGCTGGTCTGGCTCCCCCTCTCTTTCACCTTCAAGCTGCAGCAGCTTACTTACAAATCAGTCACTCACTGACACTGACAGTCGCAGACTAGTACTGCTGCTGCTGGAAAAACTAGTGACGTGTCAATGCTGCTGCCGGCCGTCTGCCAGTATTGAATTTGTCTTCCTAAGAGGAACGCTGGCTGCATGCTGCTCCTCATCAGTGGCTGGCATTGGCATAGCATAGAAGGAGAGAGGTGTGTATGTGGTGGGTGTGACGGGAGGGCATGCGAGCAGCATGACATAATCACGTCACATCATGCTGTTTTTGTACATGGTGGTGGAGCTGGGAATTTGAAAGCCGGTGGCAGTGGCATCCTTGATTAACCCAGGCGTCCGGTCAGTAATGCAGTCCTGACAGGGTGCAGCGCAGAGGGGACAGTAATCAGCCTGCTCGGCTATCGCTGCATCAGGCATGTGAGATCGGGGTGCCAGACATTAGGGGGTGCCTGTGCGCACCAGGAACCCCCCCTGCGCACACCTATGCACATCATACAGGGACGGCCCAGCCTGTGAGACTGCACTCTGCTGTAGTGTGTAAGGTAAGAGTGAATGGAGGACACAGAGTGTGTGTGTGTGTGTGTGTGTGTGTGTGTGTGTGTGTGTGTGTGTGTGTGTGTGTGTGTGTGTGTGTGTGTGTGTGTGCTTCTATATGTGTGTGTGTGTGGGTGTGTGTCTTGATTGTGAACTTCTGCAGGGAGTAGGGTAAAATATAGCATAAGGGTGTCAGTGAGATAGAGCGCAAAGTGAGGGAGAGCGTCAGTGAGATAGAGCGTAGGCTGCAGGGTGAGGGAGAGCGTCAATGTGATAGAGCGCAGGGTGAGGGAGAGCGTCAGTGAGATAGAGTGCAGGCTGCATGGTGAGGGAGAGCGTCAGTGTGATAGAGCGCAGGGTGAGGGAGAGCGTCAGTGAGATAGAGCGCATGCTGCAGGGTGAGGGAGAGCGTCAGTGTGATAGAGCGCAGGGTGAGGGAGAGCGTCAGTGTGATAGAGCGCAGGGTGAGGGAGAGCGTCAGTGTGATAGAGCGCAGGGTGAGGGAGAGCGTCAGTGTGATAGAGCGCAGGCTGCAGGGTGAGCGAGAGCGTCATTGTGATAGAGCGCAGGCTGCAGGGTGAGGGAGAGCGTCCGTGTGATAGAGCGCAGGTTGCAGGGTGAGGGAGAGCGTCAGTGTGATAGAGTGCAGGCTGCAGGGGGAGGGAGAGCGTCAGTAAGATAGAGCGCAGGCTGCGGAAGAGCGTCAGTAAGATAGAGAGTGCAGGGTGAGGAAGTGTGACAGTAAGATAGAGCGCAGGCTGCATGGGGAGGGAGAGTGTCAGTGTGATAGAGCGCAGGCTGCAGGGTGAGGAAGTGTGTCAGTGAGATTGAGCGCAGGCTGCAGGGTGAGGGAGAGCGTCAGTGTGATAGAGCGCAGCCTGCAGGGGGAGGGAGAGCGTCAGTAAGATAGAGCGCAGGCTGCGGAAGAGCGTCAGTAAGATAGAGCGCAGGGTGAGGAAGTGTGTCAGTAAGATAGAGCGCAGGCTGCAGGGGGGAGGGAGAGAGTGTGATAGAGCGCAGGCTGCAGGGGGGAGGAAGAGCGTCAGTGTGATAGAGCGCAGGCTGCAGGGTGAGGGAGAGCATCAGTGAGGTAGAGCGCAGGCTGCGGAAGAGCGTCAGTAAGATAGAGCGCAGTGTGAGGAAGTGTGTCAGTAAGATAGAGCGCAGGCTGTAGGGGGGAGGGAGAGAGTCAGTGTGATAGAGCGCAGGCTGCAGGGGGGAGGGAGAGCGTCAGTGTGATAGAGCGCAGGCTGCAGGGTGAGGGAGAGTGTCAGTAAGATAGAGCGCAGGCTTCAGGGTGAGGGAGAGTGTCAGTAAGATAGAGCGCAGGCTGCAGGATGAGTAAGTGTATCAGTAAGATAGAGCGCAGGCCGCGGGGGAGGGAGTGCGTAAGTGTGACAGAGCGCAGGCCACAGGCGGAGGCAGTGCATCAGTGTGATAGAGTGCAGGACACGGGGGATGGGAGTGCGTCAGTGTGATAGAGTGCAGGCCGCGGTGGGAGGGAGAGCGTCAGTTTGATAGAGCACAGGCTGCAGGGGGGAGGGAGTGCATAGGTGTGATAGAGCGCATGCCACAGGCAGAGGGAGTGCATCAGTGTGATAGAGCGCAGGCCACGGGGGGAGGGAGAGCGTCAGTGTGATAGAGCACAGGCCGCGGGGGAGGGAGTGCGTAGGTGTGATAGAGCGCAGGCCACAGGCGGAGGGAGTGCATCAGTGTGATAGCGTGCAGGCCGCATGTTGAGGGACTGTGTAAGTGTGATACCGTGCAGGCCGCATGTTGGAGGGAGTGTGTATGTGTGATAGAGCGTAGGCCGCAGGGGGAAGGAGTGTGTCAGTGTGATAGTAAGCAGATTGTGGGGGGAGGGAATGAGTGTGAGTGATAGGGTGCCGGGAATGTGTGAGTGTGATGTGGTGCTGGGGGAGGGAATGTGTGAGTGTGATACGGTGCAGGGGGAGGGAATGTGTGAATGTGATACGGTGCTGGGGGAGGGAATGTGTGAGTGTGATAGGGTGCCGGGGGAGGGAATGTGTGAGTGTGATAGGGTGCCAGGGGAGGGAATGAGTCAGTGTGATAGAACGCAGGCTGCAGGGGGGAGGGAGAGCGTCAGTGTGATAGAGCGCAGGCTGCAGGGTGAGGGAGAGCGTCAGTGAGGTAGAGCACAGGCTGCAGGGTGAGGGAGAGTGTCAGTAAGATAGAGCGCAGGCTGCAGGGTGAGGAAGTGTGTCAGTATGATAGAGCGCAGGCTGCAGGGTGAGGAAGTGTGTCAGTGTGATAGAGCGCAGGCCGCGGGGGAGGGAGTGCGTAAGTGTGATAGAGCGCAGGCCACAGGCGGAGGGAGTGCATCAGTGTGATAGAGTGCAGGACACGGGGGATGGGAATGCGTCAGTGTGATAGAGTGCAGGCCGCGGGGGGAGGGAGAGCGTCAGTTTGATAGAGCACAGGCCGCGGGGGAGGGAGTGCGTAGGTGTGATAGAGCGCAGGCCACAGGCGGAGGGAGTGCATCAGTGTGATAGCGTGCAGGCCGCATGTTGAGGGATTGTGTAAGTGTGATAGCGTGCAGGCCGCATGTTGGAGCGTCAGTTTGATAGAGCACAGGCTGCAGGGGGGAGGGAGTGCGTAGGTGTGATAGAGCGCAGGCGACAGGCAGAGGGAGTGCATCAGTGTGATAGAGCGCAGGCCACGGAGGATGGGAGAGCGTCAGTGTGATAGAGCGCAGGCCGCGGGGGAGGGAGTGCGTAGGTGTGATAGAGCGCAGGCCACAGGCGGAGGGAGTGCATCAGTGTGATAGAGCGCAGGCCGCATGTTGGAGGGACTGTGTAAGTGTGATAGAGCGCAGGCCGCAGGGGGAGGGAGTGTGTGAGTGTGATAGAGCGCAAGCCGCAGGGGGAAGGAGTGTGTCAGTGTGATAGTAAGCAGACCGTGGGGGGAGGGAATGTGTGGGAGTGATAGGGTGCTGGGAATGTGTGAGTGTGATAGGGTGCAGGGGGAGGGAATGTGTGAGTGTGATAGGGTGCAGGGGGAGGGAATGTGTGAGTGTGATAGGGTGCAGGGGGAGGGAATGTGTGAGTGTGATAGGGTGCAGGGGGAGGGAATGTGTGAGTGTGATAGGGTGCAGGGGGAGGGAATGTGTGAGTGTGATAGGGTGCAGGTGGAGGGAATGTGTGAGTGTGATAGGGTGCAGGGGGACGGAATGTGTGAGTGTGATAGGGTGCAGGGGGAGGGAATGTGTGAGTGTGATAGGGTGCCGGGGGAGGGAATATGAGTGTGTGATAGGGTGACGGGGAGGAAGTGTAGGGCCAATATTTTTTTCCTATTGCAGCTATTAAGTTTTGTTTCCTGTAGTGGGGACAGTGTTATTTCCTGTAAATTTTTGGGGGGATTGGGTAAAAACCGTAATGGTCCGGACCCTAGAACGCCGGACAGGACCTACTCCCTGCAGCAAACTGTCATTCTGGAGCATGTAGTACTTGTCCTCATCTGGGTGATGTTATGTTCAGGAGGGTACTTGTGACAGCTGTCGCCAGGGAGGCAGTGAGGGAGAGATTACAGCCTCCCTGTATGATTCCAACCGTTACGGCTATTACCCCATCTCTGGATTATACAGGGAGGTTGTAATCTTTCCCTCCCCAACTCCCTGGTGACAGCTCCCCACAGGTAGGACACCCCCTGGACAGAGACGAGCACTACAACCTCCAGGAAGCTGGTCCAGTCCGGCTTTCCAGGTTCCGAACTGTTCCGGTTTCTATCTAATCCCGTTTCTTTTTTCATGTACAGTAGGTGCTGTTTTATTACATTCCAGTGGGGAGAGAATGTGTGTGACAATAGGTGTCTCAATCCTCGCACATTCGGACGCATGCATGTACAGATGTAGCCAGTCAGTATTCCCCCTGTTTGGCCCTGTTCAGGCGACACCCTCTCTCCAACCCCACACCATCTATCCACCAGTCCTGATACGTATCTCTTCTTAGCATAGCTATTATTTTTTACATATAGAAAGATTTCACATTTACAATATGACATCACTAAGCAACCCGTAGCCTCTTTCGTTGAGAGGTTTCATATTTACGTCATCACTATATTTTTCATATTACGGTCATGTTAACAAGATGTTTTCCTTTGTCCATTTGTAGATTGTCATATTACACTATTGATATAAGAGAAGAAGGGAGGGTGATTGAAGTTTTTCAAGGTAGGCGCTAGTCACACCCTATGGCACAGGCCACATCCCCTGTGCAGACAGACCCTCATAACATCAACCACACACCCCCATTACTAGTCACACCCCCACAGCGTATTTCACTTCCTCTGCGGTGACATATAATAGGCCCTCCATAAATTTCAGCTCCAGGCCCATGTGGACCTTAATCTGGCACTGATTCCAGTATGTGTAAAGTTACATTTTGGTGTATTATCCTAAAGACAGTAAAAATACACCCAAAAATTGCTATACACATACAGGGCCTAATTCAGACCCGGTCACACGCAGGCTATTTTTTGCACTGCTGCGATCAGGTAGTCGCCGCCCACAGGGGAGGGGGAATCGCTGTGCAGGGCTGCAAACGCTTGTGCAGAGAGCTGCACAAATAAAAGTTTGTGCAGTCTCTGCACAGCTCAGGACTTACTCAGCCGCTGCGATGAACCAGGACGGAGCTGACGTCAAGATCCCTCCCTGGAAACAGCCGGGCACGCCTGCGTTCGCATGGACACTCCCTGAAAACAGTCAGTTGACGCCCACAAACAGCCTCTTCCTGTCAGTCTTCTAGCGATCGCTGGTGCGATCGCTTTGTTCGTTAGATCCGTCACTCGGAGCAACGCGCCTGCGCATTGCAACCCATGCTCAGGCGCACTTCAGACCTGATCGCACCGCTGCGAAAAACATCAGCGTGCGATCAGGTCTGAATGACCCCCACTGTGTCTGTGCTTATTTTTGAATGGGAGCGACGCACTTTTGGAATTGTATGTGTGTGTGTGTGTGTGTGTGTGTGTATATATATATATATATATAAATATATAGTTATTCCTTGTGAAAATGACATTTTAAGAAAATGTAAAAATGAGTCTGATACTATTTGTGTGGCTCTGAAGGGGTTAAGTATTTTCAATTTGCGCTAAAAAGATTCCCCTGTACACATGTAAGTCTGAGTATATAGAGGGAATTGTCATTAAATCTATTACTTAATGAATCATCAATCTGATAGGATCAGAATGTTACAGAGCAGCTGTGTTTTAAACAACAGTTTCACTCTTTTGCTCTCCATAATTATAGGCATAACCTAGGAAGCTGTACTCAAGCATGTTGGTAAGGATCCGGAGTCTGGATTTAGTCCTTCGGTTCCAGTAACTGAGATAAGGTTCCCTGGCACAGAGTCAGGGCCGTTTCTGGCGCTCTGAGCGCCCCGGGCGGCAATAGGGGGCGTGGCTTCGTACAGGGGGTGTGGTCATTTATGCCCCCTGTACAGACTGAAATGACCTGCGGTGCGCGATGACGTCATCGCGCACCACACAGTAAAAGACCTTTCCACGAAGGGAAACTAGACGCGTACGCGTCTAGTTTCCCTTCACAGCGGCAGCGGGCGGGCAGCGGCCAGCGGCAGCAGGCGGGCAGCGGGGGGCACACAGCAGCAGCGGATCTTGCCCTGGTGCGGCACCCTCCGGAAGGCGGCGCCCCGGGCAAAAGTCCTGCTTGCCCGTGGCAAGATCCGCTACTGCACAGAGTGGGTATGAAGCTTGGTCTGGCTGAGAGGTTGGGAGCAGCTGGAAGCTCGAGGTGTTTTGTGCCCATGGAACTGGAAGGGACAGGGGTGCCGGAAATGCACTGGGGATTCGGACCACCAATGCACGAAGGCACTTTAGCACTTAACACTCCAACCCTTCCTGTCTGCACCCACTTTCCTTTGCCTTGGCCTTCTGGCCAGGGCAAGGATACATTTTTTATACCCCCCCCCCCCCCCCCCCACTCCTCCTCCCGGCCTTCTGGCTGGGGCTCATTTTTCACTTTTGCACTACACAAGCACGTATTTTTGTTTAGTTTGTCACTAGATGTTTTTTTGTTAGGGGTTTAGGTGAGACCCTCATGGGCCACCCTCTCCCCTAGTTGCCGAGGCCCTCTACTTTTGGGGAGGGCTAGAGGCTGTTTTTCGATCCCCAGGGGGATGCTTCGGCCAACCTTGGGGATACACGAGGGTCCCTCTGCGCTTCGGCAAGGGGGGACCCACAGTCACTTTTTCCCCTCAGTAATGAAGCCATGCACCTTGGGCTTCAAGTAAGAAGAACAGAAAAAAAAAAAAGGTTCTTGGTAGAGGCTTCCTAGGATGTTCATTGGAAGAACTAAATATATGTAACTAACCAGCCTATGGCACACCATTGGACAACCTAGGAGCTTAAACAATGAACAGAACAGAATTTGGACATACCAGGATGACCCATTTCACAATGGTTCTGGATTTCTCAATTATATTTTAAGAAATAACATGGTTTTAATGAACTGACGTAAAGAACAGATTATATCTATGATGATGTAACCATTAGTAATAAAAATAATAATAATAATAATAATAATAATAGAAATACATTTAATAGATACACATTTTGTAGCTGTAAAAGTCTAAATTAATGGTTTAAAGTTTGTTTTCAGGGTAACAATGATTGAAGATGGATAAGCCCTAAGAGCCAGGGAACCAATGAAAAATTACTTCTGCTTCCTTTTGGAAGAAACGTCCACCAATACGGATTCATACTTATCTTTACTAACCAATTAAAAGATCCTGCTGACTACTAAGTTAGAATACCTATATCTTGAATTATACATTAAATTGTAAACAACGGACTAAAATAAAAATATTTGTGTGATATTGTACCCATGTCATATATGTATGTTTCTAATAAGGTACAAGAGGGAATCTTAATCAGTCGCTGCCGTCACCAGGAGAAACACAAAGCACACATCTACGGTATATAACAGGCAAGCTTCATACCAACTAATTGATCCCTAGTTAATCCATTCAAAAAAGTAAAAGGAAAACCTAAATTAGACAAATGCTATTAAACTGAGCTAAACTGGCATGTCTGGATAATCAGATCACATACTGTACAGATAATAGGATTTAGAACTAGGGCCTGAAAAAAGTAAATATTTTAGAGTGACACTTTAGTATGTAATTACCATGGAAAAACAGTGATAGCTAATAAAAACATTTGTAGATTTCCTCTCGGAAGATGCTATTTACTGGATTTGAAGCGGTAAATAAATACTTGCTATAAAACATAATCTAATTAAGTAAACAGAATGCCAAGAATCATTTAGTAAATAAAGAAATGCGGTAATTAAAATTTAATGAAGAAAGCATGCACATCCACTATACGATGGATTGAATAATTAAGCAGTAAATAGAATTCTGTTTCCTATTCCTGCAATACTGGTGTATCAGCCATATACTGACACTGGTGAGTCAATCAGCAGGCAATCAGCAGGTATTACATGCCTGTGATAACAAAGCAAGAGATTATGGGGCAGATGTATTAACCTGGAGAAGGCATAAGGAAGTGATAAACCAGTGATAAGTGCAAGGTGATAAACACACCAGCCAATCGGCTCCTAACTGTTAATTTAAATATTGGAGCTGATTGGCTGGTGCATTTATCACCTTGAACTTATCACTGCTTTATCACTTCCTTATGCCTTCTCCAGGTTACTAAATCTGCCCCATTGTCTTTTACCTACCTGATATTTTTATATTTCTGAACACACAACTGAATTGTTTTCTCTTGCTGACCCCAAGTGGAACATAAGTTGAAATACATATAGTTGGACCTACCTGGGAACACCATATCACCGGCACTCTCCAGAAGTACAGTAACATTCCATTTCATCGCACAAATGGATAGAGGTTGCCGGTCACTGCTGTGGTCTGTTCATTAGTGGTTCCGCTCTGCGTTTTACTTGTCGCTCCCCCTGCCTGAGCAAATATGACTCAGAAAGAATAAAAGACTAATTTCTAACCAACTCACCCATGATGCCAACAAAACTTACTGGAAAAAAATGCATTAACTATAATGGTATATTCTTAGATATTACGTTGAAATCATGCTGGTTACTTCCATCAGTAAATGTACTGAAAGCCAGTGAAACATTAGTGGAATGTTTGCCTGTCAGCAAGGAAAAATGTCAGTAAAAATGATTAGCTTTTACAGTGTTTTACAATTCATATACATTCAGAATAATTGTTTAGCGTCTGTATATATCAATAAGGTCCTTATGTTCAATACCTGGACACCATTTTTTCCTCTAGATCAGTGGTTCTCAAACTGTGTGCCGTGGCACCCTAGGGTGCCTTGGGACACTTCCAGGGGTGCCCTGGGTTCGGGTTGGTGGTATAGGACCAATTCAAAGTATTTATTGTTACTGTAATAGGCAAACCCAGTGCTGATGGCTGCAAATCATAATATATGTGGACAAACAGAACAAATCTTGTCTCAATTTAATATTTCTTTCTAAATTTCTCAGTAAAAAAAAGTTTGGCCTCGGGTGCAGTTAAAAAAATTCTAATCCTCTAGGGCGCCGTGATTAAAAAAAGTTTGGGAACCACTGGGCTAGATGCTACTATTTCTACTTTTTGATACATTTTAGAATTACCTTAAAAACATTTGTCAGTAAACAACGGTAGTTATTAATACTTTTTATTTTTGAGACTGTCAATAAAGATTATTTTCAAGATTTACAACAATGACTATAATACAATGAGTGTTTTCTTCTTATACAACCCAACGCTCTTGGAGGTAAACATATACCGATGTATGTCTTACGCAAGAAATAGGTACAAGCGTGAAGACTGTCTTCCCCTATTCTACCCATCATTTTTTTTTCTTAGCCAGAGGTTGTAAACCTCAACAATATTATCATTAATACTAAATAACATGCATCCAAGTAACTCTCATACTATCCTCTGCATGAGCCTCTTCGCCATCAGTTTTTATTAGCAGTTCCCTTAATTAGTCTTCTTTTCCCATTGACTCTATATGTACAAACAGTTCGCACTAAGGTTTACACACAAAACCGCAGGTAACATTTTAAAAGTGTCAAAACTTCCCCTAAGGGTATACAGGAAGTTTCAAAGGCTGGAGATACCAATCCCTGGGGTTATACTGCCTCTTTGTGGTCATTTAGTGAAAATTATTTTCTTTTCTTGAAATCCGGCTGTACAGAGAATCCTTGGAAAGCAAATGACATTGATAATTCATTGACTCCAGTATACAAAAGTAAATACACAGGTCTTGTAAAGCCAAATGCTGGATAGGTTTCAAGGGCAAGACGTCTTTGTCTAGATGGAAATCCATAGTAAAATGCTACGACGATCTTGTGCTTCCATCCAGATTCTACCTAATGTTGAATTATTGGCTCTTCATGTGACGCGGACACTGTCAGGATAAAGTTCCAGAAGACATATATGACTTTTCCCTTTCTTTGGTGATTTAATCCATGTCAGTGTTGCATATTCCTGAAAAAAGCAATCCTCTGTGTCTGATTTATTCTTCACTGCCTATAAAGACTGGAGCTAGACTGTGATCATTAACATTTCCACTGAGCAGAGCAATTAGGAAATTAACAGTGATGATAAAATTGCACCAAATGTGCTGTAAATCTCAGGGTGGTGTTTCTGTAACATCTCCCTCCCACTTCTTTCACATTCTCCTCTATCTTTCACCTCAGTCGTAAACTGTTGCTTCCTCAGTCCTTGTACATTTTAAATATCTTCTGTTATGGATCATCCTATTCTCACACTGTTTTATTATGCCAGTCTTGCTTGCATCCACTTGCACACATTTTATTCTTCTGTAACTTTCCATTTCCATCTGTTTCTTGCCTCAATATACTGCTATCTACTAGTGTAACTTTATGCAGTAACTGTTCTTGTCCTCCAGTTCTTTCCACCTCAGGCACCACCTACCTTGCAGTTTTATTTATCCCACTTTAGTCCAGTTCTCTCCATCCTGCTCACTGTCTCTTAGCAGAGTCTCCTGTTGGTTATTTTTACACCCTGTCTCTCTCTAGCTCTCTGGTCTGCAGTGCTGCCTCCTATAGTCTCACTGCTGTTCAATGAAGCAGAGACAAGAGGCTGTGACTTTTCCTGCTCTACTGATAGTAAAGTGCTGTGACTAGAAGGATGTGATGTGTGTCTCCAAGTCTCTACAGAGACACACACACCCTGTCACTCAACCAGGCCAGCTGCCCCTCCCTGCCTTGTGGGCACATGCTTCTCCCCCACAGCTGCCAGCTCAGCTAGACACTGGCACGCAAAGCAAACAGCTGCGCTCACCTCCAACCAGTCTTTCAGTACCACTTCCTCTATATATATATATATATATATATAAATAAATATTTTTATTTTCTTTTGCTGCACATGATCTAAGTACAATTAGTACATTTATCAAATCAGCCACACAGACAGGTTTGAGAAATGTTAACTATGTCCAAGGTCAATACAAAGACTTGTCTAATGGCCCAGTCATACAGGGCAAAGGGGGTCACCAATTACAAATGGAAGACAGCAGATTTCATAATCAGCATAGGAAGGGTTCTTTACGGTAAGGGTATTTATGCTGAAGAATTCCTTATCAAATTTTAGAAAATTACTTCTATCTCGCTCCGCACTTGAAATATGTCACAAATGGAGATCAGGTGGCAGATTGGATTATCTTCAAAGGTAGATCAGAAATGTTGCCTGGGGTATGCACAGATTTTTTTACTGAATAATAAATGATGAAGTGGTGGTCATAAAACTGTAGCCCTCCCTCTTTGTCTTACGCTTATGTTAAGCATTATGTAAATGAACTGTTGGTCTGGATAGACAGTAGTAAGAAGAACATGTAATTATTCAGGTGTAGTGAAAGTGGGCAGCTCGATGATGTCACAGGAAGTCCCTCAGGAGGTCTTGTTCCTGCCAGTACACTGGGCTGTTCACACTTCCTTAGTAATCAAATCATGACTATTTATGGCTGCCCAGAAGATGGATAAACGTGATGTTGGTATATGATATGACACATATAGGAACTGTATATGAAGTTGTGGGCGGGTGTGGATCATTAGATCAACAGTATCTAGGTCGACAATGTTTAGGTCGACCACTATAGGTCGACAGGGTTTGAAGGTCGACATGGTTTTTAGGTCGACATGTTCTAGGTCGACAGGTCAAAAGGTCGACATAAGTTTTTCATGATTTTTTGGTGTCATTTTCTCTGTACAGTGACCGGGAAGCCCAATTAGTGCACCGTGTCCCCTCGTACGGCTCGATTCGCTCGCCATGCTTCGAGCAAGGTGCCTCGCTCCGCTACCGCTGCGCTCGGCACATGTTACTATTCCCAATCGTAGTCCGCGTGGATCGTTAAGTATGATAAAAAGTTCAAAAAAAGAAAAAAAATGTGAAAAACTCATGTCGACCTTTTGACCTGTCGACCTTGAAAACATGTCGACCTAGTGACTGTCGACCTATAGTGTTCGACCTAAACATTGTCGACCTAGACACTGTCGATCTTCAGACCGGATCCCGTTGTGGGCTTAAATGTGACTGTTGCTCTGTATTTATACATAATGTATTAGCTGTCTTCACCTACGGTATGTTTATTATATTTATATTTGTTTAATTAGGATGGTGTGGGCATGCTTCTGTGAAGGGGCGTGGTCATACAACATGGGGTGGAGGCAAAGTAGGAAATATTTTTTAATTAAACTACACAATGTAACTAGGTCATTTATTTCTCTCAGTCACGCGCTTGAGTAAATTTATCTAAAAAAGACAAATACAGTTTATTGACATTAGATATATATTTCTTTACCCCAATATATATGGGGGTTAAATACTCACCATGTCAGAGCATTAAGTAGCTTATTTTTGAAAGCATATTCAGGGGGGCAGCCTAACCCTAACCCTCGCCCTAGAGCCTGTCGGAAATAAACCTCCTACTATCAATCTCCTTCAATTGTCTGTTCGTTACCCTTTGTTTACCAATCGATTGGGAATCCCAGGAAGCAGACAACACACGTAGTTATGTCCACCAAAATGAGACTGCCTCTACTTTATTTAGCATCACATTATATAGAGCAAAAAGGTACTTGCATGAACACTTGATACGTCACATTTCAAAAACAATAAGGCATCTCTTCTCATGACTCCTCTCAGGCTGACACCCTCCTACGTGTCATTCACCATAAGTCTAAACACACAGAGACTGTCTAATAACATGTTTTCTAGACTTATAGCTACGACCTTGCTTCGTACAGAACGTACTAACAGTGAAATGTCAGCATTATTATGATTTAACCAGCAAAGCATACTTCTACTTCACTACATCATGGCTTCTACTTAACAAAATGGCTGACACTGCTTAAGCTAAATATATCTATCTTCATCAAGCCTAACCCCCACCCTGGTACTTACATCTGGGATGTGCTGAGATTCTTACCGTTAGCATACCACTGTCGGTCTTCTGACTGTCGGAATTTTAACCACATTCCATTCAGGGGTATTCCAACTGAGGCACATTATTTGGGTATACCGCAGTCAGCTGGGGGCGTGGACAGTAGCTACTAAGCATTGGGACACCATCACTTTCATCCCCCATGTCTTGGAATTGTCACAAAAGTAATGATGCATAGAATGACAGTAGAGTCCACTCAAATCAGTACTGTGCCACCTAAATGCAGGCAGCTGCGAAGTGTGCGTGCAGCAATTTAGCATTGATCAATATAGTTATATACTTTGCAAATTGTCTAGCTCTTTAACTTCTTGGCTTCCTACATTGTTTCATTGACTGACAGCTACAAGCAGCCTCTGTGCTATTCCTGGAAAGGGTTTAGAACAACACTGTGTATTTAAAAATGACCCCAATTAGCAAGTGATCTAAAATTCTCTGTGTAGTGGTTACAGCTTCAAAACATGTTACATCATAAATGAAAAGAATTGAAATAAAAAATTACAACTGTCATTATCAGTAAATTGTTGGCTGGCTCAGCTCTCACCATATACCATCTATACATTTTTACATATTTTTTTTAGTTTTTGTTTATTTTGAATGATTGAATACAGGCAACGATCTCCAATAAGAGGCCAGTGCCAAGTAAGTTGTAGTAACAGCAAAACACCAGTTTCCTGACACAACACTAACATTTATTATTATTTATTATTTCAGTCACTGAATGCCATTATCCATACATGTTGACTATCCTGCACTTATAGATGGGCCCCTGGATTTCTATTAGTACTCCCAGACTCCCGACATAGGGGTTTATTTACTAAAGTCCCGATTTTGTCCGAGATTGTTTTTTTTTTTGTAAGTGTCATCTCGGGAATTTACTAAGCACAAATATCGGCAGTGTTGGGGCTATTTGTAATGGTTTTCATGGCAGAGGGCAGAAATACGAATGAATAGACCATCGGTCAAACGCGGCTGTTTGTTCATACAACACGGGAATTTACTATTCATTCGTATTTTGGTGTTTGTCCCTGAATGTTCAATTGCGGGTGTATTTTTTGGCTAATCGTAAAAAAAAGCAGTAAAAAAATAGAACTGCTTTTTCCTGGCGTGTTTGGATAGTCATGCACGGGTCAGTGAGATCCGTGCATGCTTATCTGTAGGAAAGGGTCTGTTTAGGTTAAAAATGTAAAAAAAAATTGCCTGGGCTCTGCGTCCGGTCCTGGTTCCAAAAATACGGGGGACAAAAGATGTAGGGGTCCCCCGTATTTTTAAAACCAGCACCTGGCTCCACTAGCCAGAGAGATAATGCCACAGCCGGGGGACACTTTTATATTGGTCCCTGCGGCTGTGGCTTTACCCCCTCAACTACCCTGGAGGAGTGGGCACCCCCCATGAAGCCCGAGGCTGTCCCCGCCCCATCCCTGGGCGGTGGATGGGGGCTGATAGCCTTTGTGTAAAAATAAGAATATTGGTTTTTGTTGAACTACAAGTCCCAGCAAGCCTCCCCATGAGCTGATACTTGGAGAACCACAAGTACCAGCATGCGAGGAAATAATGGGCCCGCTGGTACCTGTAGTTCTACAACAACAAAAAATACCCCCCAAAAAAACACAACTCACACACCGTGACAGTAAAGCTTTATTTTACATACATGCACACTTACACACTCACATACTTACCTATTGTCCCACGGAGCCCCTCAGTCCCCTTGTCTGGTAGAATCCACGGGGTACCTGTACACACAAGAGTGACCCCAATTAACTTTGCGGTTGACCACAGACCGCAAAGTTCCCATCATTGAGTAGAATGGAGGAGCGCTCTCCTCCATTCTAGCCAGTGCGCTCCTGCGCACAGCCAATCAGGAGAGCGCCATTACGTGGCACTCCCTGATTGGCTGACGGGACCTTCAGTGACAGAAGTCACGGGGGTCCCAGCATTCGGGGAAAGGGGTTCCATGTGTAAGGAACCCCTTTAAGTGCGTGGATCGGGTTTTCGATTTGTTTTTTTATTCAAGTCCGTGGATTACGTCGGATAAGAAGAGGACAGATCTACACAGGATTGGTTGTAAGTATAATTTTAATTTGACAGGTATCCCGTGGATTCTACTGGACAAGGGGACCGAGGGGCTCCGTGGGACAATAGGTAAGTATGTGAGTGTGTAATTGTGCATGTATGTAAAATAAAGCTTTACTGTCACGGTGTGTGAGTTGTGTTTTTTTTGTTATTTTTATTGTTGTAGAACTACAGGTACCAGCGGGCCCGTTATTTCCCCGCATGCTGGTACTTGTGGTTCTCCAAGTACCAGCTTGCGGGGGGAGGCTTGCTGGGTTCTTCAACAAAAACACAATATTCTTATTTTTACACAAAGGCCATCAGCCCCCCAACCACCGCCCAGGGATGGGGGGGGACAGCCTCGGGCTTCATCCCTGGCCCTTGGGTGGCTGGAGGGGGGGGGACCCTTGATTTAAGGGTACCCCGGCCAGGAGTGACTAGTTGGAGGGGGGGGCAATGCCACGGCTGCAGGGACCAATATAAAAGTGTCCCCGGCTGTGGCATTATCTCTCTGGCTAGTGGAGCCAGGTGCTGGTTTAAAAAATACGGGGGACCCCTACATCCTTTGTCCCCCGTATTTTTGTAACCAGGACCGGACGCAGAGCCCGGTGCTGGTCGTATAAATATGGGGGGACCCTACGCAATTTTTACATGTATTTTTACAACCAGGACCGGCTCAAATAGCCCGAGGCTGGTTATGCTTAGGAGGGGGGACCCCACACAATTTTTTCCTTGAATTTTGAACTATTTACACACTTATAATGTACACAATGAAGCCCTGCACGGATCTCACTGATCCGGCCGAACTTCATTGTGTTATGTCCGGCAGTGTTTTACTAATCACTCCCATAAAACACTGCCCGACAATACGAATCACATCAACATCGGAAAATACGAAAATAGAAAACTCGGCAGATTAGTAAATTACTGTAGATGGATTCAAAAGGTTGCAGTAAAATACGTCCGATAAAATTTGAGATCAAACTTCCTAAAAATCGGCACAAACACGAATATTACTAAATAAACCCCATAGATTCTGAGTAGGTAGCTGGGTCTTGAGAAAATGGAAGGGACACAGTTTATTTATTTTGATAATTTTTTGGTTGGCAATCAGCATGTGCTTTTATTTAGTTTAGGTTTTTTTTAACTAATACAGTATGTTGTGGCTACTGGAATAGTTTGTTTTCCTTCTGTATAAAAAAAAAAAAGGGGGATCCAGTTAGGATCCCGCCGGGATACCGAATGTAAGTATGCCAGGGCTCCTGACAGGTAAGCCACGTGGAGGGGGTAGAGTTAGGTTTAAGCTGCGGGGGAAGGGTTAGGGTTAGGCTGTGGGGGAGGTGGGGGGTTTGGGTTAGGCTGTGGGGAGGAAGAGTTAGGCACCACCGGGAAGGGGTAGGGTCAGGCTGCGCCGGAAGGGGGGTGGAGTCGGGTTAGGGAGGTTAGGGATTAGGGGTAGCATACTTACCTAGTAGGTGTCGGGATCCTGAGCATCAGGATGGCTCTGTCGGTATTCTGACTGCCGGCATTCCAAGTTCTGGTATCCAGATACTATCCCATAAAAAAACATTGCAGTATAAAATGATGTGCTTTAATGAGCGATTTGGCTATTAGTAAATTGCACAATTTCAAAACCTAACATCAAAGCATCAAAAACCATGTGGTTAAAAAAACATACTTCAGTAAATTTCCCCCTCCAAGTATTTAAAAAAAATTATTTTATTTCAGTTTCAGCGATACAATGTTATCAACATTTTGAATATTGTTTGTAGAAAAATCAAACAACAAAAAACATAAGGCCTGAATCAGGTACAGTTGTATTAAGCATAGCTGCTACTTCCTTGGAAGCAGCAATGCACAGATATGGTAATGCAGCAGGAGGCGTCTGGTATAAGGCATGCATAACTCATCTCTTGGTAAACCAATCAGCTCCTTCGGATTTCAGTATCATTTGTACGCTGATGATACTCAAATCTACCTATTCTCCCCAGATTTATCACCATCTGCATTGGCTCGTGTCACTGGATGCCTGTCTGCCATTTCATCTTGGATGTCATCTCGCCACTTCAAACTCAACATTTCCAAAACAGAATTAATTATTTTCCCACCAGCCAAGAGTAGTTACCAGGATGCAAGAAAGATAGATATACACTGTATGGGGCGCCAAAATGACAACGAATAACACTACAATATATGCATAGATAAACAGTGAATGAATGTATATAGATGCATACGTCCCTTAGCAATTCTTGGATTCAGGCGTATATGAGGTTCTCTGAATTCCACCCCGTGGTGCCACCCCATGACTAGATGGTCAATATGACCCTGGAAGTCAGCCACTGTTACTGGTACCTGTGCTTGGCACCGCGATATACTACAGTGAAGAAACTCAAAATAAACTACTTTTTTTATGTCATTCATTTTCCGTACTACATTTTAGTACACTGACATGAGGGGATATTTGTTGCATAAATATTCTAACATTGCTTTTTTACTTTATTTTATATTATATGTAACAATATGTCTTTATGCATTAGACGCTTACCCAGCTTATTCACCCTAAAGACAAACCATTTATATTTAGCTTCAATTATGGTGGCCACTCATTTCTGAGGCTGCGCCCCATTTCCTATAAACAGAATCTTTGTAAGGATAATAAGTAAAAAAAACAAAAAATAACTAGCCGCGGGGGCGACTCATTTAATGTGATTCGTATATTTGCACCCGCCGACTGTGCCGTGGGCTAAATGAGCATGGCTACATCTGTGCAATCACAGTATCACCTCTATAGTAACTTGCTTCCATAGAGGAACGCAAAACACAACACTGTACATTTTTGTCGACATGGTGTGTAAGGGGCACTATTGCTGTGGGCATAATGTGTAGGGAGCACTATTATATGTAAAGGGCACTACTGTGTAGCATAATGTGTATCAGGGGTATCATTGTGTAGCGTAATGTTAATAAGGGGGCACTAATGTGTGCCATAATTTGAATTGGGGGTACCATTGTGTGCCATTCCCCTTCCACAGCACATGCACATCACCTATTTCAAATATGGGGGGGTGCCAGTCCCTTACTTTGCCAGGGGTGCTCAGATCCCTAGATACACCCCTGTTCAACCTGTCTACATCTGTCTACCCATTATTTAGCTGCGGGATCGGTGACTCCCTGCACTAGCCACAGAACCTATTCCCACTCTATGGGTGTTGTGGGCACCGAGTGGGAATAGTCTTGTTTCGCTGCGATTCCGGCTGCCGGCATTGTCAGCTGTTGGGATTCCGGCGTTGGTATCTTGACTGCCAGGATCCCGACAGCCGGCAAATTGAACAGATCCCTCCAACCACAGACTAATGGGCCCTACGCACTGGCAGATCCGCCGCCGAGCTGCCCGCCGCCGGATACGGCCGCCAGGCGACCCGGCACCGGGGGGGGGAGGTGCACTCCATAGCACTGCATGGTAATATGGACAATCTCATCCATATTGGCCTGCATGCATTAGCGACGGGGCACCAACGATTAACGAGCGCAGGGCCGCGCATCGTTAATAGGTTGGTGCCTACACACTGCACGATATGAATGAGAACGTTCATATCGTGCAGTATTATCTGCCAGTGTGTAGGGCCCTAAAGGGGGAGAGCTATCAAACCTTATAAAGAGGACACATGGAGAAGTTACCCATTGCAGCTAATCAACTTCTATTGACTTATCATCAAGTACACTATATAAAATGATAGCTCAAAGCTGATTGGTTGCTATGGTCAACTTCTCCACATGTCCTTTTTACAAGGTTCGATATAGTACGAAACCCCTTCAGAACCTTGATAACCTCTTTATAATTGAAATGCTTAACTGTACACTTTCCATTGCTGTTACTACTGTCTTTGTTTTAGTGACAGGCAGCTCCAGTTTGTGACACCATTAGATAAATGAGTTATTTTATGTCCAGATGATGCTGCTTGAGCCTATTGTCACTTGCAGTCGGTGAAAAATTAAAGTCGGTCAAATGTTTTCTAGCTTTTACTGAATTGTAAGCAAGCCATGTGCAGTGAACAACCTGAAATGTACAAAGGTGAGCATTAACTGCTAGAGGTAAAAAAAAAAGAAAAAAGTTTAGCTTAGCAAAAACTGGAAAATAATGAGTTATAGAAGAAAAAACTTTTTTTAGGGAACAAGTAATGAGTTAAAATCTTAGCAGTTATGCAGCAAAGATAAAGAGGCTTGTGGCCCGGGGCAGGACACTGGGAAGCCGTCTGCTTAGATGGGCTTACCTACTGTGAGAGCCATGTTGTAGACTACTGAAGACTGGGAGAAGGTTTTATGGACTGATGAATCCAAATTGCCTCCCCCTTTAATATTTATCCAACTGCATTAAGAAGATTTTATATATATATATATATATATATATATATATAGTAGAAGCAGATATCCGGCACTAGTGTAATAACTTTAAATGTAGCGCTCCGGTGCCCTCCAAGGGTACTGTGGCCCAATGTATCCGAGCAAATTGGCGGCACTCAGAGACTTGTATTAGCTGCAAAAACGTGCTTTAATGATCAACGTTTCGGGCCTTCGCCCGTCGTCAGGATTAGCAGGATTTTTATTTTTTTTATTTTTTTTGTGCTAATCCTGACGACGGGCGAAGGCTCGAAACGTTGATCATTAAAGCACGTTTTTGCAGCTAATACAAGTCTCTGAGTGCCGCCAATTTGCTCGGATATATATATATATATAATAAAATAATAGACTCCCTTATTTGAAAATATATATTTTTCTAAACAGCGACCTGGGTGCGGGTATATTCTTTTTGAATCTAATGTGCATAACTTAAATTAATATCATAAAAACAAGCTTATGGTGGATCTATGATGTCATGGAGCTGTTAGGGTAATGGGAAGACTCCCAGCAAAGTAGGCTGTCACGTCAGCATCATGAGCAAATTGAGTTGTAATACTGAAGCTTGTGGGACTACCAGGAGGTAGTAATTCTTCCAGACTTCTCAGAAGCCTTTTATTTGTTCAGCGACTGCTACTCTACTGTCCCCACGCCTCTGATAGAACGCTGCTGGGTTAAACTCTGGGTTGATGCAACATAGTCCACAATATCACTAATGCCTCTTTCACACTAAGAACCCGGGTCCAACCTGGGTTATTGAACACGGTTTCAAGCTGTGTCACAGCTGCTGATATCGTGTTCACACTGCAGGCTGGAGCCAGGTTATTGGCAGGTCAGCCCTGTCAGACTGCACCCACGTCTCATGCAACCAGATCTGACGGCACTTGGAGATGACATCATCCAGGAAAAGTAGCGTGGTCTAGCAGCAAATGGGTGTGACCTTGTTGCAATGGGCGTGGTCTTGCAGGAAAATACTACCTTAAACCATATTATTAAACAGTTATACCCCTTGCACCATATTATTCCCTACACAGTAATGCCACTTTTTATGCCCCACACAGTAATTCCCCTTGCTGCATACCTCACTTAGTAATAATAATACACCTTAAAATTGTGATTGGCACTGTACCTGCTCGTTGTCAGGGGTTGTTTCATGCTGCTGCTAGCCAGCTCCCTCCCCTGTCGCTGCCAACGCCACATTCTGGGCAGTTGTCTGCCTCCTTCCTCCGGGCTCTGTCTATTAAATGTCACTCCTCAAAATGGCTGCTACCTCCTCTAGCATCCTTTAAAACTGTCCTCTCTCAGGCGGCGGACATTTTGAGATGGATTTTTTCACAGTATTCTATGTCGCCGGCCAGACCGCATAAAATACTGCACACAGTGTGTACACAGTGGGCGCAGGCCAGCACCCCGTGCGATTGCACTGCTGGCCTGGCACTAGAAATGGCCCTGCATGGAAGCAGGACCTGAATCGCACCGGCTTGCCCTGGCAATATCCTGGGTTATTCACTCAGTGAAAATGAGCATATACAACGGTCGCAGATTGACATGCTGCTGCTGTTTGGGGGCGGCATCAGGGATGACTTTGTAGCAGCATTTTCATAAAGTCAGAGATGGGTGACCGACAAACGACGAAGACACGGCTGCGTCTGTGTCCACCTATGGTCAGGCCCGATATGATTAAGTAGTTTCATGCAGGCTTGGACAAGGGCTTAAAGCAGGGGTGGGGTACCTTTTTTCTGCCAAGGGCCATTTGGATTTTGTCAACAACTTTCATGGGTCATTTTTACCCCCCCCCACCCCCCACCCCCCCCAATGTACACGCTCGCCTTGGAAAGTTGGCTTAAAGTAACCACCCAAAAAGTTTAAATCTCTTTCACCTCAATACAAATATCTTAGGGTTAGGGTTCTTGTATTATCCCTTTAATCAGGACACATAAGAAATACAAAGATTCTGTGGCTGATTAAAACCAGGTGAAATGCAGACTTGAAGTCAGCCAGCCACAGAACCTGTTTAATTCATAGGTGTCCCTGATTAAAGGGATATTGTAGAAACCCTACTTAGAGCAGGCAGTGCCAGATTAAGGTCCACATGGGCCTGGAGCTGAAATTTATGAAGGGCCTATTGTGTGCACTGGAAGGAGGTGTGACAAGCGCTGTGGCGGTGAGAGTAGTGATGTGACCAGTTTGATGAGGGTGTGGTCTAAATAGGGTTGTGTGACCTGTGCCATGAGCATGGCTATCACCGTGGAGGTCATAACTAGTGCTTACATTCAACCACTTAGTACTTAACTATAACAAGAAAAAGTTTGTGACCACCATATAATACAGAGCATCAGTGACACCACTTACTGACACAGATACCATTTACTAACACAGACACCACTTAATGATCGATACCCCTTACTGACACACACATTTAATGACAGATGCTACTTAAAGACACAGACAACACAGATAAACTTACTGCAACAGACAACACTTAAATATAGGAGAGGAGATCACAGGGCCTAATGTGTGCTGCAACTCGCCAGGTTTTGCACGCCAGCTCTGCTCTGACATCTATGACGGCAGGGAAAGATAGGGATTGAAAAGCAGCCAGGGAGATCGCTGAAGTAACCCTAAATAGGGGGTGGAGTCTATGAGGGGGCGTATCTAGTTACATAGTTACATAGTCAGTGAGGTTGAAAAGAGGCAAGATGCCCATCGGGTTCAACCTGTATTCTTCAACCTGTATTAAGGTATATAAGGAGCATCTGGATAGTCTGATCACATATAAAAAACGTGTTAAAGGTGGCGTAAGGGGTTACAAGCTGAGACTTTTTCTCATGACCCAACATACACCTTACTCCAATATACACCAAAACAGCAACTCTCAAAACCAATACAGGATCATACATATTATTATTAGCATTAACTACTTAACTTCAAACTATGCTCTACATCTTCTTTACAGTCCTGGTGACTGCTCCCTTTTAGCTCCTCTACATGGACATTCCTCACACTCTCCTACATTATCCTGCTCCTTCCCTCACACCCCAGCCCCTCCTCTCCTCCATCACACTGCTCCATCCCTTACACTGCGGCCCCTCCTCTCCTCCATCACACTCCTCCATCCCTCACACTCCAGCCATTCCTCTCTTCAATCACTCTACTCCTTCCCTCATACTCCGGTCCCTCCTCTCCTCAATCTCTCTGCTCCTTCCCTCATACTCCGGTCCCTCCTCTCCTCAATCTCTCTGCTCCTTCCCTCATACTCCGGTCCCTCCTCTCCTCAGTCACTCTGCTCCTTCCCTCATACTCCGGTCCCTCCCTCCGGTCCCTCCTCTCCTCAGTCACTCTGCTCCTTCTCTCATACTCCGGTCCCTATTCTCCTCAATCACTCAGGCTCCTTCCCTCATACTCTGCTCCCTCCTCTCCTCAGTCACTCTGCTCCTTCCCTCACACTCCAGCCCTTCCTCTCCTCAGTCACTCTGCTCCATCACTCACATTCTGGCCCTTCCTCTCCTCCATCACTCTGCTCCATCCCTCACACTCCGGCCCTTCCTCTCCGCAATCACTCTGCTCCTTCCCTCACACTCCAGCCCTTCCTCTCCTCAATCACTCCGCTCCTTCCCTCACATTCCAGCCCTTCCTCTCCTCAATCACTCTGCTCCTTCCCTCATACTCCGGCCCTTCCTCTCATCAGTCACTCTGCTCCTTCTCTCATACTACGGTCCCTATTCTCCTCAATCACTCCGCTCCTTCCCTCACACTCCAGCCCTTCCTCTCCTCAATCACTCCGCTCCTTCCCTCACACTCCAGCCCTTCCTCTCCTCAATCACTCTGCTCCTTCCCTCATACTCCGGCCCTTCCTCTCCTCAATCACTCTGCTCCTTCCCTCATACTCTGGCCCTTCCTCTCCTCAGTCACTCTGCTCCTTCTCTCATACTCCGGTCCCTATTCTCCTCAATCACTCCGCTCCTTCCCTCACACTCTGGCCCCTCCTCTCCTCAGTCACTCTGCTCCATCCCTCACATTCTGGCCCTTCCTCTCCTCAATCTCTCTGCTCCTTCCCTCATACTCCGGTCCCTCCTCTCCTCAGTCACTCTGCTCCTTCCCTCATACTCCGGTCCCTCCCTCCGGTCCCTCCTCTCCTCAGTCACTCTGCTCCTTCTCTCATACTCCGGTCCCTATTCTCCTCAATCACTCAGGCTCCTTCCCTCATACTCTGCTCCCTCCTCTCCTCAGTCACTCTGCTCCTTCCCTCACACTCCAGCCCTTCCTCTCCTCAGTCACTCTGCTCCATCACTCACATTCTGGCCCTTCCTCTCCTCCATCACTCTGCTCCATCCCTCACACTCCGGCCCTTCCTCTCCGCAATCACTCTGCTCCTTCCCTCACACTCCAGCCCTTCCTCTCCTCAATCACTCCGCTCCTTCCCTCACACTCCAGCCCTTCCTCTCCTCAATCACTCTGCTCCTTCCCTCATACTCCGGCCCTTCCTCTCATCAGTCACTCTGCTCCTTCTCTCATACTACGGTCCCTATTCTCCTCAATCACTCCGCTCCTTCCCTCACACTCCAGCCCTTCCTCTCCTCAATCACTCCGCTCCTTCCCTCACACTCCAGCCCTTCCTCTCCTCAATCACTCTGCTCCTTCCCTCATACTCCGGCCCTTCCTCTCCTCAATCACTCTGCTCCTTCCCTCATACTCCGGCCCTTCCTCTCCTCAGTCACTCTGCTCCTTCTCTCATACTCCGGTCCCTATTCTCCTCAATCACTCCGCTCCTTCCCTCACACTCTGGCCCCTCCTCTCCTCAGTCACTCTGCTCCATCCCTCACATTCTGGCCCTTCCTCTCCTCAATCACTCTGCTCCTTCCCTCATACTCCAGCCCTTCCTCTCCTCAGTCACTCTGCTCCTTCTCTCATACTCCGGTCATTCCTCTCCTCAATCACTCTGCTCCTTCCCTCATACTCCGGCCCTTCCTCTCCTCAATCACTCCGCTCCTTCCCTCACACTCTGGAACCTCCTCTCCTCAGTCACTCTGCTCCATCCCTCACATTCTGGCCCTTCCTCTCCTCAATCACTCTGCTCCTTCCCTCATACTCCAGCCCTTCCTCTCCTCAGTCACTCTGCTCCTTCTCTCATACTCCGGTCATTCCTCTCCTCAATCACTCTGCTCCTTCTCTCATACTCCGGTCCCTTTTCTCCTCAATCACTCTGCACCTTCCCTCATACTCTACTCCCTCCTCTCCTCAGTCACTCTGCTCCTTCTCTCATACTCCGGTCCCTATTCTCCTCAATCACTCCGCTCCTTCCCTCACACTCTGGCCCCTCCTCTCCTCAGTCACTCTGCTCCATCCCTCACATTCTGGCCCTTCCTCTCCTCAATCACTCTGCTCCTTCCCTCATACTCCAGCCCTTCCTCTCCTCAGTCACTCTGCTCCTTCTCTCATACTCCGGTCATTCCTCTCCTCAATCACTCTGCTCCTTCTCTCATACTCCGGTCCCTTTTCTCCTCAATCACTCTGCACCTTCCCTCATACTCTACTCCCTCATCTCCTCAGTCACTCTGCTCCTTCTCTCATACTCCGGTCCCTATTCTCCTCAATCACTCCGCTCCTTCCCTCACACTCTGGCCCCTCCTCTCCTCAGTCACTCTGCTCCATCCCTCACATTCTGGCCCTTCCTCTCCTCAATCACTCTGCTCCTTCCCTCATACTCCAGCCCTTCCTCTCCTCAGTCACTCTGCTCCTTCTCTCATACTCCAGTCATTCCTCTCCTCAATCACTCTGCTCCTTCTCTCATACTCCGGTCCCTTTTCTCCTCAATCACTCTGCACCTTCCCTCATACTCTACTCCCTCCTCTCCTCAGTCACTCTGCTCCTTCCCTCATACTCTGCTAACTCCTCTCCTCAGTCACTCTGCTCCATCCCTCATACTTTGGTCCCTCCTCTCCTCCATCACTCTCCTCCATCCCTCACATTCTGGCCCGTCCTCTCCTCCATCACTCTGCTCCATCCCTCACATTCTGGCCCGTCCTCTCCTTCATTACCCGCCTTACTATACAGCAGCAGTGCTCAGTAAAGGTCAGAGAGAACAGGTCTACAGTATTGCAGCTGCTCCTCACATGTTTCCATGCCTGCCCCCTCTACCTCTGCAGGCTGTGCCGCCAGTAGGAGAAATAAGGGAAATAAGAAAATGGTGCTCCTTGAAAACTATTTTTTCAAAGTCTGCTGGAATGTTTATAATGTATATAATTAAATAAGCCCACCCTGGAAACACAAAGTAGGTAAATACATTAACATTGGCCTCTCTCTGGTAATTCACATTTTCTATGCCTAGGTAACCATAAAGGTGAGCAGTTTATGACTATTTGAGCTACAAGTGTGTGGGTAGGAGTGGGATAGGTATCAATCCATAGCCCAAGTGGCGCTTACAATCTACATTCCCTACCACATCTACTGTACACGCACACACATACTAAGGTTAATTTATGTTGTGAGCCAATTAACCTGTGGGTGGAAACTGGAGTGCCCAGAGGAAATGCACACAAGGGGAGAATATACAAACTCCACACATAACAATGGTGGGAATCAAGCCCACAACCTCAGTGCTGTGAATAAATGGAGCAATTATAATTTGAGACCCCTCTATAATACACTTTCAGATTATTGACACAAGATCCATTCTATGATAGGAGAGCAACACCAAGGGGTTGGGACTGTAATGCCGGCGGTCAGGATCCCACAGGTCAGCATATTGACCCCAGGATCCCAGCCTCCAGAATACCGGTGGGGAGGCGCCTGCAATGGAGCCCCTTGCGGGCTGGTGGCAAGCTGCACTCGCCACAGGTTCTATACCCACTCTGAGTGTTAGTGTTGGTCGGCATGCCAACTATCGGCATTGTCAGCGGTGAGGATTCTAGCATTTGTATCCTGGCTGCTGGGATCCTGACCGCCGGCAAATCAACTACATCCCATACCAAGCACATCCTACATTAACCAACAGCAACAATACCCTGGTTTAAAAAAAACACCATAAAACTTGTGGAAGAAACACATACAGTATGTGACTATGCAGTTTGACCCATAGATTGCGCCAGCCCCACCCCTCCCTTGGATAACACCTGTACAGACACACCCCATTTATATTTCAGTTGTGCCTCCTGTCCCCCCTTATATATTAATTTAATTTATGCCTCTATCTCATCTCAAATAATATATTAATGTTTGCTTTTATTCATTTATGCCACATGCAGTGGCGGAACTAGCGAACGGTTGGCCCAGGTGCGACAAAATGTTTAGGGCCCCCCATCCCATCCAAGTCCACCCCATCACCCCTGGAGAGGATCTGGTGAGGGAGACTTGCTCGGGGCCAGGGAAATGGATACCTAGCAACAGTGCCGTAACTAGACATGTTAGCGCTGTGTGCAAGAAACGACGGAGGCCCCCCCCTCTATGTAAAACAGGGTCAGTGTTCGCCGCAGGCGTGCACAAAAAATATAGGGGCGTGGCAACAAAATAATACCAATTCATATAACGGTGCACAGTAGTCTCCATTATTCAAATTATGCTGCACAGTAGCATCATTACACCAGGTAGAGCCCCTTTTACACATTACAGCAGACAGATTCTTCTTTTTACACATTATGGCAGACAGCGTCCCCTTTTTTACACATTACGGCAGACAGCGTCCCCTTTTTACACATTACGGCAGACAGCGTCCCCTTTTTTACACATTACGGCAGACAGCGTCCCCTTTTTACACATAACAGCAGACAGCGTCCCCGTTTTTACACATTACGGCAGACAGCGTCCCCTTTTTACACATTATGGCAGACAGCGTCCCCCTTTTTACACATTACAGCAGACAGTCCCCCTTTTTTTACACATTACGGCAGACAGCGTCCCCTTTTTTCACATTACAGCAGACAGGCCCCCTTTTTTTACACATTACGGCAGACAGCGTCCCCTTTTTACACACAACGGCAGACAGCGTCCCCTTTTTTATACATTACGGCAGATAGCGTCCCCTTTTTACACATTACAGCAGACAGCGTCCCCCTTTTTACACATTACGGCAGACAGCGTCCCGTTTTTACACATTAAGGCAGACAGCGTCCCCCTTTTTACACATTACGGCAGACAGCGTCCCTTTTTACACATTGTGGCAGACAGACAGAATATATACATAGATAGACAGATAGATAGAAAGACAGAAAGAAAAGAGTATACTTACTGTCTCCGCTAGCAGTCAGGCCCCTCGGTGCAGCTTGATGGCGGATGATGATCCCGGGCAGGGGAGAAGGAGGAGGGAGGTGGAGGAGGGAGCCGCAGCAGCGCTGTGTAATTGGTGGAGGCGCTGCTGCTGCTGTCCCTCTCCTTCACCATAGGCTGTCCTCCGCCGCTGTAAATGCTGGGATTCACTTCCCAGCATTCACAGCGGCAGAAGGCAGCCTATGGTGAAGGAGAGGGACAGCAGCAGCAGCACCTCCATCAACTACACTGCGCTGCTGCTGCGGCACCCTCCGCCTCCTCCTCCTTCTCCCCCCCCCCCCCCCCCCCGACGTGGTGCAAAGCTCCTCTCCTCGGCGAGCGGCTGACAGCTGCATGTAATGAGTCAGTTTGACTCATTACATGCAGCGCTGGATTTGGGCCCCTGGACAGTGGCGGGCCCCCTCTTTTATTTTTAAGCTGGGCTTCCTGACCCCCTGTATATTAAACTTGTGGCCCTGTTCCTCCTCATGTTTATTTAACTTATGGCCACTAGCCTCCCTTATATATTTATATAACTCGAGCTTCCTGCCCCCTCCTTTATAATATATTTAACTTATGCCCCTTGTCCTCTTAACATACATACTGAAGTTAAGACACCACCCCTCTCCACCTACCTTGCTGTTCTACTGTCCTCCTGTTACGCTTATTATGTGCTGCCCGGCTGCTCCAGAGTCCACACCAGACAGAAGAGGCTTATGTGCAGCGGCAGCCTGAGCCAATGCAACTTTGATACGGGGGGCGGAGCTTCGTGCGGAATGGGGGCGGAGCCTCAGATCGGTCTGGGGGCGGAGCCTCTGGCATAATCAGGGACTGGAGGAAGACTTTCAGACGTGGCCGGCCTGGGCTGGTCGGAACTTCGCCGGCTGCTTCGGGGTGCAGGTGATTAAGCACTGGCAGCCGGGAGGTGAGGGAGCTGAGCTGCTGGTGATGACAGGATTTTTTTCCCTGTCATCACTGGCTGCATTGCAGGGGAGCCTGTGGGCCTTTTTTCAATGGGGGGCCTGGAGCTGCAGCTCCATCCGCCCCATTGTTAATCCGGCCCTGAGGGCAGGGTCGGACTGGCTCACAGGAATACAGAAGAAATCCCCAATGGGCCCCACTGCCTGAGGGCCCACCACCTCCTCTAGGGGTCAGGCTCCAGACTGTGCACTCAAATTATACATTGTTACTCTATTAGAGTATCAGTTACCTGATGGAGCTAGACCACTAATGAACATGGGTGTTTGTTTCACTTATAGAGAAGCTACATTAACATGTCACAACACAACCCTGTTCCCTCCTCTTGTGACTGTGGCCTTTGCAGTGGTTGGAGTGGCATTGTAGTGCTGCACTCATTCACTTATACCCCTTTTCCACTGCCACAATAACCTGGGTTATTGGTGGGTCTACCCAGGTCATTGCCCAGTGTAGAAGGGTCCTTGTTACCTAGGAATCCAACATTGATAGTTACCAGGATCGGACCAGACTATCTAGGGTATTCAATTATTCGCAAATTCGCTGCAATTTTTCAGCCGGAATTTTTTTGCAGCAATCGGCTGAAAATTGGCCCGAAAACGGCTTTTCGTGGGTATGCGCGCTACCGTTTTTCGACCTATTTAATTCCAAACGTGTTTCACGTGAAAATTGTTGCAGTGAAAAGTGTAGGTGAAAATGGGGAAATCAGCTTGTACCCCAAAAAGTTCTAAACTAACATAGGAAAACAGAAGAGAAGTATATTAGAGATCACATTAGAGAGTTTTTGGGGACTTAAATTGTGTGAAATGGCTGTTATATGCATTTTTTTTTTAAAAATGCATAAAAATTATAGAAAGCAAGTTTTTTTTGTGCAAAATAAATGCTCTCATTAAATTTGGGGTACATGAAAATGGATATAAGTATATATTTGGGTCATTTTAGGGTACTTTAAACAAAAAAGTGGAAACAGACCGATTACTCCCACCTGCAAGCCTAAAAACACCTGTCCCACTCATAAAGCACCCCAATATACCTTTCCCATACCTTTAACCCCAATTTCCATGGCTTTGTACTTTTTCAGCCCAAAAATGACGTAATTTTGGCCAATTAAAAATAATTAAAAACTTCAACGTGCCTAATTAGTCATTAAGGGGGGTGTCCCAGGAGTTCTGTACCATATCCAAACATTTTTACCTTAAAATAGTGACTTTTCCCAACTTTTAACCTGCTCAGAGTAGGTGAAGTGAAATTAGTGAAAAAATTATCACCGATAAATTTTCCCGGAAAATTGAATAGGCTGTAATTGCGTTTCGCGGGAAAAGTCAGTTTTTTCGTGCGAAAAACCGGACTTCTCACGCGAAAAATCCGTTATCGCTGCTAATTGAATATCCCCCTAAGAGTGCAGTGTAAAGGGCGTGACCTGTATTATCCGACTCAGGTTATGCTTAAAAACTGCTGATTGGCTGTGTATGCAACAGTCCACCCCAAGGGAGTGTCTATGAGTGACATGCAGGGCAGACACAGGTTCAGGGCTGACCCGGGAATAACATGTGTCGAAGGTGGAGTGTAAACGGGGTCGGACCTGGGTTTTTGATGGAAAAGTGGTGTAAGCTAATCTTAAGTGATCCCAGTGGTAAGAGTGTAGGTAGTGCAGTTCATACAGTGGCCTGTATTTTGCCCCTACTAGACCTACTGCACCAGTCAGAACCAGGGTTACCTATCACATGGACAGTGCATTAATGGGGTATATATATATATATATATATATATATATATATATATACAGGATCACCATCATGTTCTTTCTTATTACTATTATGCATATGTTACATTATATTGCATTCCCAGGACTATGGTCCATGCCGCTGAGAGGTGGGAGAATAGGTACTAATTACCTACCTAGGTTTGTCGGTGGGGTCTGGCGAGGGCCCAGGTCAGCTGCTAATGGGGACAACCGACAACCACCAATGCTCACGGGGTCATACTTTTTTTTTCTGGGGGGTGGGGGTTGCCACAATTCTCCAAATTTGACCATGCCCCCTCAGTACCCAAGCCCTTGACAGCTCTCGATGGTCCTCACTATGGGCGGCAACACTCCGTTTTCTAGGCCAAGGTGAAGAGTTGCGGGAGCGGAGGTGGCAAAATGGGGGCAGCTTTCGTGAAACAGGAGGGCGTGGCATGGGCGTGATCAGCAGTGGCTGCGTGAAGTCACACGCAGCCTCCAGCAATCAGAAACATGGCGGTGGGCACAGGCAACCTCAATGCCTGCTATCAAGCAGAAATTACGATGCGATCGCAATTTCTGCTTGATGAAGGGGGGAGGCGGTGGTCAGCATGCTAGGTGGACCCCAGCATGTGAACAAAAGGATTGCAAATTCTGCTAATTAACAGAATTTCCATTCCCTACTGAATCAACCCCTATGTAGCAGGGAATATATGGATTGAAGGACAGTGTCAAAAAACAAAAAACATTTGTGGGAGTAAGTAAATACACTAGATTAGTAAAATAGACATGACCAAGGCTCTGACCCACTAGGAAACATAACTGCTCACTCCAGCATAGTGTATTCATATACAGTGATGTTACACATGTCAGAGTAAATATATAACATGCAATGCTCGTAATATGGGCTTTTTGCTCATTTTCAGCATATCTTCCTTAATAAAAAATAAAAATACAAGGCACAGTTATTTATACTGTATAATAACCAAGAATGGTCTGTCCTGACATGCCAACAGTTTCCACACCGCAGGGGACACAGGGCCTGGTTCAGGTGCGGATGCTAATGCAATCACAGCTGCGATTCCGTGCGCAGTTTAATGTGCGAAAATATGCTAATGCTGCCCAGCGCTGCAAGTATGGTGGTACGCTGCTGTACAGCGTACCGGCAAGAAATTCCCAGCCGGTACGCCGTACCGCCGGGCCATCCACCATACCTGCCTCCCGCTGGCATCTGTGTGAGGGGAGGAGAGCGCAGCGCCTCTCCTACCCTCAATACTCTGTGATGTCTGTGGCGGCTGCGGGGTGAGTATCAATAAGGCAATGGTTTGCTAGCCAATCAGAGCTCGCGGACCAGCAGCCGCGGCTCCTGATTGTCTGCTGGTCCGCGAGCTCTGATTGGCTAACGAACCGGAGCCTCATTTGAGATACCCGCCACCGGAGAGGAGACTGGACTTCACGAGCATTGAGGGGCAGGAGAGGCACGTGAGCAGGGGGGAGAGCACACTGGGGCAATGTATATCTGGCACTCTGGGGGCATTTGTGTATCTGGCACTGTGGGGCAATGTACATCTGGCACTGTGGGGGCATTTGTGTATCTGGCACTATGGGGCAATGTACATCTGGCACTGTGGGGCAATGTAAATCTGGCACTGTGGGGCAATGTAAATCTGGCACTGTGGGGGCATTTGTGTATCTGGCACTGTGGGGCAATGTACATCTGGCACTGTGGGGGCAATGTATATCTGGCACTGTGGGGGCATTTGTGTATCTGGCACTGTGGGGGCAATGTATATCTGGCACTGTAGGGGCAATGTATATCTGGCACTGTGGGGGCAATGTATATCTGGCACTGTGGGGGCATTTGTGTATCTGGCACTGTGGGGGCAATGTATATCTGGCACTGTAGGGGCAATGTATATCTGGCACTGTGGGGGCATTTGTGTATCTGGCACTGTGGGGGCAATGTATATCTGGCACTGTAGGGGCAATGTATATCTGGCACTGTGGGGGCATTTGTGTATCTGGCACCGTGGAGGCATTTGTGTGTCTGGCACTGTGGGGGCAATGTATATCTGACACTGTTGGGGCAATGTATATCTGGCACTGTGGGGGCATTTGTGTATCTGGCACTCTAGGGGCATTTGTGTATCTGGCACTGCGGGGGCATTTGTGTATCTGGCACCGTGGAGGCATTTGTGTGTCTGGCACTGTGGGGGCAATGTATATCTGACACTGTTGGGGCAATGTATATCTGGCACTGCGGGGGCATTTGTGTATCTGGCACTGCGGGGGCATTTGTGTATCTGGCACTCCAGGGGCATTTTTGTATCTGGCACTGTGGGGGCATTCATGTATATCTGGCACTGTGGGGGCATTTGTGTATCTGGCACTGCAGGGGCATTTGTGTATCTGGCACTGCGGGGCAATGTATATCTGGCACTGTGGGGGCATTTGTGTATCTGGCACTGTGGGGTAATGTATATCTGACACTAAGGCAATGTGTATCTGACACTGGGTCATTTGTGTATCTGGCACTGTGGGGGCATTTGTGTATCTGGCACTCTGGGGCAATGTATATCTGGCACTCTGGGGCAACGTGTATCTGGCACTATTGGGGTCATATGTGTATCTGGCCCCCCATATGTGTATCACGCCCCCATTTTCATTGGCCACGCCCCATGTGGCATTTGGTCACACCCATTTTTTGGCGCGCACACACAGTACCCATAAGACATTTTTTCTACTTGCACCACTGATGATGCCACCTGGAAATGTATTGAGACCAGGACCGCCATAAGGGGGTTACTAGGGACACAGCTGTCCCAGGCCCGGCCTCTCTGAAAGAGAGGGGAAGGCCCAGGCCCGACCCACTCATGCCATACGCCCACTTCCTTGTCCCCGCTGCAGTTCGTCCCCGTTGGTCCCGTCAGCCCACAGCAATCTATTGCAAGCGTCCCTCCCAAAATGGCCGCTGCCTCAGAGGTGACAGTTATTGTAGATATTAGAGGAGGCCTCCTCTAGGAGGCGGACAGCAGCCCCCGCCGAGATGGCAGACCCGTAGCGGCGGCAGTGGCCTGGGAAGAGGGAATCCCCTGACAATGAGCAGAACCCCTGACAATGAGCTGGTACTGGGCATAATATGTGTGGGGCATAATATGGTGACAATGGCATAACTGTGGGGGCATAATATAGTGTTAGGGGCATTACTGTGGGGGCTTAATATAGTGCAAGGTGTGTAATTTGGTGTTGCTCCATATGTGCACAGGAATTATATATATATATATATATATATATATATATATACATACATATATACAGGTTGAGTATCCTATATCCAAATATTCCGAAATACGGAATATTCCGAAATACGGAAATTTTTGAGTGAGACTGAGATTGTGAAACCTTTGTTTTTTGATGACTCAATGTACACAAACTTTGTTTAATACACAAAGTTATTAAAAATATTGTATTAAATGACCTTCAGGCTGTGTGACTAAGGTGTATATGAAACATAAATGAATTGTGTGAATGTAGACACACTTTGTTTAATGTACAAAGTTATAAAAAATATTGTATTAAATGACCTTCAGGCTGTGTGTATAAGGTGTATGTGTAACATAAATGCATTCTGTGCTTAGACTTGGGTCCTATCACCATGATATCTCATTATGGTATGCAATTATTCCAAAATACAGAAAAATCCCATATCCAAAATACCTCTGGTCCCAAGCATTTTGGATAAGGGATACTCAACCTGTATATAGATCTCATTATTATGTGCCGAGTGCCGCACCTTCAGCTATGATTTTATATATATATATATATATATATAATTTTTATTTATTTTTCAGGGGTGGGGGGCCCTGTCTATTTTGTTTGTTCTGGGCCCCACAATTTCTGATGGCAGCCCTGGTTGAGATCCCCACCAGTGGCCTTGCTAATGTCAGCAGCTGCATACACGCACTGCGGTGGTCACAGATCCTTCCATAGTTGACTATCTGAGTGACTCTATGGAACTAACACGCTGGCGCCAATGTTTTCTGCGTAACAGATCGCAGGTGTAGGCACAGACACTCCCCGCAAACAGCCATGACATGTCTGGGTTTCTGCCGCCATTACCTGTTACCTCCTACAAAATAGCCTCCTCCTGTCATTTTCAATTGATTCCTCACTGCAAGCGTCCTTGAAAAAGTACCTCGGCATGAAAGGTGGTGGTGGTGGTGGTGGTGGTGGTGGTGGGGGGGGGGAGGGGGGGGTCAGCAAATGCCGGTTCCAGTATACTAATATATTACAATCCGACGATAAACACCGTCTGTCCTGCAAGATGTGATCTGATAAACATATACCTTTGCCTGTTGAAAATCAGGATTAACCCATGAAAGGGGGATATTTGTGGGTATGTATCAGAGTGACCCTTGAAAGATGATTGGGATTTGCGTCCTGCAAACTGCATCATCTATGGAATGAGCAACTAATTGGTATAATTTATTACATTTTTACTGTCTTGAAACTATTACATGGTGTTATATAGTGTTGAACAATCAACCTAATATGCTAATACAGTTTTTGTAAAAAGCTATTCATTAAATTTTTTAATATACAGATCTTTTTGGAACATTTTGAGGACCACTAGGGTGCAAGAATAAGGATGAAGGAATGAAGCACAATCTGTCTGCTCCAAATTACAAAATCTATTTAAAAAAAAAGAATGTACGTAAAGCTTAAAAAAAATTATTCCATTTCCTTTTTTCATAATAATTCAATCTATATGTTGTTTCTCTTTAAAATATCTCATCCTATAGTTCTTGTTATCACAGTACAGTAGGTTCTCAAAGCTCAGTGCAAATGATGTCTATGTCCTAATAAATTTTAGGAGTTTCGTCACCTCCCAAAGCTGTTGCCTCTCCTTCTGTGATATGTGTAATCAGCACTAATTCTGCCACTGACAATTGGTCTGTAGCGTTAATTCCAATTATTGCTTTGACACGTGCAGTTTTACCTTGTCTGCATTCATCCATTCGGGTATTTGTAACTCATTCTGATAGCTCATTTTCGTCAAAGCAAATGTGTTAATTGAGCAAATTTTGTAAAGGGGTGATTAGAATGCTCTCGCTATGCCCTCAGGCCATTTAACACACCCTTTAACTGTAAGTGTTGATGTGGAATACAGCTGTGTGATCTGTGTGGTCTGGTGGTAAGAGGCACCCAAAGAGTGTATATGTTTCAATATTTTATATCAGATGTTGTTATTTCAGTCTTATTATTCACACATTAATCAGGCTTCTCACTAGTCTGAATACCTTGTAACTGCTACACATCTTCATCCCCACTGTGCAATACAAATATCACGGCGCTAGGCTACACTTTTCTTTTTGTTACATTTATGTGCATTTATATTTATTTGCATTTGTAAAACACAGAAAACACTTTTTTTTTTTGCATACTTGAGGGTTTTTATTTGTTGTCTGTACTGTTTTTTTTCCTTTTTATCACAGATTTCTTACATTTTTTTATACTGTTTTTAAATAATAACATCAAACAAAATTAAAAATGTAGTGATTTATCCTTGAACATAAAAGTCGCCAATTTGCATATGCACAATGATGGTTCTGTACACATTAAGTATCCTTGTCTGCATTTTTAGTCACACAATTCATTAACGGCTCCCGTTCCTGCTTACGGGATTTTTTCAGGCTGAACGCACTCTGTGGAATGCCTCCACGCAACATAACATTTTACTAGTAATATTTCTTTACATTTATACAGTCGATTATTCAAAACAAATATATTTTTACTATTTCTTTGCTGAATTTTTTTTTTTGCCTCTAACTACCATCTGTGTAGGAAGTGCCACCAAAATAGTTGTTGGGTGTGATTGGTGGTTGGGCCCTGGTACTAGTCAGGTGATGGGGAATATGATCATTGGCATATCTATAATGGGTGCAGTGTGTGCGAGACACAGGCCCTCAGGGTCCAGGGGGGCCCACCCCGCACACACTGCACCCATTTGCTTAATACTTACCTCTCTGAAGTCCCCCGTCGGAGCCATCCCTTCTCAGCAGCGTAATAGAGTTTGAACACTAGGGGGAACAAACTCTATTGCGCTTGCTGAAAACTCCGGAAAGATGGCACGGTGGCCATTTTTCCGGAGTTCGCGCATGCGCATTAGCAAAATCTTCGGGAAAATGGCCACCGCGCCGTGTGTAGAGTCTGTTCTCAGACTCTATTGCCGCTGCGGAGAAGGATGGGACCGCCGGGGGACTCCGGAGAGGTAAGTATTAAATCCTGTGCATCAGTCAGAGAGGAGGGGGCCCCTGAAGCAGCAGGCTACACACGGGCCTCCTCCTCTCTTAAAACGCCCCTGAATAGGACGTGATAGATCATCAACTACAGTATGTATACAGTTGCTATGTGTATATGAGAAAAAATTAAGCTTTAAAGCTAAAAGGAAAACAACAAATGTTATATACATAACTGATACAGGCATATCATTCTATGTTTAGTCGTTATATGAATGTATATACACAAATACCGTATATACACTCCTCTATCGCATAAACATAGAATGTTATTGCTGTATCTTGTATTTGAAGATAGGATTGTCCCATCTTCATTCCGCTTTAACCGTAGGCTGTGAGTCATGTGGCTATATGAGAGTTTATAGAGGCCATAATGTCATTGGAGGCAAGGCCATCCTGGGAATCAGTTATTATGTCGCGGAGTGTAAAATGTTGGCACTCTGATATAATTCCATTTTGGAACTCTGTATGTCTGTCATGTGACAGGCTACTCATTTCCTCAGAGCAGTGGCGTGCGGTGAGGTCAGTGCCTGGTGAGGCACTGCAGCCATAATGTTCGCCGAATCCTGCCGATGACCCCTACCACCGCCAAGCCAATGCCCGCTACTGCCCCTGAGCCAATGCCCGCTGCCACAGCCAATGGCTTACAAACTCGCCCACCATCAACTGACCCAGCCCTCCGCCACTAATTTGCATCACTGCATTCTCAATCACTGCCGACAATAGCCAAACACTTTCGGGAAAGCATGGAATTCGTAATAAAATTGAGCTTTTTGCTGGTGTGTTGTGATAGTCATGCACGGATCAGTGAGATCCGTGCATGCTTATCTGTGAAAAAGGGTGTGAATGGGTTAAAATTTAAAAAGAAATGCGTGGGGTCCCCCCTCCTAAGTATAACCAGCCTCGGGCTCTTTGAGCTGGTCCTGGTTGTTTAAATACTGGGGGAAAAATTGGACAGGGATTCCCCATATTTAGACAACCAGCACTGGGCTTAGTCCGGTCCTGGCTCCAAAAATACAGGGGACAAAAGATGTAGGGGTCCCCCGTATTTTTAAAACCAGCACCGGGCTCCACTAGCCAGAGAGATAATGCCACAGCCGGGGGACACTTTTATATTGGTCCCTGCGGCTGTGGCATTACCCCCCCAACTAGTTACCCCAGGCCGGGGTTCCATGGAGGAGTGGGGACCACTTAAATCAAGGGGTCCCCCCCTCCAGGCACCCAAGGGCCAGGGGTGAAGCCCGAGGCTGTCCCCAGCACCCCTGGGCGGTGGGTGCCGGGCTGATAGCCATAAGTGTGTAAATAAAAAAGGATATTGTTTTTTTGTTGTGGAACTACAAGGCCCAGCAAGCCTCCCCCACTTGCTGGTACTTGGAGAACCACAAGTACCAGCATGCAGGGAAATAACGGGTCCGCTGGTACCTGTAGTTCTACAACAACAAAAATACCCAAATAAAAACACAGCGCACACACACCGTGAAAGTAAAAATTTATTAAAACACACTTACGCACTCACACATACTTACCTACATCCCACGCCGATAATCACGTCCACTTGTCCAGTAGAATCCAATAGGGGGACCTGTAGGGGAGAAAAAAGTAAGAAAAAAACCCCAAGAGATTAGAGAGAGAGAGAGAGAGAGAGAGAATAAACAGGTGAGAAAGGGCGGGGTGTACTACTAACCTCTCCGGCAGCGTTAACTGCCTTTCTCTGCGCTCCCCTGACATCTCCTCGGTAACCTGGCTCCTCCCCGTCCCAGCGCTGTTATTCGCTTCTTGTTGTTCACATGCACTGCCTCCTCACCGCCGCAACCACTCAGGACTCAGCATTGCGGATGCCGCGCTGAGCCTTGGTATTCACTGGCGACGCATGTGCTCATATCACAGCATCCAGAGAGGTAGCTGTGACGCGGAAACAACAGGAGCGAATAGCAGCGCCAGGACGGGGAGGAGCCAGGTTACCGAGATGTCTGGGGACAGCAGAGAAAGGCATTTAACGCTGCAGGGGAGGTTAGTACATCCACCCAAAAAATGACACAAGGAATGGGAAAGAGATGAGAAAGAGAAGTGGGAGGAAGGAGTACAGAAATGAGCTACTTAAGAACAAAGAAAATAAAAATACATTTACCATGGAGGGAGGGGGGTGGGGGTGGGGGAGAGTGTGTGAGAGTGTGTGAGAGTGAGAGAGGGAGAGTGTGAGTGGGAGAGACGAACCTCGGATCAGATGTACAGCTTCCGGACTCCAGGGTGACTCCAGGTCCTCTCTTGCCGGCGGAAGCAGCAGGTGGCTTCTGTAATCATCGGGCCGCTGCAGGGGAGACAACTACATGGGGGAGGGAGGCGGAAGGCTCCGACCCTCAACCAGGTGCGGATCAGTAGCAAGTGGCCACCTCACATTCTGCCGGGGTCACGGAGGTTAACACACCAGCGGCACCGCGATGACAGGACAGGAGGAGAGGGAGGTGAGCGACGCCGCAGCGCGTGGTTGATTGGACCAGCGGATCCAGCCCTGGATCCGCTGTCCAATCACATCAGGCCCTGTCCCAGAGGCACTTCTACTAGTGCCGCTGTATTGTCGTTTTTTCAATGGGCTTTTGCAGCCCTGTCCTTGGCCCCGCCCCCCACTTTATGCCCATTAACACTGACTACGGGAGGCACTGCTAGCAGTGCCTCCTATACTAGTCTAATGTCTCAAAATGATTAGAGTATTATAACGAAGATACATATGATACATAATATGTGTCATAAGTATCTTCCTTGTATTATTTTCATCATAAATGACAGGGGAGGCACTGCCTCCCCTGCCTCCCCTGACTGCATGTCCCTGGAGCCCCAGAGCGACGGGGAAGACAAGACATTAGTCACTCACAAGTCGTCTCTTTGACTGAGATACAGTTTTGTGTTCAACCCTTCGTTAAGGGATTTCAGATTGATACTGCATGATTGGCATTTGTATCAACCAAATCCTGTCCTACAATGTTACAGGCTTTGCGGCTCAGAGCTGGATTCACCTTTTACCAAATGATCAATGTTCTTAACAACTCCCAGGATCTGTCTAGCTGGCGGTGGCGGGACATTGCACTACAATATCAGAGACCCACAGCAATGCATAGCAAGATAAAATACTTGTCAAAGATAACACTGATGTGCTGCGGCATTAAATATGTGACAACCACAATGCTATGTGAGGGACTGCTCCGACAGGAGGAGCCATTTCTGCTGGCACTGAAATCTGGGCCTTCATTAGAAGACTGGAAGCCACAGAACACTCTACTGAAGGAGATCCGATTCATTATTAACATGGACCTGCGCACTTGCATTCTCCTCTTGAAATTTTGACCATTATTATTGGCCTACCCCAGAGCCGGCCCTAACCAATATGATGCCCTAGGCAAGATTTTGGCTGGTGCCCCCTAGCACCACTGCTAGTTCCACCTCCGACTCTGCACTACTTTCCCAGCACCATCACCCCTCACCCATGGCAGTCCACATTTTGGTGCCCCTACCCCCTATATTTTAAATAGGAACAGTGCGCACATTTGGTGCACAGCCCAAAAAGGGTGTGTTCTTGCTGGGTAGGGACATGGCCACACAATAGTGCCCCCAATTCAAATAACGCCACACAGTAGTGCAACTTTATTCACATTATATCATGTGATAGTGTCCCTTATTCATGTTACATCACACAGTAGTACCACTTAACCTTATAAATATTACTCCTCACAGTAGTGCCTCTAATTCACATTACACCACTACATATTGCTCTGTATTCACATTACACCACACAGTAGTGCCCTTTCAATATGGTGCGCCACACAGTAGTGCAACTTATATGTCATGCTCGGCGTAAGTTGGGGTTCCGACAACCAAGCTTTGGCTGAAGGGACAGCTGCCTGTGAAGGGAGTAGACGAGCTGGCCGGATGTAGTTCCTACTCATGGGGTGGAGGCCTTAGTATAAGAGAAGAAGGAGAACTCCGTAGGACGGTAACTGCAGTTTTAATGAGAAGTAAACTATACACTGATCCTTGAGTGATTGAAAGACACTGAATTAAAGTACTGGGGTCTATGGTTAATGATTTGAAAAAAGAGGCTGAACAATTCTGGTTTTAAAGAACTGTAGACTGCGATAGTAATCAGAAAGACGAGGCTGAAAAACACCGGTTTTGTAGAATTGAAGACTGTGGCTTGTGATTGAAAGACGAGGCTGAAGAACTCTGACTTTGAAGAAATATTGACTGTGGCTTGTGATTGAAAGATTTGGCTGAGGAACTCCGACTTTGAAGAAATGAAGAATGTGGCTTGTGATTGAAAGACGAGGCTGAACAACTCTGACTTTGAAGAAATGAAGACTGTGGCTTGTGATTGAAAGACATCCGCGGGAACCACCTTTATCTCTACAGCCTGGGACCCTGTTAGCACTCCACGACAGGCTTTAAGCAATGGGACTGCAGTGGCGATAGGTAACCAACAGACAATAGCAACCAGAACCAGGGCACCCGGAGCAACCTGGGAGCACAGTGCTAGAGCACCTTTCACAAGAAAGTAACTTAAAGCACTGGCATCCTCTCTCTGAGTCAGCCCCCTTTTATAAGGGAAGACTACACTGGATTGGCTGGACACAGAGTGGGAATTCCCATTGGCAGATCACAGGTCTTCAACATGGCGGCCCCCAGCACAGGGGACATTCACAGCTGCAGCACACAGCTTACCCAGCTCCGGCCTCTGACTCCCAGAAGCTGTTTATCTGCCAGATGACCCTGCTGCAGCGGCTCCCTGCCGCAACACTCGGCTTTCCAGACCCTGGCCCCTGGCCTCCAAAAGCCACACACATGTCTCGGAGAACCCTGTCGCAAACAGTTCCCCACCGCCGCAGCCACATCAACCACCGGGAAGGTAACCCCCAGGGGACCATGCTGGAGGTAAGACTCCGGATGCTGACATTATACACATAATGCCACACATTAGTGTAACTTTATTCACATTTTATCATGCAATAGTGTCCCTAATTCACGTTACATCACACAGTAGTACCACTTTACCTTATATACATTACTCCTCACAGTAGTGCCCTTTATTCACATTACATCACACAGAATTGCTTCTTATTCACATTACATCACACAGTAGTACCACTTTACCTTATATACATTACTCCTCACAGTAGTGCCCTTTATTCACATTACATCACACAGAATTGCTTCTTATTCACATTACACCACACCATATTGCTCTTTATTCACATTAGACTACACAGTAGTGCCCTTTCTATACGTTACGCCACACAGTAGAGCACCTTATACACATAATGCCACACATTAGTAATGACTTTATACACATAATACCACAGTAATGCCCCTTACACATATGACACACATTATTAATGTCCTTATAAACATAATGCGCCTTACATATTATGCCAACCTTTATTAATGCCCTTATACACATAATGTCCCTTAACATATGCCACACATTATTAGTGCCCTTATACACATGAGACACATAATGTCCCTTACGCATTTGCTGCACATCATTAATGCATTTATACACATGCCACACATAATGCCCCTTACACATATGCCGAACACTACTGCACAACCAACCAACCCACCTGCACACAGCTCTCACATGGCCGCTAACACTGTGACCTCTGCCTCTGCTTGGATACAGATGTGTCCTCATAAATCTTGCCTCAATACGTCATGCAGTAGGAGATGCCTGGCATGAGTCAGCTGGCTGCTCTGTTAAGGTCGGGCGCCTTTTTTTTATGAAAATGCATCTTATTTGCATTACTATGTGGCTAGGATGCACAAGCAGCTTCTGCTAATTAAAATAATAAATAATAAATATGCCTATATTCTGTGTGTAGCTGTATCTGCATATGAAATGCTACGTTACAGTGATTTCCAGGAATACACTGTAACGTAGCATTTCGTATGCAGATACAGCGGCAGTCACACACAGAGTATAGGCATGCCGCATATCATTTTAATAAGCAGAATCTGCTTGCCCTAGGCATTTGCCTAGTTTGTCTAAGCCTAGGGCCGGCTCTGGCCTACCCATTCACATTCATTTCAGCCAGTATTCATTCTCTTTGGCTTCATCTTGTACTCAAGGCCACACAGTCCTCAGGACTGACCTGTATTGGCCAATGGGCTAGCACTTGCCGAGACCTTTTCTCTGAAGAGTTCTGTGACATGTTTTCCAAACTACATATTAAGGTGACCCACACCCCTGGAAGTACACTGAGCTCTGCTTGAAGAGAGCCTTTGGAGATGACTATAGACATGTACTGAGTTTCTATGTACCCTATAGCTTCTGGCTGTGTCCAGAGCCGGCCATAGGCATAGGCAAACTAGGCAATTGCCTAGGGCATTTGATATGCCTAGGGGCATCATCAGCTTCTGCTGATTAAAATGATATGCGACATGCCTATATTCTGTATGTAGCATTTCATATGCAGATACAGCCACAGTCTCACACAGTATATTGGCATGCTGCATATCCGTTTAATCAGCAGAAGCTGCTTGTGCATCCTAGCCACATAGCAATGCAAATAAGATGCATTTTCATAATAAAAAAGTGCCCGATGTTAGCATTGATGCAAGATTTGTGAGGACACATCTGTATCCAAGCAGAGGCAGAGGTTACAGTTTTAGTGGAAGTGTGAGTGCTGTGTGCATGTGAGTGGGTTGGTTGTGCAGTAGTGTTCAGAATATGTGTAAGGAGCATTATGTGTCATGTAAAAATGCATTAATAATGTGCAACATATGTGTAAATGGCCACTATGTGTGTCATTATGTGTATAAGGGCATTAATAATGTGCGGCATATGTGTAACAGGGTACTAATGTATGTGTGTCATTATGTGTATAGGGGCACTAATAATGTGCAGCAAATGTGTAGGGGGCACTATGTGTGTCATTATGTGTATAAGGGCATTAATAATGTGCGGCATATGTGTAAGGGACATTATGTGTAAAAGGGCATTAATAAAGGTTGTCATAATGTGTAAGGTGCATTATGTTTATAAGGACATTAATGTGTCTCGTATGTGGAAGGGGCATTACTGTGTGGAATTGTGTATAAATGCATTACTAATGTGTGGCATGTGTATAAGGTGCTCTACTATGTGGCGTTGCAAATAGAAAGGGTACTACTGTGTCGTCTAATGTGAATAAAGAGCAATAAGGTGTGGTGTAATGTGAATAAGGAGCAATTCAGTGTGATGTAATGTGAATAAGGGGCTCTACTGTGAGGAGTAACGTTTATAAGGTAAAGTGATACTACTGTGGGATGTAATATGAATTATGGACACTATCGCAAGATAAAATGTGAATAAAGTTGCAGTACTGTGTGGCGTAATTGGAATTGGGGTTACTATTGTGTGGCCATGTCCCTTCCCAGCAAGAAGATGCCCCTTTTTGGGCTGTGCGTCAAATGTGTGAACTGTTCCAATTTAAAATATAGGGGGTACAAGGACTGCTATGGGTGAGGGGTAATGGTGCTGGGAAAGAGGTGCAAGGTCAGAGGCAGAACCAGCGGTGGTGCTAGGGGGCACCAGCCAAAATCTTGCCTAGGGCATCGTATTGGTTAGGGCCGGCTCTGGCTGTGTCTCCCAGGTATACAAGGTTTACGCTGACCTATCCATTATTCAGTCTCTTCAGCCTACTCTGTGTCTGGGAGAGATCATGGATTTTGACTCAGTCCTCGCACCTCCCATGCCTCAAATGCAAACTGGAATTTTTGGCGATTTCAAGCAGCCTAAAAGTATTATTGATATCCAGCAAGGAGTCACTTTCCCTCACAGAAGGATCAGGGGAAGACTTTCATTACTTCATCCCTGTGGCTGTAAAAGTAAGTACTACATAATCCAAATCACCAAAACTGTATTATTCTTCCGTCATATTAAGCTTACAGTGTTTCTAATCAAATGTGAAGCAAATAAGTATATATATATATTATACCATACATCTATTTAACTTTCTTTTAGGATAAACATTAGGAGAACATCTACAAATTATACTGTTGCATGTACTTTTGGAAATTAAGGGCCTATTAAGACCTGATTGCTCCTATGCGAATTTGCAGAGGTTTGCGATCAGATAGTCGCCGCCCAGACAGAGTGAATATCCTCCCCGTGCATGTCTGAATACGCCTGTCCATAATCTCTGCGTACGCCGGTCAGCTGCAAATTCGTTTGCAACTCACTCACCATTGAATGATTTTTCCAATCTGTGCAGTCTGTGTGTTGCTCAATACCTACTCCTACAGTGCGATAGAAACAGGCTAATCAGGGCCAGAGCTGACGTCACACACCCTCCCTGAAAACGCTTGGGCACGCCTGCGTTTTTACTGACACTCCCAGAAAACGGACAGTTACCACCCCCAAACGCCGGCTTCTTGTCAATCAACTTGCGTACGCCTAGCGATCAAAAAAACCGCTTGTTTTTTTTCCGCAGTTTGGCCTCGTGTTTGCGCACTATGATCCATATGCGTGCGCAGTCGATCAATAATTGCCCGCCTTGTGAATTCGCTCAACAGCAATCAGGCCTGAATTAGGCCCTTAGTGACATACATTCTGCAAATTAGTTTCTAACTACAAGTATTTGCGCAATATAGATTTATTCATCACTCGTGAGCATGCTGGAATTTTAACGTGCTTAACCGTCACTTATGTGGGAGGTGGAGACAGGCTCACTGTGGTAAGATCCAACCTATGAGAATGCAGATAATCAATTTCCTATAAAATAGCATCAGCACAAATATGCCTGCTACCTGCACAGTGTAGACAATATTAGTGAAAGAAATGCCTATTTACTAGGAACAATCAACTTCACTGTGCATGTTACATAGTTACATAGTTGTTGAGGTTGAAAAAAGACAATTGTCCATCGAGTTCAACCTATATTATTAAAAAAAAATAATTATATATATATATATATATATATAAGAAGGTAAGGTAACAAAGCAGGCGGCACTCCAAGGCTGTGGTAGATTAAAGTGTATTTACACACAAAACATAGTCCAACGTTTCGGGGTCCAAGCGCCCCTTTGTCAAGGTGAACAGTGAATACAAGTGATAAAATGTAATCCGGGAAGAGGAGTGCCGGTCCTTTCTTTGCTTTTATATATATATATATATTTATTTATTTATTTTTTGTTAATTAAATGTTGTGTCCCTGGATATTTTTTCCCCGCTAAGAATTTATCTAATCCATTTTTAAACTTATTGATTGAGTCCACCATTGTTACATTCTATGGCAGAGAATTCCAAATCCTTACTGCTCTTACTGTGAAGAACCCTTTTCTCCGTTGAGTATGGAATTTTTTTTCTTCTAACCTCAGGGGGTGTCCTCGTGTTTTTTTGGTAAACAAATCATTTGATAAATCCTGGTATTGTCCCTTAATGTATTTATAAATATTAATAATGTGCCCTCTTAGTCGCCTCTTTTCCAGTGTGAACATATCTAACCTTTTAAGTCTTTCCTCATAATTCAGTGCCTCTAACGCCTTAACCAGTTTAGTGGCTGCCTCTGAACCCTTTCGAGTTCCAAGATATCTTTTTTATAGTGCGGTGCCCAAAATTGTACACAATATTCCAGGTGTGGCCGCACCAATGATTTATACAGTGGCAGGATTACACTCTCATCCCTTGTCTCCATACCCCGTTTTATGCATGCTAACACCTTATTAGCCTTTGTTGCTGCATTTTGACATTGCGTACTGCTACCAAGTTTATTATCGATGAGCACGCCCAAATCTTTTTCAACTACCGTTATCCCTACATTTTCCCCATTTAGTTTATAGGCTGCCTGATTGTTCTTAGTCCCAAAGTGCATAACTTTACATTTGTCTATATTGAACCTCATTCTCCATTTATCCGCCCAGACCACCAGTCTAGATAAGCCATTTTGTAGAGACTCAACATCCTTGTCTGAATTAATTATTCTACATAGTTTAGTATCATCTGCGAAAATTGACACTGTGCTTTCCAGTCCCTCTCCTAGGTCATTGATGAATATGTTAAACAGCAATGGCCGAGTACTGAACCCTGTGGTATTCCACTGAGTACTGAAGCTCATTCAGAGTACGTCCCATTAATCCCCACTCGCTGTTCCCTATTAAACAGCCAATTACTCACCCAAGTACAAATAGTGTTTTCTACCCCAATCTCTCTTAGTTTGAGAATTAGTCTCCTGTGAGGAACTTTGTCAAAGGCATGTACTCCTGTCTATACTGGTGTATCTTATTACAGATGCACCCATATAATTATACTTACCCCTCCAGAGTCCCACGGCAGCCAGTGTTGTAGACAGAAATCACTGAGAAAATGGCAGTAAAATGGAACGAAACCAGAGTCTACAGCGCTGTCAGAGGGGAGGTACCCCCTCCACCCCCCCCCCCCCCCCAGGAGGGCACCCCCTCCCTCTGTAAAACCTCCCCTGCCTGACTGCTTCAAATGATCTCTTGTACGTAGGTAATTGATAGATTGTTCAGTGAACATTGGGTCAACCACACTAGGTATCTAGTAAGTGCAGTGTAAACTGCTGGTATGCCACTGGCAAAGACAAGTGAAGAATCTGGGGTAAATTTACTAAGATGGGAGTTCTATTTACGATGGGATGTTGCCCATAGCAACCAATCTTATTCTACTTTTCATTTATCTAGCACCTTCTAGAAGATAATGAGCCTAATTCAGGTTGGATCGCCGTGTGCGATCCAACCGCTTCACAGACGGTCCTGGCATCTGTGAACTGTACATAGTACAGGGACCCAGGTGGTGGGGACAAGGCGGTGGAGACCCAGCAGCATCACCAACGGCAGCCCTGTTCCTACTCCATAGTAGAAGCTGCTGCTTGAAATTATTCCTACTGTAGCATGCAAAATGTGTGTACTTTCTTCAAAAGATAGCTCAGCACAACCACACACAACAAGAAAGCTGTATATACAGATAGAGCCTCCGTTATCTTGGCTGTTTTTCCACCTAAACTGAGGTTTAATCACACCTAGGCGGTAGCCTAGGTTGCTGAGTTTAATCATGGATAAGCGCGTTGAGGCACGACTACATACTCAGCATGCAATACACATATCCACCACTAGGTGGCCAATGCTCCACTAATCCAGTACTTTAGAGTGAATAGCGGCGGAATGATCTACAGTACAAGCAAATGGTCAGGGACGACTGTAATATTAATGTACACACAGACCAATGGTCAGACGGAGAGGGTCAATTAAAATATATATATATATATATATATATATATATATATAGTTTATACAGATGCAAACGAACGTATTAAAACACTTGTCAATTGCCATGTTACTGTATGTGAGCGTCCAAGTCCCATAGACAAAGCAATAGAGTAAAAATTAATATAGTGTATGCAGACGCAACTAATGTGTGAAAGCAATAATGCAGTTCACTGACGTTAAAGTATGTACAGAACAGAATACTGTATGTTTTGTACAATATGAACGTCCAAGTCCCTTAACGGCATAAACAAACACCAATGGGAAGGAATCGCTGCTTACAGTGCTTTTACACATGAGCTTGTGTATCTTCCATGAAGTGGTGTGGGCAAGCGGTGAAGTCTTCCACCTCCCATGCTGAGAGTCCCGGGTTAGATTCCCAAAGTGTAAGTGTATTTTTTTTTTCTGTCAATCACTTTATTATTTTTTAATCTATTGTAATATACCTTCACATTCAATAGAAGTGTGCACACAGGTTTTACATAAATCAGGGTAAATCTGCAGGAGCAACTCATTCCGCTATCTAAAATAAACAGCGGCAATGAGGACTCGTAGACATACCAATTAATATAAATTAGTGTATAATGATGCAACTAGCTTTTCGAGCAACACAGTACTGTAGATTGTCAGCATTGTTGTACTTTATGAGAAGGGATCACTGCTACTGTACCATTTACACATCTATCAAAGCAACTGCAGTTCTCTATCTGATTTTCATATACAGTACAGTATTGTGTTGTACATTTATTGTAACCTGACCTCCCTCCCTGTCTACTGTATGAACTGTGGAGGCTCCCAGGGGTAAGGGGGAAGTGAGATGGGGGTAGGGGAGATGGTGGCTAAATACCATGTTCTGCATTATGAGCATCCAAGTCCATTAACGGCATAAACAAACACCAATGGGAAGGAATAGCTGCTTACAGTACTTTTACACATGAGCTTGTGTATCTTCCATGAAGTGGTTTGGCAATCAGTGAAGTATTCAGCCTCCCATGAGAGAGTCCAGGGTTCGATTCCCAAAGTGCGCGTATATATTTTTTTCTGATACTCACTTTCTAAAAAAAAACATTTTTTAATCTATTGTAATATACCTGGACATTCAATAGAAGTGTGCACACTTCTAGCCATTACAGCAGAGTACGTTACAAGCTGTTTGTGCTATTTAGTACTCAAATACAAAATACTGTACAGAGAAGCTAAGCACGGTAATTTGGCATCCAGGAACTTAGTGAAGATCTTTTATCTCTCCCCATTATACTTAGAAAGAAACAGTTGCCGCTGTAGCCATTACAGCAAAATACTGTACAGAGATACTAAGGATGGTGATTTGGCATCCAGGAACTGAGGGAGGAGCTTTAATCTCTCCCCATTATACTTATAAAGATAACACTTGCCGCAGTAGCCTTTAGAGCAGAGTACATTACAAGCTGTTTGTGCTATTTAGTAGTCAAATGCAAAATACTGTACAGAGATGCTAAGAACGGTGATTTGGCATCCAGGAACTTAGGGAGGAGCTTTTATCTCTCCCTATTACACTTAGAAAGATAACAATTGCCGCTGTATGTTACAAGCTGTTCGTGCTATTTAGTACTCAAATGCAAAATACTGTACATAGATGCTAAGCTCTGTGATTTGGCATCCAGGAACTTAGGGAGGAGCTTTTATCTCTCCCCGTTATACTTATAAAGATAACACTTGCCGCTGTAGCATTTACAGCAGAGTACATTACACGCTGTTTGTGATATTTAGTACTCAAATACAAAATACCTTACAGAGATGTTAAGCATGGTGATTTCATCCAGGAACTGAGGGAGGAGCTTTTATCTGTCCCCATTATACTAATCAAGATAACACTTGCCGCTGTAGCTATTACAGCAGAGTACATTACAAGCTGTTCGTGCTATTTAGTACTCAAATACAAAATACTATACAGAGATGCTAAGCACGGTGATTTGGCAGCCAGGAACTTAGGGAGGAGCTTTTCTCTCTCCCCATTACACTTAGAAAGATAACACTTGCCGCTGTACGTTACAAGCTGTTCGTGCTATTTAGCACTCAAATGCAAAATACTGTACAGAGATATTAAGGACAGTGATTTGGCATCCAGGAACTTAGGGAGGAGCTTTTATCTCTCCCCATTACACTTAGAAAGATAACACTTGCCGCTGCAGCCTTTACAGCAGAGTACTGTACGGCTGTTCATGCTATTTAGTACTCAAATACAAAATACTGCATAGAGATGCAAAGCACGGTGATTTGGCATCCAGGAACTTAGGGAGGAGCTTTTATCTCTCCACATTATACTTAATACTACAGGATTTTGACATTCACATATCCCTAACATCAATAGACCATACTGTACCTGTAACACGTTCGTTTGCATCTGTTTATGCTGTACTATTTGCATCTGTACTGTATATCCTGTTATATACTGTATGACATACTGTAGCATTTTGTAGCGTAATGAAATGCACAAGTAAAGTAGTTCTTACGCTGTAGTTCAGTATTGTATTTTAATGGAGACCACACACATGCGCAATGGTGATTTTAAAAATCGACATCTGGTGGATGATTGCAGGTATTACACTCAAAGATAACGCCAAACGCTCTGTACACCTCCCTACGACTAGGCGCACCTCCTTGCACCCAGACATGCTGCGTATGCTCGATCGCGACTAATGCCTCAGCCAGCCAAGATAACGAAGGCTCCATCTGTACATCCATTCTTCGTTTTGCCCTTAAGGTCCAATTTTAACTTCCATTTCCAGAATACTGATGTTTCTATGGACATTAGACAGACCTGTGCCTAAGAATAAATACCTGATCGTACCTCTTCTCCTTTTACCACCAGGTCCTTCACCCAGGTCTATACTACCAGGTATGTACCTTCTCATTATAAAGAGCTGGAGCCGGATACTCAACCTGATCCCAGGATTCAGGTGGATGAGTCTGCCTGAAGTTGTGGAGGAGTTTGAAATGCTGATGGCCCGGCAAGTAAGTTGATTGCGCTATCCGTGGTTTCTAAGGATAATGCTGTGATCTATGTCTCCCTTGATTAAATAAATTTATCATATCAATGAACATACTGTCAAAAGGGAGAAAATATAACCCGCCAAGCTCTGAACGCTACCATCAATCCAGTTTGATTCTGGGAATTGGGGTGGACTAGCAAAATTTATCTCATGCCCGGGATGCAGTTAATATCCTGACTGTCAGGATCCTGGTGTTCAGTAGACCAACGCTGGAATCCCGTCAGCTGGTGAAATGCCACCGCTCGGGATCCTGACAAACGTGTATTTCCACTCGGTTGGTGTGTCCATATAACCTGTGGCGAGCGAAGCGAGCCACTGGGCCCGATGCGTGACCCAACCCTTCTGTGACTCTTTGCTTCATGGAACATCCTTGTAGAGACCTTTGAGGTAGGTGCTAGTAAAAGATTGCTGCTGGAGCATCATTTATGTGTTTTTCTAATTGTTTAGTTTCATAGCATAGTAAACTACCTGTGTACTTATTTATGTGTCTATCTAGTTATTTATTATCATTATTATTATTAATATCCTTATTTATTTGGTGTCAAAAAGGGTCCAAAGCATTCTTACATAATAAACAAACAGAAGCCATGCTCACAAAACAAGAAAAAAATCACACAAGACTTAAGGTCCATACACACTTAACGATATAATGAGCAACGTCGCTCATTTTCCCCCTCCTTGAGCGACGTCGCTCATTATATCGTTAAGTGTGTATGCCGCCAGCGACGACCGATGCGCGGCCCCGCGGGTCGGCAACGATCGTCGCTGTCGGTAGGGCATGCATGAAGGATGTGAACTGTCGTCCACGACCTTCATGCAGGGCTGGCGGGGGCGTGACGTCACTGAGCGATATGAGCGGTCATATCGCTCAGTGCGTACAGGCGGCCGCCGACCGGCCGGCCCGGGAGGGGGAAACGTTAGACGATGTCGCTCACAGAGCGACATCGTCTAATGTGTATGGGCCTTAACAGTATGAACACATGCAGTATAATAGCCACAAAAGCAGTGCCAGCTGAACCCAGTGCCCTAGATGGTCATCGGGAGTCGAGGATGGCATAAGTGAGGGAATGCAAAGCACATGAGGGAAGAGGCCCTGCTCGTCAGAGTTTACAATCTAGTGGGGATTACATCCCAGTGCGCATAAAAATGTGTGAATATTTTTCCTTTAATAGATTGCCTTTTGTTTCCTTTCCAGGTGTTCATGGATAATTTTGTCCATGCTGATTTGCACCCCGGTAACATCCTAGTGCAAGGATTTCCACAGCACACTTCTGGGTGCATCGGCAAGACCACTTTATTGGACATGCATGACACACTTATCATAAATATTCACCCTCGCCGAAGTACACCCCGGCTGGTCTTGCTGGATGCGGGAATTGTGGCTGAACTGCAGGAGAAGGATCTTGAGACCTTTCGATCCATCTTTACTGCAGTATTACTGGGACAAATAAGTAGACAAGTTTATCAAATATAATTTTTGGGACTGGTCAAAATCAAACAGGTCTTGTCCTGACATAGAGCAGGATATGAGAGAATGTAGGGGGTGGTCTTTCACCGCTAAAGTATGTCTGCTCATTCACATATATGTGTTCCTTTGTAGCCTGCCCTTGTCCACACTGATACCACAGTCCACCCATTTTCCAATAAACAATGCCTTTAAACAACTGCAATGTAAGAGTGGTAACAACTATGGATAAGACTGATGGGTGGGCATAATAGCATCATGGGACAGAGAGAAAAAAAAGATGTCAGTCTATTAAATTGTGAGCTCTACAGCCACATTTAGTGATGCCTTCATAGAAAGTACGTAAAATACTATAATAACATTATTATACAGTTATATGTAAACTTATCAATTGGGCAAGTACAAAGGGAAATGAAAATAAAAAATAGAGGTAGTTTGCATTTAGCTATGTTTATCTTTGATTTGACTAGTCTTAGGGGTAAATTTACTAAGGTGGGAGTTTTAGAACTGGTGATGTTGCTCATAGCAACCAATCAGATTCTACTTAACATTTATCTAGCTGCTTCTAGAAGATAATAGATAGAATCTGATTGGTTGCTGTGGGCAACATCACCAGTTCTAAAAAACCTCCCACCTTAGTAAATTTACCCCATAGAGACCACGGGTGTGGTATGGAAGGTAGATAGTAACTAGATCGACAGTGTCTAGGTCAACCACTATTGGTTGACAGTAACTAGGTCGACAGGGTCTTTAGGTCGACATGGTCTAGGTTGACAGGTCAAAAGGTCGACATGAGTTTTTTATGTTTTTTTAAGAGTCGTTTTCTTCGTAGAGTGACCAGGAACCCCAATTAGTGCATCGTGTCTCGTCGCTTTCGGGCAAGGTGCCTTGCTCAGCTACCGCTTCGCTCGGCACAGATTACCGTTCCAGTTGTAGTCCACGTGGATCGTTAAGTACGAAAAGGTTCCAAAAAGAAAAACCATGAAAAACTCATGTTGACATTTTGACCTGTTGACCTAAAACATGTCAACCTAGAGACCCTGTTGACCTAGAAACCCTGTCGACCTAGTTACTGTCGACCAATAGTGGTCGACCTAGATAGTGTCGACCTAGAGACCGGATCCCGAGACCACATAATCAGGTTTTATCTTATCAAGATGTTAAAGTTGCGATTGTCCATCCAACCCTTTTTTTGTAGCTTGTTTATTAATTTCAACATAAGACAAGAACTTGCCTGTTTATTTCCAGAGCCAAATTATAAAGACGCTCACATGAATTTAAGATAAATCAATGTAATCATTTTTAATGGTGGAGATAAAGGAGAATTCTGTCTTCGGCACATTTATCCTCCAAACATATGTCTTTGTTGTACTTAGATATGAACAACAGGAAAGCTGTGACATTGTAGGACTCATTTAGAGGAATTTGCACCTGAATAAACCATGTTGTAATGCAAATGTTACTTTTGTTTATTCATGCAGGGATAATGTTGGGCAGGTATATTTCTACCAGGCAAATTAAGTGTGCAAAATTGCACTTTCCAAATGATCCGACCCTACTTGTAAATGAAGCCCTAAAGTATATATGCATCAGACCCAAGTGCATCTTCTCAGATCTGTTGTAATTTGTCTGGACAACAAAACAAATATCTTATTTTGATAGCTGTAATTATTTAGTACATCAAGTGAAATTGAAAACATGGTCAAGTTCTCTACTGCAAACCTTCAGTATGCTCTAACAAGTTTGGATGGTCCTTTGCAGTTAAACAGTAGCAGTTGTGTTAATATGTCCTTCTGCTGTGTTCTGATTGGTTACTGTAGGGAGAGACAGTGGCTGGACTGATCCTCCACCATGCTAAAGTCAATCAGTGTACAGATGTACAGAGTTTCCAGTCTCAGATGGAGGAGCTGGTGAAGGAGGCCAGGAAGGATGCAGCATCTCTGGGGAAGGTGAGCAGCTGGGTTGTATACTGAATACATAACACTGTGCTACTATCCATTCTCCAGCCATGACTCAGCTTCCTGACTTGCATGTCCTCTCTGTGGTTTCTATGTTAATATTTGATGTGGTTTGTATTTCTCTTTAGCTGCAGATTGCGGCTCTGCTCTCCCAGATTTACAAACTGCTGATGAAGCACATGCAGGGGTTAAAGTGGGGGGAACGAGGTGGAACTGAGTTCCACAACATGTAATGGTAGGGGGAACTAGTTCCACCTCCTCCATTGCCCTGCACAGTAATTCCAACAGAAAAGCCCACCCCATCATCTGCATCAATCGATGATACAGGTGGCACTAGTGTTGCAGATGAGCTGCAGCCACCTACTCCTTCTTCAGGTCCTGGTGCCTCCATGGTCCTCCTCCAAGAGTTCCACCACCTCACCAGAACCACTTTAAGCCCTGAGCACAAGGTATAATTCATGCATCCATCTCACCTTCTTATTTTCTTCATCCCCTACTCCTTACCACTTTATATATAATAGGGTAAAGTAGTACAGTATTGAAAATAATATATCAGTAACAGGTCAGCTTCACAAATATAATCTTCATTTCAATGTTTCTGTTCCAGTTGTGGCCTTAATCCAGGACATACAGTATGATCTAAGACCAAAACATGTGTTGTGTTGTGTTCAATTGAATAGTTGATTGTTACATTGAATTATACATAGAAACATAGAATTTGATGGCAGATAAGAACCATAAGGCAAATACAGCTGCCCTTTAGGGTTAGGGCATTAGGGTTAAGGGTTAGAGTATTAGGGTTGGGTTAATTTAGGGGTTTGGGTTAGGGTATTTGGAATAGAGTATCAGGGTAGGTTTAATGGTTTGGGGTTAGTTTAGGGGATTGGGTTAGGGAATTAGGGATAGGTATTAAAGTTGGTTTAGTTGCTTGGGCAAAGGGTTAGGGTATTATGGGTAGAATATGTTGGTTGGTGTAGCAGTGTTGGTTAAGGTATTAGGTGTAGGGGTTATGGTTAGAGAATGGTTTGGGTTTAGGGTTGGGTTAGAGTCAGGGGGCTAGGGTTGTTAGGGTATCTGGAGATTAGGTATTAATGTTTCGGGTGCAGTTTAGGTTCTAGTACTACAGTGACTGACCTTGTTAATTTCCTCCTTATCCGGTGAAGTTGGAGAGCAACATTCCATCTATCACATTCGCCATTTGCTTCTTGGAAGGACTTGGCCAAGCGTTGGACGATACGTGTTTGGAATTCCCTGCCTGAGGTAGTTGTAATGACGGACTCAGTCAATACCTTTAAGAATGGATTAGATAAATTACTAATGGATAAGGATATCCAGGGTTACGGGGCATAGTCACGCACTATGGTTATTATAAAAAAGAGGGATAAAACGTAACGGCAGTCATCAACTTCAGTCAAAATTTTATACCAAATAATCCTGCATAGGAGACCACAAATAGGTTGAGCTCGATGGACAAATTGTCTTTTTTCAACCTTAGATACTATGTTACTATGTATGTTACCCAGAAACTGACATTCAGGAAGCAGCCAGGCATTTCCTGTTATAAAATGCCACTTCCATGGAATGAACAACATGATGTACAATGGAAGACCTAGATGAAGATTCTGTGATTCACATTTTCAAACTTCACATGGAAACTTCAGATATCAACTTGGCATGTTCCTCCTTTTTTATAAAGTACAAGTCTCCCTCTAAAGTGTTTGTGATTTAGGTCTGCAATGAAACACGTTAAGCAATGGCCCCCTACGGGGGGGGTAATTCAGACCTGATCACTAGGCAGCGGTTTTTGCAGCCCTGCGATCAGATAGTCGCCGCCTACAGGAGGAGTGTATTTTCGCTGTGGAAGTGTGCGAATGCGCAGCCCAGGACTTACTCAGCCGCTGCGATCATATCAGGCTGTTCAGGACTGGATTTGATGTCAGACACCCTCCCTTCAAATACGCCTGCGTTTTTCCTGACACTCCCTGAAAACGGTCAGTTGACACCCACAAATGCCTTCTTCCTGTCAATCTCCTTGCGAACGCCCATGCGAATGGATCCTTCACACAAACCCGCCGCCGACCGGCGATCCACTTTGCAGCTGTCCATCGCGCCTGCATTTTGCAGTGCATACACATGCGTACTTTTTTCATCAATTTACTGCATTACAAGTAACAATCTAATTTCTAGCTAATGTCACTATCTTTTTTTATCTAGTATTATCTATTTTATATTATTTTATGTTTTCAGCAATCTTTCTATCTATCTAATCTCATTTATATTTTATCTAATTAAGAATCAAGATTAGATTAGATTTCCCTCAATCTTTCTATTTTATTGTGTCTGACTAGTCTTAACTATTATACATCTATTTAATTAAATTGTATACAGGTTGAGTATCCCATATCCAAATATCCGAAATACGGAATATTCCGAAATACGGACTTTTTTGAGCGAGAGTGAGATAGTGAAACTTTTGTTTTCTGATGGCTTAATGTACACAAACTTTGTTTAATACACACAGTTATTAAAAAATATTGTATTAAATGACCTTCAGACTGTGTATATAAGGTGTATATGAAACATAAATGAATTGTGTGAATGTAGACACACTTTGTTTAATGCACAAAGTTATAAAAAATATTGGCTAAAATTACCTTCAGGCTGTGTGTATAAGGTGCATATAAAACATAAATGCATTCTGTGCTTAAATTTAGGTCCCATTGCCATGATATCTCATTATGTATGCAATTATTCCAAAATACGGAAAAATCCGATATCCAAAATACCTCTGGTCCCAAGCATTTTGGATAAGGGATACTCAACCTGTATATCTATTTTATCTATTCTCTTGTTCTCATCTATTTATCATATAAGTGAAACTGTTCTAGTAATGTTACTGATTTTTCTTATTTCTGCATGGTCAGGTGAAACATGATAAGTGATGTTAATGGGTTGTGCTTGCAGTGTTTGTCCTGGAAGGGTTTGTACAAAGGACCTTGGCCCTCATTCCGAGTTGATCACATGGTAGCTGTTTTTAGCTGCCGTGCGATCAGATAGTCACCGCCTATGGGGGAGTGTATTTTTGCATAGCAAGGCTGCGTTCGCTTGTGCAGCCGAGCTATGCAAAAACATTTTGTGCAGTTTAGCAGTAGGTCTGGACTTACTTACCCACTGCGATCACTTCAGCCTGTCAGGTCCCGGAATTGACATCAGACATCTGTCCTCCAAATGCCTCGACACGTCTGCGTTGGACTCACCACTCCCCGAAAACGGTCAGTTATCGCCCGGATCCGCCTTTTGCCTGTCAATCTTCTTGTGTTCGCCCCTGCAAAGTCTTTCTTCGTAGTTCTTGTCGTTGCCCAGCGGCGGCCGTCGCCGGCTGACGACACGCCTGCACATTTTGGCCGCAGTGCATGCGCAGTTCCGACCTGATTGCATGGCTGCAAAAAAGTGCAGCGTGCAGTTGAATCGGAATGACCCCCCCTAATTCAGACCTGATCACAGCAGCAAATTTGTTAGCTAATGGGCAAAACCATTTGCAGAGAGAATTAGATTTGGGTGGGTTATATATTGTTTCTGTGCAGGGTTAATACTGGCTGCTTTATTTTTACACTGCAATTTAGATTTCAGTTTGAACACACCCCACCCAAATCTAACTCTCTCTACACATGTTATATCTGCCTCCCCTGCAGTGCACATGGTTTTGCCCATTAGCTAACAAATTTACTGCTGCGATCAGGTCTGAATTACCCCCAATGTCTGTACCCAGAGATAAATATTCTGGAGGCAGGCAGGAATATAGGCAGAATGGACACTAACCAGGGTCAACTCCTGAACCCAACCCATCAGATGTCAGATATAAACACTGGCAGAGACTGTAATAATTACACTTGCCCTTATCTAGTGTAGTAACATCTATGCAGCTGTCAGTATTAAGCTGCAGGTGGATAACAGTTACAGAGTTCAAACAGCTATTATAGAAAACCCAGTTATAGTGAAATCTGTCTGCATATAAAGGATAATACTTACAGTATATACTTCAGTAATAATATCTGAAGGTAGATATGGTATTAATATAGACTTCCAGGTCCAAACTGAAAAAAAAATAAACAATGCCAATTGTACACAGTACAATCAAGGTTTGGAGATCGAAAGTGTCACAACTGAGGGCCTGAGCTGACGGAAGGCAGCCTCAGTTGTAGGGGCTGAGGTGTACCGGAACCTGGGAGGTTGTATCAGACCCCTGGACATGTAAGTAACATGAAGAGAAACCGCCCGAAGGCATGACCACGACAACTTGAGTAAAAGTCAATGATATTTATTTATGACAAACTCCATGCATCACAGTAGCAGTAAAAAGAAACATAAAAATCAGCAGAGAAATAATAATACAGTTCCTGGGTACTACAGGGTGGCAGGGGCCACAGAGCTCTGGTGGTATGAGACAGTTCTTATTATCTGCAAGTTGGAAAGTCCTTACCAGGCTCAACTGTAGCAATGAGGAAAGCCCAGGGTCGTACCAGCTGGTGTTCCAGGGAAAGCTGGACTGCTGTAGATAAAATGCTGCTGTGGGTACTGGTTAGAACCAGACAGGTGTTGGCACGGAGTGGATACTGGCTGGAACCAGTTAAATAATAAATAAAGCTTGAGAGCGATGCAATATAGATGAAATGTAGAATTTGAGAGCGGAGAAATAATAATACCGGTGGAGAGTGGTAAACTGCAGAAAGGACACCGGCCCTTTAAGAGAAGCTGTACACTGCTGGAAGCTGATCTGGAAGCAGGTGATGTTGTAGCTGGAAACAGGTGAGTCCAGAATGGATCGGAGAGTCAGGCTACACCGCAGATGGATTGCTGGTGCGGGTCTCTATAGCAGAAGTCTGGAGACAGGAGCTGGAACCTGGAAGACATTCACAGAAGAGAGACAAACTGGAACTAGGTTTGACAACCAAAGCACTGACGCCTTCCTTGCTCAGGCACAACCTATTTATACCTGCAGCAAGGAAGGCATTGGCTAGGCAATTATGCAAATTAATAATACTGACAACGGATTGGTAGGAAAGATCAGCTGACAGAATCCAAGATGGCTGCGCCCATGCAGACACTTGGAGGGAAGTTTGGATTGTAATCCATGTGGTCTGGAAAACAGTAATGGCGGCGCCGGCCACCGGAGACAGGAGACGCCAGGCTGACAGATGCACATCCAACCACGCGGACACAGCGGAGGCCGCGGCTGACGTAATCGCCACTCTGAATGCAGAAGCTCAGGGACGGCGGCGGAGGCCGCGGGAGACGCCATGCCAGATGTATAAGGCGTTACTGTGACTGCGTCCAGAGAGACAGGCGAGGAGGCGGGAATGTGCACATCAGGATGACAGATGGGATCCGGTCCTGGAGCGCTGAGCCAGCCTTAGGAGGCATCTGATAGGTAAGAAATGGCGTCCAGATACCCGGATCGTGACAGCACCCCCCCCTTTAGGAGTGGCCCCAGGACACTTCTTTGGCTTTTGAGGAAACTTGGAATGGAATCTCCGGACCAAGGCTGGAGCATGGACATCAGAAGCATTGGTCCATGAACGTTCCTCAGGGCCATAACCCTTCCAGTCAATAAGATACTGAAGTTGACCGTAACGGTGACGTGAGTCCAGGATCTTGGCCACTTCATACTCAACGCCTCGTTGAGTTTGGACTTTCGGAGTTGGAGGAAGTGAGGAATGAAACCGATTCAAGATTAGCGGTTTCAACAGGGAAACATGGAATGTCCTGGGTATTTTTAAGAAAGGAGGTAACTGGAGTCTGTAAGCAACAGGATTGATGACTTGATCAATTTTAAAAGGACCGATGAAGCGAGGTGCAAACTTCATACTGGGAACTCTCAACCTCAAATTCTTCGTGGATAACCATACCCGATCACCCACCTTGAGAGCAGGAACTGCTCGACGCTTCTTATCCGCAAACTTCTTGTACCTGAACGATGCCTTGAGCAGAGCTGATCGTACGCTCTTCCAGATATTGGCAAACTGATGCAAGGTGATATCCACTGCGGGAACAGAAGTTGCTGGAAGCGGTTGGAACTCAGGGACTTTAGGGTGGAATCCAAAGTTGGTGAAGAATGGTGTTGAAGAAGATGAAGAATGATACTGGTTGTTATGACAGAACTCGGCCCAGGGAAGTAATTGAACCCAGTCATCTTGAGAGGAGGACACATAGATGCAGAGGAAGGACTCCAAGTCCTGATTCACCCTCTCAGTTTGACCATTGGTCTGAGGATGGTAAGCCGTGGAAAACTTTAGCTTGACTTGGAGGACTTGACATAAACTTCGCCAGAATTTGGCTGTGAATTGAACTCCTCGATCTGAGATAATTTCTTCTGGAAGACCGTGGAGTCGGAAGATCTCTTGTATAAATACTTGAGCCAACTTGGAAGCTGACGGAAGACCGGTGAGAGGAATGAAGTGTGCCATCTTGGTGAACCGGTCAACTACCACCCAGATAGTATTGAACTTGTTGCACATGGGCAAATCTGTAATAAAATCCATCGACAAATGGGTCCATGGTCGACGGGGAACAGATAGTGGAACCAGTTGCCCCGCAGGCGACTGGCCGGATACTTTATGTTGGGCACACTTTGGGCAAGATGCAATAAACTCCAAAACGTCCTTTTTCAGAGTTGGCCACCAATAGGACCTAGAGATAAACTCCAGGGTTTTTTGGATACCTGTATGTCCGGCAAAGCGGGAAGCATGGGCCCAATGCATGAGCTTCTTCCTTAGTGTCGGCTTCACAAAACTTTTCCCTGATGGGGGCGTAGAGTCCATCCCTACCGTGGAGAATGCCAACGGATTTATAATAGGATGCTTGTCTGAAGACTCTGACTCATTTTCTTGCTCCCATGAGCGGGAAAGGGCATCGGCCTTGCGATTCTGAGAGCCCGGACAGAACTGGAGTTTAAAGTCGAATCTGGAAAAGAAAAGTGCCCATCTGGCCTGACGAGGGTTGAGACATTGTGCGCCTTTTAGATATAGAAGGTTCTTGTGGTCTGTAAGTATAGTAATTGAATGGGAAGCTCCCTCCAACAGATATCTCCACTCCTCTAGAGCGAGCTTGATGGCTAGCAACTCCTGGTCGCCAATGGCATAGTTGCGCTCCGCTGGGGAGAACTTCCGGGAGAAGAAACTGCAAGGATGTAAATGGCCATCTTTAGCCCTCTGGGATAACACCGCTCCTACTCCAACGGAGGAGGCATCCACCTCTAAGATGAAAGGAGAGTCGATGTCAGGCTGTTTCAGGACAGGCGCAGAGATGAACCTCTGTTTCAAAAGATGAAAAGCTTGCATGGCTTCTTCAGACCACTTGGACGGGTTAGCACCCTTCTTGGTGAAAGCAGTAATAGGCGCCACAATGGTGGAAAAGTCTCGTATAAACTTTCGGTAATAATTGGCGAACCCTAAGAACCTCTGGACCCCTTTGAGGGTTAAGGGTACCGGCCAATTCTGGATTGCTTGTAGTTTCTCAGGATCCATCTCTAGTCCGGAACCGGACACAATGTACCCTAGAAACGGAATGGACTTGACTTCAAAGACGCATTTCTCTAATTTGCAGTAGAGATGATTGACACGGAGACGGGACAGAACCTCCTTTACCCAAAAACGATGTTCCTCTAAATTGTTGGCAAAAATGAGGATATCATCTAGATAGACCACGACATGATGGTATAGAATGTCTCTGAAGATCTCATTGACGAAATGCTGGAAGACAGCTGGAGCATTGCTCAATCCGAAGGGCATGACGAGGTACTCATAATGTCCGTCACGGGTGTTAAATGCGGTCTTCCACTCGTCACCCTCACGGATCCGGATGAGATTGTATGCACCTCTCAAGTCCAGCTTTGTAAAGATGGTAGCTCCGCTAACTCTGTCAAAGAGCTCAGTAATCAGGGGTAAAGGATAGCGGTTCTTGATGGTAATGTCGTTCAAACCTCTGTAGTCGATGCACGGCCGCAGACCACCATCTTTCTTTTTTACAAAGAAGAAGCCTGCGCCGGCTGGAGAAGAAGAAGGTCGAATGAACCCCTTTGCTAGGTTCTCTTTAATGTATTCCTCCATAGAATGCGTCTCAGGCAGAGACAATGGATAAGTTCGGCCTCGAGGTGGAACCTTCCCTGGAACGAGATCAATCGGGCAGTCCCATTCTCTATGAGGAGGAAGGATATCAGCAGAAGCTTTACTGAACACATCCGTGAAATCTTGATATGGAGGAGGTGGAACATCAGACGACCTGGGGGAGGAAGAACAGACAGGCAACACTTTAAACAAACATGTCTCAGCACAGGAGGGACCCCATGCCAGGATTTGCGTAGTCGTCCAATCAATTGTAGGATTGTGAAGACGGAGCCATGGAAGGCCCAGGACCACAGGATGTGTGGCTCTTGGAATCACTAAAAGTGAAATAAGTTCGGAATGAAGAACTCCCACTCTCAGACGAACTGGTAGAGTCCTTAGAGCAATAACTGTATCAAAAATTTTACTGCCATCCACGGCAGTTAAGGAAAAGGAGGAAGGAAGTCTCTCGGTGGGTAGGGACCACCGTTTAACATAGGCTTCGGTAATAAAGTTCCCAGCTGCTCCGGAATCAAGGAGGGCAGTGACGTTCCGATAACGTTGAGCAACTTGAAGCGAGACTGGGAGATTACAATCTTGAGGAGATGGAGAGGAGATCATTACTCCTAGCCGGCCCTCTCCTTGGCGAGCTAGGATTTGGAGTTTCCCGGACGTTTGGGACAGGCATTAATAGTGTGAGACGGAGCTGCACAATACAGACAGAGAGACTCAGAGAGACGTCTTCGGCGCTCAGCAGGAGTTAAACGGGAACGGCCAATTTGCATGGGTTCATCTTTAGTTGGTGACAGTTGGTGAGGAGGAGGAGCAGAAGATTTTGGAGCAGATGATCTTCCACGCTCAGTTGCTCTCTCTCTGAAACGTAAGTCAACTTTCGAACAAAGTGAGATTAGCTCATCTAACTTGGAGGGTAAGTCTCTGGTAGCTAACTCATCTTTAATACGCTCGGATAAACCATGCCAGAATGCAGCATACAGGGCCTCGTCGTTCCATGCCAGTTCAGATACCAGGATCTGGAACTGTATAAGATATTGTCCTACAGTACGTGATCCCTGGCGTAAACGGAGAATCTCAGACGAAGCTGAAGTTACCCGGCCTGGCTCGTCGAAGATGCGCCTGAATGTTGACACGAATGCAGTGTAAGAAGATAGCAGGGTGTCGGACCTCTCCCATAACGGTGATGCCCAGTCAAGGGCTGAGCCACTGAGAAGAGAGATGATGTAGGCAATTTTTGTACGGTCACTGGGAAAATTGCCAGGTTGTAGCTCAAACTGAATCTCACACTGGTTGAGAAATCCCCTGCAGAATCTTGGAGATCCGTCAAATTTTGCTGGCGTTGGAAGATGAAGACGTGGAGCAGAAACGGGTAAGGTGGGTGGGGTTATAGTTGGAGTCACTGTGGTTGACGCCCCAGATGCGCCTGATCCACGGAGAGTTGTCTGAATCCCATCCAGCCGAGTAGAGAGATCCTGGAGACAGCGGATGATGTGGCCCTGTGCAGCCTCCTGATGTTCAAGTCGGGCTGCCAGTTCTTGCATCGGCCTGGCCGCTTGATCCTGGTCTCCGGCTGGATTCATTAGGTCAGTGCTTACTGTCACAACTGAGGGCCTGAGCTGACGGAAGGCAGCCTCAGTTGTAGGGGCTGAGGTGTACCGGAACCTGGGAGGTTGTATCAGACCCCTGGACATGTAAGTAACATGAAGAGAAACCGCCCGAAGGCGTGACCACGACAACTTGAGTAAAAGTCAATGATATTTATTTATGACAAACTCCATGCATCACAGTAGCAGTAAAAGAAACATAAAAATCAGCAGAGAAATAATAATACAGTTCCTGGGTACTACAGGGTGGCAGGGGCCACAGAGCTCTGGTGGTATGAGACAGTTCTTATTATCTGCAAGTTGGAAAGTCCTTACCAGGCTCAACTGTAGCAATGAGGAAAGCCCAGGGTCGTACCAGCTGGTGTTCCAGGGAAAGCTGGACTGCTGTAGATAAAATGCTGCTGTGGGTACTGGTTAGAACCAGACAGGTGTTGGCACGGAGTGGATACTGGCTGGAACCAGTTAAATAATAAATAAAGCTTGAGAGCGATGCAATATAGATGAAATGTAGAATTTGAGAGCGGAGAAATAATAATACCGGTGGAGAGTGGTAAACTGCAGAAAGGACACCGGCCCTTTAAGAGAAGCTGTACACTGCTGGAAGCTGAGCTGGAAGCAGGTGATGTTGTAGCTGGAAACAGGTGAGTCCAGAATGGATCGGAGAGTCAGGCTACACCGCAGATGGAATGCTGGTGCGGGTCTCTATAGCAGAAGTCTGGAGACAGGAGCTGGAACCTGGAAGACATTCACAGAAGAGAGACAAACTGGAACTAGGTTTGACAACCAAAGCACTGACGCCTTCCTTGCTCAGGCACAACCTATTTATACCTGCAGCAAGGAAGGCATTGGCTAGGCAATTATGCAAATTAATAATACTGACAACGGATTGGTAGGAAAGATCAGCTGACAGAATCCAAGATGGCTGCGCCCATGCAGACACTTGGAGGGAAGTTTGGATTGTAATCCATGTGGTCTGGAAAACAGTAATGGCGGCGCCGGCCACCGGAGACAGGAGACGCCAGGCTGACAGATGCACATCCAACCACGCGGACACAGCGGAGGCCGCGGCTGACGTAATTCCACTCTGAATGCAGAAGCTCAGGGACGGCGGCGGAGGCCGCGGGAGACGCCATGCCAGATGTATAAGGCGTTACTGTGACTGCGTCCAGAGAGACAGGCGAGGATGCGGGAATGTGCACATCAGGATGACAGATGGGATCCGGTCCTGGAGCGCTGAGCCAGCTGATAGGTAAGAAATGGCGTCCAGATACCCGGATCGTGACAGAAAGTATCAAATAAAACATTCCGGGGTCAGGGCTGTTAGCAACAAATTGTGGTCAGGGCAGTAGAGAGCTTGGCCAGGCCCAGGTGCTTTTCAGGGTGTGTGGCCTAATCACAGAAAGTTTGGCACTGCACCCTTAGAAAAAATACAGAAAAAATAGAACTTTCAGTGTCTCGATGGCCACACTGCAGCCCAGTATACAGCAGCGTACTCGGGGCTGGTGTAAACCACTGGGCTCCTAACCAGTGGTGCAGAGAGAGGGGGGGGAGCAGGTACTATTTACCCGGGCCCAAGCCTGATCGAGGGGCTCAACTCGGGAGTGGGGGGGGGGGGGTACTTGGACCACACTTGCCTACCCTCCCGTAATGTCCAGGAGTCTCCCGAAATTTGGGTGGCCCTCCCGCCCCCCCCCCAGCCTTCCGGAACAGAGGGCAAGTCTCCCGCTTTCCATACCAGACCCACCCGCCCTGCACCCACCTCTCGGCTGCCCACAGCAGAGAACAAGTGGGGATATGGCGACGTGATTCACAATAGATTGTAGCTCTGCCCCCTGCTCTATAGTGCCTGTTTTCTCGGCACTGTAGAGCAGGGCGAGGAGCCACGATTATGTGATCATGATGTCAAACCCCCCAGACCGCCCACCTCCCTGCTGGCCACACCCCAATACAAACCATCTCATCGCTGGCCATGCCCCCAGACAGCCCACCTTGCCACCGGCTATGCCCACGTGAGCCTACCACGCTGCCACCTCCCGGAAGAACATAACTTGGACCCCCGCTAGGCCCCTCCATCAGGCCTGTACCCAGGTAAATAGTCGGCAACAAAGAGAAGATCTCTATACTGAAGCAGGAATTATACCGGCTTGGGTGAACATCCAGGCAAGCTACAGTACTTACACTTGGCTGAACCAAAAATATTTCCTATCAGGTATCATTAAGCAATTAGTCTCCAATAAAATGGCCATTTCTTCAATCACTCATAGATGGTAGAAAGAAATGGGCAAGGAGAGTAATGGAAAATCTATTATTATATCTCCTAAGATGGACAAATTGGTGCGGGTTGGGTGTGAAGTCCCAGCAGTCAGGATCCTGACAGTCAGAAGTTTGACAGCAGAATCCTGATGGCCAGATTCCTGATGGATTCTGTTAAGTATTTTTACCAAGGCCGAAACTAGGGGGGGGCTAGGGGGGCAGGCGACCTGGGCGCCGGATTGGAGGGGGCGCCGAGACCCCCAAACACCGCCGCGGCACTTTTAAACCCCCTTCTCCCGAGTGCCCAGCTCGGGGGGCGGGGTTTCGCGGAATGACGCGATTGCGTCGTGACGTCACGGCGCAAACGCGTCATTCAACGAAACCCCGCCGGAGGAGGGAGAACTGAAGGGGGAGCCCGGAGCCGCGCAGACGAGGAGGGAGAGGCGGCTGAAGAGCGGCGAGAACCGCTTCAAATGTAAGTCAGCCCCTCTCCCTTCCTCTCTCTCTCTCTCTCTCTCCCTCCCTCTCCCCACCACCTGCCGTAATGTTTAAAATGGGGACCTGTGCCTGCGTACTGTGTAAAATGGGGACCTGTACCTGCGTACTGTGTAAAATGGGGACCTGTGCCAGCGTACTGTGTAAAATGGGGACCTGTGCCAGCGTACTGTGTAAAATGGGGACCTGTGCCAGCGTACTGTGTAAAATGGGGACCTGTGCCAGCGTACTGTGTAAAATGGGGACCTGTGCCAGCGTACTGTGTAAAATGGGGACCTGTGCCAGCGTACTGTGTAAAATGGGGACCTGTGCCTGCGTACTGTGTAAAATGGGGACCTGTGCCAGCGTAATGTGTAAAATGGGGACCTGTGCCAGCGTACTGTGTAAAATGGGGACCTGTGCCAGCGTACTGTGTAAAATGGGGACCTGTGCCAGCGTACTGTGTAAAATGGGGACCTGTGCCAGCGTACTGTGTAAAATGGGGACCTGTGCCAGCGTACTGTGTAAAATGGGGACCTGTGCCAGCGTACTGTGTAAAATGGCGACCTGTGCCTGCGTACTGTGTAAAATGGGGACCTGTGCCAGCGTAATGTGTAAAATGGGGACCTGTGCCAGCGTACTGTCTAAAATGGGGACCTGTGCCAGCGTACTGTGTAAAATGGGGACCTGTGCCAGCGTAATGTGTAAAATGGGGACCTGTGCCAGCGTACTGTGTAAAATGGGGACCTGTGCCAGCGTACTGTGTAAAATGGGGACCTGTGCCAGCGTACTGTGTAAAATGGGGACCTGTGCCAGCGTACTGTGTAAAATGGGGACACTTGCCAGCGTACTGTGTAAAATGGGGACCTGTGCCAGCGTACTGTGTAAAATGGGGACCTGTGCCAGCGTACTGTGTAAAATGGGGACCTGTGCCAGCGTACTGTGTAAAATGGGGACCTGTGCCAGCGTACTGTGTAAAATGGGGACCTGTGCCAGCGTAATGTGTAAAATGGGGACCTGTGCCAGCGTACTGTGTAAAATGGGGACCTGTGCCAGCGTACTGTGTAAAATGGGGACCTGTGCCAGCGTACTGTGTAAAATGGGGACCTGTGCCAGCGTACTGTGTAAAATGGGGACCTGTGCCAGCGTACTGTGTAAAATGGGGACACTTGCCAGCGTACTGTGTAAAATGGGGACCTGTGCCTGCGTACTGTGTAAAATGGGGACCTGTGCCAGCGTACTGTGTAAAATGGGGACCTGTGCCAGCGTACTGTGTAAAATGGGGACCTGTGCCAGCGTACTGTGTAAAATGGGGACCTGTGCCTGCGTACTGTGTAAAATGGGGACCTGTGCCTGCGTACTGTGTAAAATGGGGACCTGTGCCTGCGTACTGTGTAAAATGGGGACCTGTGCCAGCGTAATGTGTAAAATGGGGACCTGTGCCAGCGTACTGTGTAAAATGGGGACCTGTGCCAGCGTACTGTGTAAAATGGGGACCTGTGCCAGCGTACTGTGTAAAATGGGGACCTGTGCCAGCGTACTGTGTAAAATGGGGACCTGTGCCAGCGTACTGTGTAAAATGGGGACCTGTGCCTGCGTACTGTGTAAAATGGGGTCCTGTGCCTGCGTACTGTGTAAAATGGGGACCTGTGCCTGCCGCAATGTGTAAAATGGGGACACTTGCCAGCGTACTGTGTAAAATGGGGACACTTGCCAGCTTACTGTGTAAAATGGGGACACGTGCCTGCCGCAATGTGTAAAATGGGGACACTTTTTCCTGCCGCAATGTGTAAAATGGGGACACTTTTTCCTGCCGCAATGTGTAAAATGGGGACACTTTTTCCTGGATATGAAATTTATGTTAGAAAAGGCAGTTTTTCAGGTTAAAAAGTTCTGAAAGAGATATATATATATATATATACATATATAATATTTTTATTCATTTATTTATTTATTTTTTATTTTATTATTTTTATTTATTTATTGTAAAATAATTTTATTTATTTTTTGCGGGGTGGGGGGGGGGGGGGTGTCAAATGACTACCTTGCCCCGGGTGACAGAAATCCTAGTTTCGGCCCTGTTTTTACCCTAACCTTAACCCTATGACTAACCCACCCCTTCCACAGCCTAACTCTAACCTCCTCCACCCCTACAACCTAACTGTAACCCCTCCCCCCTCCCTCTCCTCCTTACAGTACTTCTGGGAACTGCGGGATTCTGATTTTAACTGCATCCTACTGGTGTGTATATCACTGTCATCAGTGAAGAATTGGGATCAGAGATGCTCATAGATGTTTCCTTTAGAAATTTCCTGGATCATTTAGATAAAAGCCCATAATTTATACTAGAGGTGTCGGACTGGGGCATGAAGGCGCTACCGAGAGGAAAGCAGTGGTAGGTTCCCATGCTTAGAGGCTTGGCTAACCATTAATGGTCTGGGCCCCTTCATAAATATATATAGTAAATACTGCTAGAGCATGCATGTAAATGTACCAGATTAATAACAGGATGCTGGCAGGATGCTGGCATTAGCATTCTGAGCAATGTTGGCATTCCGGCGTCGGCATTGTAACTACCGGGATGCCGAATGCCGGTATCCTGAATGGATCCCCACAGGACTATGGTGTATTTTCTACAATGCATTGCTGTTATTAATCTATAGATTATAGCTTGTTGAAAAAAGGAGTCCCGTCCTGAGGATAAGTGGCTTTAGCGACCCTGTTCACCTCAACAACCTGTGATCGTATGTTGGCAAGGACAGCGTAATTTAATTGATCCCAACCAAAGTTTTGCAAATCGGTGTCAAACGGCAAATTCTCCAAGTCCCGGTCGGGAGCGCTCTCACGCTCAGGGCAACGCCCAGTAGAAGGACTCCCCTCCAGAACTGTAACTTTAGCTGGCGGGTGGGCCGACCCTTCAGATAGCGGTTTCAACAAATCCCTGAAGCCTGGGAAATTGCGCCCCAAAATTAAGAGGTATGGAAGCTTTGGGCCGACGGCTGCTATTACTTCATGACAGCTGCCCCTTAAGCCAATCCTGATTCAAACTCTTGGAGACCTGTTTGCGGCGTCTGGTGTAGTTTAAGCAGCGAAGTCCCCATACGGCAGCCATCACATTGTAACAAGGTCGCCTTCAAAGTCAGGACACAGCAGGCAGTATACAGAGTTTGTGCGGGTACTTAATGGCATACCATCAGCAAACAAACTTCACACCAAACAAAAGAAATACATTGTCCAGTCCGCTGACCATATGCATGGTCTCTCAGGGCACTGATGGTCCAAGACCCTAGCACTAGTGGAAACGTTCCCTACTTGCTGGCCACTTGTCGGCACCAGTGTCCTGAGCAGTAGACTTAGCAGGGTTTAAATCCCTGCCAGTACAATTAGACCAATTCCCAGCTGTGGCTGGGAAGGTCCGAAAAACTGGACCAGAGCCTTGTGGTTGAGAGCCCACCCTTCTCTCCCTCAACCACACCTCAGAGTCCCTATCCGGGCTTTGCACTGAACAAGGTTCTTTTACCTGGCTGCAAAGCACTTTCCCTGAGGCTGGACAGCTTTGTTTTTTAACCCTCTACAGGGAAGTTGTGACCAGGGAAATACTGCATTTCCTGGTGAAACTAACCGTCTCACCACAATATCTATAATAAATAATTCAAGTGCACAGTCTGGAACCTGATCCCTAGAAGAAGGGGACGGGCCCCGAACAGTAGGGCCCACCGGCGGTTTCCCCAGTGCCCCGTTTGCCAGTCCAATCCTGCAAACTAGTGTGTATGCAGTGCCGGACTGGAGCATGATGGGCGTGCCAGGGGAATTCAGTTGTAGGGGCCCACCTTTATGGGTGTGGCTAGTCTCCAGAAAGGGTGTGGCCAGCTGCCACAGAGGCTTGGCTAACCATTAGAGAGTGCATAGTCTGGGCCCCTTGATAAACATATAAAGTACAGTATAATTCTAAGTATAGTACAAGTATTATACATATGTATAATGTATAATTTAAGTGCACAGTCTGGAACTTGATCCCAAGAGGAGGGGGTGGGCCCCCAGGCAGTAGGGCCCACCGGTGGTTTCCTCTGTACTCCTGTGGGCCAGTCCAACCCTGTATGTATGTGTTGGAAGAACATAGATGTACTTCTCACTGAGATAACCGTCTGTGGCTAAAACTAATGGCATCTGTGCCTATTAGTTGATGCCTAGAAGGTAAAAATTAAGCATTTGGTTCACAAAAAAAGAGAATAGAGCACACAAAGAACACTGTGAAACTTGTCAAGGGTTTAAGATTCCCAAGTGGGAATCATCTTGTCGTATCATAAAATCAGTGCTGACAACTGAGCCGGGCCCAGGTAAATTTTTGCACATGATACAATACTATGTAAGGTTATAAATTCGGAGGGAGATGCTGAATCTCTCCAGATCAATTTATTTAAACTGGAATCATTGGCAGCAAAATGAAGAATAACTTTCAATACAGACAAGTGCAAGGTAATGCACCTTGGTAACAAGAACAAAAATAACACCTACATACTAAAGGGGGTGGTGTTAGGGGACTCAGTACTGGAAAAAGACTTAGGTGTTCACTGTTCACATAGATAACAAATTTAGCAGCAGCACCCAATGCAGGATAGCAGCAAAAAAAGGCAAACAAGGTACTAGCATGCATAAAGAGGGGAATTGATGCAAGGGATGAGAGTGTTATACTCCCACTATATAAAGCCCTAGTGAGGCCCCATCTGGAATACTGCGCACAATTTTGGGCACCTTACTACAAAAAGGATATCCTAGAACTAGAAAAGGTTCAGAGGCGGGCGACCAAACTAATAAAGGGGATGGAGATGCTGGAATACCAGGAAAGACTTGCAATTCTTGACATGTTCACACTGGAAAAGAGGAGATTAAGAGGAGACATGATCAAAATTTATAAATATTTAAGGGGACAATACACAGAGCTTGCGGGGGATCTGTTTTTGGTTAGATCAACACAGAAGACACGTGGACACCCACTTAGGTTAGAGGAGAGGAGATGCCGCACACAGAGGCGGAAAGGTTTTTCACAGTAAGGACAATACGAGTTTGGAATTCCCTGCCTGAGAAAGTAGTAATGGCGGACTCTGTCAATACTTTTAAGAATGGGCTAGATAAATTCCTAATGGATAAGGATATACAGGGTTATGGAGGATAGATCATGTACTATAGTTATAATAAAATGAGCAAATACAACACAACGGCTGACTTTATCAAACAGATAAAACTAGTCCTGAACATAAAACAGCGTAAGGGAACACAAATAGGTTGAACTCGATGGACAAATTGTTCGCTTGCTGCATTTTAACGCTGCAGAGCAAACGGGTCCCTACTGCGCATGCGCCGGCGCCGTAGTGCGCCGGCGCATGCCAAACGGCCAAAGGCCGTAGCAGGGATGCGATCGCCTCTGCCTGATTGACAGGCAGAGGCGATTGCTGGACGGGAGGGGGTGGAACGGCGGCATTTGCCCGCCGTTTCATGGGTGCGGTCCGGCCAGCGCAGGCGTGGCCGGACCGAATGGGGGGCGGGCCGCAGCGGCTGCATGACGTCACATGCAGCCGCTGCGGGCCGGGGAGCGATGAGTAGCTCCCGGCCAGCACGCTAAAGCTGCGCTGGTCGGGAGCTACTCTTGAAGTGCAAAGGCACCGCTGCTGTGCAATGACTTTGCACTTCTGCGGGGGGGGGGGGCGGACTGACATGTGGGGCGGACTAGTCCTGTGCTGGGCATCCCATGTCAGGGAAGATGATCGTAGCTATGCTAAACTTAGCACAGCTACAATCAACTCGGAATGACCCCCCATGTCATTGTAATTGAGTTTCTCTTATTTAAGTGACTCTGCTGACACTTTCAATACTTTAGACATTGGCCTCATTGCAGTATTAGCCTCATGAAGAAACCCCATTGTAGGGTGAAAATATATATGTCAACTGTCGGCATCACAGTAACGTACAAAGTGCCTAATTCAGACCTTATTGCAGCAGCAAATTTGTTAGCTAATGGGAAAAACCATAGTGGTCATTCCGAGTTGATCGCTCGTTGACGATTTTCGCAGCGCAGCGATCAAGTGAAAAAAACGCCTATTCTGCGCATGCGCTAAGTACTTTCACACAAAAGTTTGTAGTTTTACCCAAGCTCAAGCGACGTTTTCCAGTCGCTTGAGTGATCGGAGTGTGATTGACAGGAAGTGGGTGTTTCTGGGCGGCAACTCTGCGTTTTCAGGGAGTGTGCTAAAAAACGCAGGCGTGCCAGGTAAAAACGCAGGAGTGGCTGGAGAAACGGGGGAATGGCAGGCCGAACGCAGGGCGTGTTTGTGACGTCAAACCAGGAACTAAACGGACTGAGCTGATCGCAATCTGTGAGTAGGTCTGGAGCTACTCAGAAACTGCAAGGAATTATTTAGTAGCAATTCTGCTAATCTTTTGTTCGCTATTCTGCTTAGCTAAGATACACTCCCAGAGGGCGGCGGCCTAGCGTGTGCAATGCTGCTAAAAGCAGCTTAGCGAGCGAACAACTCGGAATGAGGGCCCATGTGCACTGCAGGGGGGGGGGGGGGGGGGGCAGAAATAACATGTGCAGAGAGTTAGGTCTGAATTAGGCCCAAAATCTGTTCATGCAAATTGGTTAAATCCATGATTTAACAAATCTGTCTGAACAACAGGTTTTGTCTATTTTCCAGTGTTTGGGAGCAAATGATTGATTGTTATAATTTATTTATGTATTTATTATTTGTCTTTATATGCATGATTCATACTGTCTGTCCTGTGATCATGGTTAAACTTGATAACCTTCGATAATCTACATAGTTTTTTCTACAAAAGGGAATTGTGTATACTATTTTTATGAAAGTTGTCTGCTATGCAAAGTAGATTTTTTTAAACATTAACTTTTTCAATACATTTTTATAAAATTTTTATAACATTTTTATAACATTCTAGACAAACAAGGAGGAAGCACATAAAAGTTTATGAACAAATGAGCTATAAACATTTGCCAGCAGGCGGCAGAGTGCAACCAAGCACTTGCCACGCTGCGGGCTCAGCGGTTCATAAGTCTGAGCTTTTCAGCATAAACACACCTCCCAACTTTTCTGACTTGTAATTTGGGATCCTGCATGCACCTTCTGTGCGTGTGGTTAAAAAGGGGCAGAGATTGGTAAGTAGGCATGGGCTTGTGCCCTTTTGTGGGATGTGTCCACATGTCACAACCCCTTTGTTTGGAGCCCAGCACTCAGGCAGCTGCTGGGCTGCCCCCAGTCTCCTCTGCTCTACAGCTAGATCAGTGGTGTGACTAAGGAAGACATGTACTAAGCAGTGATAAAAGTGGAGAAATGAGCCAGTGGAGAAGCTGCCCATGGCAACCAATCAGCTGCTCTGTATACGTTTATAGTATGCAAATTCTAAATGTTATGTCAATCCTGATTGGGCGCCATGGGCAGCTTCTCCACTGGCTCATGTCCCCCAAAGTGTCTACCAGCCTCTTGCCTGCCGACAGGACACTACAGCCCACGGGTGGGACAGCGGGACAGTTCTCCAAAAAACACTAAAAGCTATTTGTTCGTTTTTAAAATTGTATAAATAATAACTGTTTTGGTTCATTGGCTGGTCCCAACGGCCCATGGTAACATTCGAGTACACGTCATCAAGGTCACGACTGGACTGTATAGTTTATGGAGGTGTAATAAGGGAGGAGGAGCTGGGAAGATGTCAAAATCCTGACGCTAGTATGCCATTTGTCAGCTGACTCTCCTCCCCCCGATCATCTCAAAACAGACCGTAGCTGGCTGCTAATGTGCCTTGCTACAGTGCAGAGTGCTAGGAGCCTTTTAAACCATTGGAGCCAGGGCCGGATTAGGGACCACATGGGCCCGGAGCTGAAAATATTCAAAGGCCTATTGTGAGAAATGGGGAGGTGTGATCAGTGCAAAGTGGGTGTGGCAAAAGCCATGGGGACGTGTCCATCCCCTACACTATCAGCTCCATTGTATCCCTAAATATGTTAAAATATTACAAATTGCATAATTTTGTGAGAAAAATAGAAATGCAAATGTAATAGTTATGATTTATGGCCAACTATGTGGCCAGCTGGTGGCCAGTGATCATCATGCTGCCATGATGATGGGCCTATTTTTATGTGGAGGCCTGGAGCTGGAGCTCCATCCTCCCATTGTTAATCTGGTTGGAGTCCTTGGATGCAAGTAACAGCGCCTCAGCAAAAAAAAAAGAAAAAATGGGCCCCTAGTCCTTGTGGGGCTCCTAGGCTTCCACCTAGTCAGCCTTGTGAATAATACGACCCTGGCTAGGCAGGAGAGTGAGGTTGCTGCCGCTGAGCAATCTCTGCTCTCTCCCTGCCCTGATGTACTGCACGGGTGGTCTTCAGTATGCCGAATGTCGGGATCCCGGCGCACAGTATACCGGCGCCGGAATCCCGACACCCGGCATACCGACATATATTCTCCCTCGTGGGGGTCCATGACCCCCCTGGAGGGAGAATAACGCGCGCCACCGTGCCTGCAGTGTGGCAAGCGCAGCGAGCCCGCAAGGGGCTCCTTTGCGCTCGTCACACTGTCGGTATGCCGGCGGTCGGGCTCCCGGCGCCGGTATGCTGGTCGCCGGGAGCCTGGCCGCCGACATACCATACTACACCCGTACTGCACACCTGCGCTCTGCTGCACTAGGCAGGAGGGAAGGGTAACAGGAGAGGTGATGTACAGCGGAAATAATGGTGGTTTGTGTAGCGTATCTTCTGTGTATTCACACAGCATATGCTCATAAAATAATGCGGCTGTCTGGAGCCATAGGTAATTTGGATGCATTGACCTTATGGGCGCGAAAGCCATTCTCACAAAGGCAGAATTCACTGAAGGCGTGTTCATGCAGACTAGCGTGTAATCAGGGCCATAACTAGGGATGAGTAAGCAGTGGCGCCACCCAGGGCACATGGCCTAGGGGGTGACACTGTCGCTGCCCCATGGTGCCTGAATTTGGCTTGCAGAGTGCCTGGAACAGAGAGCTTCTGCAGAGCCACAAGCAGGGTCCTTCGAACACCCATGGCACTAGGGTTCTTTCTGGCCCCCTGTCCCATCATCATCATATCATGGCATCACAAGTTTGAGGCTGGTTGATGGACAGGGCTGGCTTGGGCAAGTTATAACCCTGCTGTGGTAGGCTGACCACATTATCCCTTTAACTTGGGACACTCATGAATTACACAGGTTCTGTGGCTGCTTAAAACCAGGTGAAATGTAGGCTTGTAGTCAGCCAGCCACAGAACCTGTGTAATTCATGAGTGTCCCAGGTTAAAGGGATAATATGGTCAGCCTAGCTGTGGCCCTGCCTGTTAGGAGGTGACTTATCTGCACATAGAATACAGGGCAGATGCTTGTGCATGCATGCTGCCAGGGGCTGGCTGGCATCTTTCAGCCTGGGGGGCAGACTCAAGCAAATGGCCCAGCTTTTCACAGGGAATGCAGTGAGAAAATGGCCCTGGAACACTTAAATTGCACTGGCACGGGGGGGGGGGGGCTGCAGATGGCGCCCTGCCCCCTGCCCAGCCAGCCCTTGCATGCTGATGATAACTGCATCCCATGATAACTAATAGTAAACCAGGCCCAAACGCTGCCCATGTACAAGCGGATGCATGTGTGCAACTCTACATATGGACGAATATAGATATATTTCCCATGCACGTGTGTTTACCATTTTCCTTTTAGTAATGTACACCGAATTTACTTAGCAGCACCATAGTATTATCTGCACCCCTAAACAGTTTTGCACTGGGTGCCAGCCTTAGTCCATATACTGGTAACACATACGTCACTGGTATCTGTGTGGTTAGGACATGCAGCAAGGCTTACAGATTAGTTTCTCTATAGCCTGCTCTATGGGGGTCATTCCGACCCGATCGCTCGCTGCAGTTTATCGCAGCTCAGCAATCAGGTCAGAAGTGCGCATGCACCGGCGCCGCAGTGCGTCGGCGCATGCTGGACGGCCAAAGTACGTCGCTCAGTAGCGATCACCTCTGCCTGATTGACAGGCAGAGGCGGTCACAGGGCGGGAGGGGGCTGGACGGTGGCGTTAAGCCACCGTTTAGGGGGGCGCGGTCCGGCCAACGCAGGCGTGGCTGGACCGTTGGGGGGGGCGGGCCGCAGCGGCTGCGTGACGTCTCACGCAGCCACTGCGGCCAGTGGCAGCGACGATCAACTCCCGGCCAGCCGCATGAGCTGCGCTGGCCGGGAGTTACTCCAGAAATACAAAAGCAGCCCGTTTTGGCATTATCTGATTTATCTATTGAATTATCAATAATCCGTCCCTTTTATATCACAATTACAGCCTACTGATGGCAATAAAATGTTTATTATATTTAATTTGATATTAAATAGTAAAATGAGCTCATTACAGATTTACATTAATACAGTATACGTGCTAATTCCTTCTGTCCTATAATATCAGTTAATCAAACCAAGGACACTGTATATATAAATACATAAGATATAAAAGATATATGATCAAAGGTTATCAGACTGTTATGTCTGGGGGAAGAAAAGATTACTATCTAATGATGTTTTTGAAGTGGCTAAATAAGTAATGTACAAAACACATATTCAGACAGCTAAAGAAGAACGTCGGACGTCTGTAGGCAAATCTGACACATGTTCTGAATTCATCGGGTCAAACAATTTGGTCAAGGAAACAAACAAAAGATCCCATATTGACAAGATATTGATCTAAATGTAACCAATTCAAATCAGCAAACAAGCTACAGTATCATCACTAAAAAATAACAGATTTACATACAGTATGCATGTTCTAGCTACCAAAACATTTAACGGTGGATACTGTAATATTTATTAGACCAGAATCCATATTCTGGATTGTAACTTTCTCCAATACACATGAATATATTTAAAATATAAAAAAGTAGAAGTTCAAACACTAAACAAAACAAAACCTGTCAGTTAATTAATAATAATAATAATAATAATGATAATCATCATCATCATATTATTATTATTATTATTATTATTATTATTATTATCCTTTATTTATATGGCGCCACAAGGGTTCCGCAGCGCCCAATTACACAGTACATATGCACATAATCAAAACAGGAAAACAGTGACTTACAGTTGAAGACAATATAGGACAAGTACAGGTAACTAAGCATAACTACACCAGTAAACGACATAGAGATAAGTTCCAGGTGGCCAAAAAACTGCGGAATTTGGTCAGTTGAGGATAATTAAAGTAACAAAAGTATAAGCACGTGAGGGAAGAGGGCCCTGCTCGTGAGAGCTTACATTCATCATCATCATCATCTAACATTTGTTTTTAATTTGACATCTTTTCGGGGATATCAAATTACCCATGGTCGATGATCGCTGGTAATTGTTTTGCCGGGGTCTATCCTATAAGCCCCGATGCGGTGGGCTCCTCCCCTCGATGCCGGCACTTATCACTAATTATGCACCCGAAGCATAATCCATGATAAGCAGCTGCCGGAGACACGATAACAGTACACTATCTTGATGCACTAACAGTATTGACTATATATATTATCAAAGGGGTCAACCAATGCATTCTCTAATGGTTAGCCAAACCTCTGAGGGGGGTCTGGACACACCCCCTCTGGAGACTGGCCACACCCCTGAACATGGGCCCCTACCACTGTACTATCCCAGTGGGCTCTTCATTCCCCAGTCCAACACTGATTCTGTGTACAATCCAATGAGGCTGGGGGGTTTCTGTGTGGGTCTGTACAATACAGGAGGCATGAATCTGCAATATGGATTGGCAATAATAGAAGAAGAATACTGTATGTGCATATTTGGACAGGTATGTTGTGCTATATGTGGCACCTGTGTAATACGAGGTCTATTATATGGCAGCATTCTTTGCAGTATTGGATCATCTCTGCAATAAGGAGGTAGTCTGTGCAAATGTGAAGTCTGTGCAGGTTTGAAACTCTGCTCACTGCTGGTATAGTCAGGTTTGGGGTAATGGCCCTCATTCAGCATCAAATGCAAAGCTGCGTTTATGCAAATCGGGCGAGCAGGGCAGCGCTTCTCATGCTGGGCAGCCCCCACCATGAGATTTTTTCAGTGGCAGATTTTGCGATTTAGCAGAATCTGCTAGTAAAGCTGAATGAGGACCTATGAGTATAGCGGTGACAGGACCCCAAGTTGGACTTTTGTCTTTACCCAGTCTCCTATTTACATAACAAGTTATATAAAAAATGTAGAAGAATAGATAAAAGAGTATTTTATTTACCAAATTATATTTTCTGCTCACAAGACTTGCGCTTCACATGGAAGATCCCAGTAAGCTAGGATTATATTGTAGCGAGGATATAATCAATATCAAGCATCCTATTTTATGTTTATGTGTATAAGTGTTCCATGGAGTTTGGGAGTTAATGTTGTTATTTGGGGGATTTTGTTCCACTTTAACAAATCATCTCTTATAGGGATCAGCTCTCCAAGGGACCTTGTTGATTTAAGCAATACTAAGTATTGGTGTTATTTAAGAAGATTCTAATGCAGGAGATATCAGTGTACTACAGTCCCCATCATTCTCACTGGGTGCTGCCAGGGGTGTTGGCACTGAATGCTTTTAATAAGGGAAGGGGCACACACCTCTATCTTACCTCCTTGCAGCTGGGATGAAGTTATGCTCCCGGGCTCTCTGCCTATCAACGTGCATCTTACTGGTCATTACTACCCCCAAATTTCCACACCATATGTTTCTATACGCCCCCATATGTAACCAGTGTCGGACTGGGACATGTAGGGCCCACCGGGGGAATGCAGTGGTAGGGGCCCATGTTTAGGGGTGTGGCCAGTCCGCAGAGGGGGGGGGTGGCCTGCTACATCATTGGTTTGACTAACCATTAGAGAGTGCAACATCTGGGCCCCTTCATAAATATATACAGTAAATTCAGCTGCTGCATGTATGATAATGTACCAGATTAATAACAGATTAATTATAGCAATGCACTGTGATAATACACCATAGTCCAGTATAAGGTAACATATCTATAATTCAAGTGCACAGTCTGGAACCTGATACTTAGAGCTGTAGGTGGGCCCTCAGGCAGTGTGGCCCACCGGAGGTTTCACCTATACATCTGTGGGCCAGTCCAAGCCTGTATGTAACCTTGCATTGACGACATACCATTTGTCTAATGTTGCCAACTATGCTCCATTACACCCATTTACTACACTCTACTCATGTTCTTTGACTCACATAGCTTTTCTATGTAGCAGTATATATGTTTCCTTCCAGTGTAGTAAGCATACGACCTAGCCGCACATACCAGCATCATCAGCTGAAAAACGTTCTTGTTAAGAGCTATGACAACCTACAAGCTTCTCTACATAAATATAAATATATCACGGCTGTATGTGTGCATAAAACAATGTCAATATTTCTCTTCTGCTCTGCGAAAAAATCCACAGTGGAATCTGTAATCCCGCTTCACCTTTTCCGGTCAGTTGCTGCAGAGAATGAGGTTACAATAGACTCATGCACACACTGGCACACAAACCCACTCCTGCCCCCCCTCTCTCCCTATTGATTTATTTATTATTGCTGTTTGTTGTGTGTAAGACTTTGCGTGCCGTCTTCCTAATGTTTTCATCGATGTCGGGACCTTGGTATAAAAACATGCCTATCGTTGTACGCATTCCCCCCACGGTCCCCTCCACCTCTCTCTTCCTCCCTCTTCCTCTCTCTTTACTTTGCCCCCCAGCAGCTCCCGCTCCTCTGTTTACCTCATGCCTTATTTCCCCTTTTATCTTTCATGTCCTGGGATGTCAGAGGCTGTGAATTTAATATTGATTTCCTAAAGTACTTTTACTGTAACATGTCACCTCGGATTAGGAGCTGCGATGAAAGGCGAGGGCAGTCAGACGGATTTGCACGCGATGTGGTCCTCTTCTCCTTGGCTCCGTACCCTGCCACATGGTTTATTTATAAGGATGACTGAATGCAGAGTGGCGGGGGCTCAGAAAGCCCGAGGCATCTCCCTCCCCACCTGCAGCTATCTGAGAGTCCTATTGGGGGCTGTGACTGTGAGTGAGTGTGTGTATAGTCTGACTTTCAAAGCCTAAGTGTATCTTAGAGATGTATCATTGGCTGCAATGTAAACAGACAGATGAGGCTATGAATTGAATTCGACCCCAGCGGTTCAATGTGACTAGTGCAAAGAAAAAAAAAATCTGTGACTAGTCTATTCTTTGCAAATGATATGCTTTCTCTTATTATTACTTATTAAAGGAAAATTTGAGTTCTTTTTCTAAATGTTGCCCTTCTTTCCTTTAAACGGCACCTAAGGGCAATTTAGTCACATTGCCACATGGCTGACAGAACCTTGTCTACAGAGCAGCTGGCACAACTGAATGAAACTAAATGATAGATCATACACAGCGTACATGAAAGTGTAGCTACCTCAGTCATGCTAAGGTGACCGTGCCTCAGAACATCAAAACTCCCGCTCTCTGTAACTGTCCCACTGAAAACTAATGTTGTCTGCCCCTAAACAGCAGCAATGATTGATTTGCAGCGGTTGGCAGAACTCCACATAGGCCCTCATTCCGAGTTGTTCGCTCGCAAGCTGCTTTTAGCAGCATTGCACACGCTAAGTCGCCGCCTACTGGGAGTGAATCTAAGTTTAGCAAAATTGCGATCGAAAGATTCGCAATATTGCGAAAAGACTTCTCTGTGCAGTTTCTGAGTAGCTCGAGACTTACTCTTCCAGTGCGATCAGTTCAGTGCTTGTCGTTCCTGGTTTGACGTCACAAACACACCCAGCGTTCGCCCAGACACTCCTCCGTTTCTCCAGCAACTCCCACGTTTTTCTCAGAAACGGTAGCGTTTTTTCAAACACTCCCATAAAACGGCCTGTTTCCGCCCAGAAACACCCACTTCCTGTCAATCACATTACGATCACCAGAACGATGAAAAAACCTTGTAATGCCGTGAGTAAAATACCAAACTTCTTAGCAAATTTACTTGGCGCAGTCGCAGTGCGAACATTGCGCATGCGCAGTTAGTGGAAAATCGCTGCGATGTGAAGAAAATTACAGAGCGAACAACTCGGAATGACCACCATTGTTGGGTGTCAGCCCTTATGTTTATGTGACAGGACCACTTGTAGGTACTTGTACCAGCATTGGAATATAAATAAAATTCTGTCATTTTATGTATGATCTGCTACCCTCACACCGGGTATTGGTGGTCATTACGAGTTGTTCACTCGCTAGCAGTTTTTAGCAGCCGTGCAAACGTTATGCTGCCTCCCACTGGGAGTGTATTTTAGCTTAGCAGAAGTGCGAACGAAAGGATCGCAGAGCGGCGGCAAAGTGTTTTCGTGCAGTTTTAGAGTAGCTCATGCGCTTGCGATGACTTCAGACTGTTCAGTTCATGTTTTGACGTCACAAACACGCCCTGCGTTCGCCCAGCCACGCCTGCGTTTTTCCTGGCACGCCTGCATTTTTTTGAACACTCCCTGAAAACGGCCAGTTGACACCCAGAAACGCCCACCTCGTGTCACTCACTCTGCGGCCAGCAGTGCGACTGAAAAGCTTCACTAGACCTTGTGTGGAACTACATTGTTCGTTGTAATAGTATTTCGCGCGTGCGCATTGCGCCGCATACGCATGTGCAGAAGTGCCTTTTTTTGCCTCATCGCTGCACAGCGAACGAATGCAGCTAGCGATCAACTCGGAATGACCTCCATAGTGACCCTATAGTATCTCTGCTTTATTAATGTTTTATGGCAGCTCACATGGAAACCACGTGTGGGGCAGTCTGACTACCTTAGAGCAGAGGTGGCTAATGTGCAACCATCCAGCTGTGATGCAGAACTACACTTCCCAGCATGCCCTGTTAAGTTTTGGTGTTAAGGAATGCTAAACCTGTGTCAGGCATGCTGGAATGTATAGTTCCACAGCAGCTAGAGTGCTGGATGTTGGCTACTCCTGCCCTGGGGATTAGGACTTGCATATTGGGTTCAATGCTGAGGAATGTAGAATGCAGCTGTATCGGCAGTTTGGTGCACAGTGGCCCTCATTCCGAGTTGTTCGCTCGCAAGGCGATTTTAGCAGAGTTGCTCACGCTAAGCCGCCGCCTACTGGGAGTGAATCTTAGCATCTTAAAAATGCGAACGATGTATTCGCAATATTGCGATTACACACCTCGTAGCAGTTTCTGAGTAGCTCCAGACTTACTCGGCATCTGCGATCAGTTCAGTGCTTGTCGTTCCTGGTTTGACGTCACAAACACTCCCAGCGTTCGCCCAGACACTCCTCCGTTTCTCCGGCCACTCCTGCGTTTTTTCCGGAAACGGTAGCGTTTTTTGCCACACGCCCATAAAACGGCCTGTTTCCGCCCAGTAACACCCATTTCCTGTCAATCACATTACGATCGCCAGAACGATGAAAAAGCCGTGAGTAAAATTACTAAGTACATAGCAAATTTACTTGGCGCAGTCGCAGTGCGAACATTGCGCATGCGCATTAAGCGGAAAATCGCTGCGATGCGAAGATTTTTACCGAGCGAACAACTCGGAATGAGGGCCAGTAACTCAATACATTTGATGATTGTTACTAACCTTAGTTTTGAAATAAATTTCAGACATTTAGTTAATTAAGTTGACTAATTAAGTTCATTTGTATAGCTGTCCAGGGTATATAAGGTTTAATGGGCATATTTAGCAAAATTATTTTTACTAACATACTGTGAAAAAGGGTGTTTTCACACTCTTTTCACATTATTTTAGCATCACCTGAAAAACTAAAATGTGATCTGCTTGAATTTACTAAGGGGAATTGTGAAAAAAAAACACTGGAGGAGGGGAAGGGGAGAGCCCTGCAATAACGTGCTATCTGGCGATGGTGAGCCGGCCACTGTAATCAGCTCTGTGGTCTAAATAGACAACAATGGGGGGGGTTATTCCGAGTTGATCGCTAGCTAGTTTTAGCAGCCGCGCAAACGCTATGCCGCCGCCCACTGGGGAGTGTATTTTAGCTTGGCAGAAGTGCGAACGCTTGTGCAGCCGAGATCTACAAAAACAGTTTGTGCAGTTTCTGAGTAGCACTGAACCTACTCAGCACTGGCGATCACTTCAGCCTATTCATGTCCGGATTTGACGACATACAGCCGCCCAGCGAACGGCCAGCCACGCCTGCGATTTTTCAGACACACCTGCGTTTTTGCAAACACTCCCTGAAAACGGTCAGCTGACACCCAGAAACGCCCCCTTCCTGTCAATCTTCTTGCGGCCGTCAGTGAGACTGAAAACTTCGCTAGAACCTGTGCAAAACCACAAAGGCCTTTGTACCCGTACGATGTGCGTGCGCATTGTGGGGCATACTCATGCGCAGAAATGCCGATTTTAAGCCTGATCGCTGCACTTGCGAACAACGGCAGCTAGCGATAAACTCGGAATGACCCCCAATGAGGAGTTCCGCCAACAGCTGGAAATCATTGTTGCTGTTTAGGAGTGTCCAACATCAACATTGCGCCCATCTCTGAACAAGACCACAAGGGGTCATTCCGAGTTGTTCGCTCATTATTTTTTTTCGCTACGGAGCGATTAGTCGCAAACTGCGCATGCGCAATGTTCGCAGTGCGCCTGCGCCAAGTAAATTAGCACAAAAGTTTGTTATTTTACTCACGGCCTAACAAGGTTTTTTCATCATTCTGCTGATCGTAGTGTGATTGACAGGAAGTGGGTGTTTCTGGGCAGAAACTCACCGTTTTCTGGGAGGATGCGGAAAAACGCAGGTTGTCAGGCAAAAACGCGGGAGTGTCTGGAGAAACGGGGGAGTGGCTGGGCGAACGCTGGGTGTGTTTGTGACATCAAACCAGGAACGAAAAGGACTGAGCTGATCGCAGTGTAGGAGTAAGTCTCGAGCTACTCAGAAACTGCTAAGAAATTTCTATTCGCAATTCTGCTAATCTTTCGTTCGCAATTCTGCTATGCAAAGATACACTCCCAGAGGGCGGCGGCTTAGCGTGTGCAATGCTGCTAAAAGCAGCTAGCGAGCGAACAACTCGGAATGAGGGCCACAGTGCACTTAGATTCCCGGTAACAATCTTTGTGGTTTGGGAATGCAGGTGACTTTTTTCTTTTTTTCTCTGGGGAATATAATAATTGCATGTGCACTGGAGAATGCTACATAGCTAACTGTGATTGGACAAAAAGCTCAATATTTATAGAAAGAACTGTACACCTGTTGTTTGTAGCTAGCTATAGTTACCTTTTTATCAATATTGTTACTGCACAGGAACGGAACGATATTTTAGCAAGATAATTCACTTACAAATGTGTTTTTACAAGGAAGGAACATGCATAGGAAATAGATATACTAAAGCCCATGATATCGCATGAATAGTGAGGTGAGTCTGAGCTTGGACACAAGTAGGCAGATTCCCTGGATATCTGCAAGCTGCTCATGCACAGCAGAAAGTAAATGCAGACTGTGCCGCGCCATGTAAATGCACAAGGGCCCTCATTCCGAGTTGTTCGCTCGCAAGCTGCTTTTAGCAGCATTACACACGCTAAGCCGCCGCCTACTGGGAGTGAATCTTAGCATAGTAGATTTGCGAACGAAAGATTAGCAGATTTGCGAATAGACAGTTCTTAGCAGTTTCTGAGTAGCTCGAGACTTACTCTGCCACTGTGATCAGTTCAGTCAGTTTCGTTCCTGGTTTGACGTCACAAACACACCCAGCGTTCGCCCAGTCACTCCCCCGTTTCTCCAGCCACTCACGCGTTTTTCCCAGAAACGACAGCGTTTTTCCGCACACTCCCATAAAACGGGCAGTTTCCGCCCAGAAACACCCACTTCCTGTCAATCACACTACGATCACCAGAACGAAGAAAAAACCTCGTAATGTCGTGAGTAAAATACCTAACTGAATAGCAAATTTACTTGGCGCAGTCGCACGGCGGACATTGTGCATGCGCATTAGCGACTAATCGCTCCGTTGCGAAAAAAAATAACGAGCGATCAACTCGGAATTGCCCCAAGGACGGGAATGGCTGGATCAGTCCGTCAATGGATCACACCTTCAGCAGAATAGGCATTTCTCAGCGGCAAGTGAATGGAACTGATCAGTCTTCTAGTTCTTTTGGCGTCCCGGGCGGAGAATAGGGGTGTGGCTACATACAGGGGGCATGGTCACTTACGCCCCCTGTAGAGTTGTGCCCCTATTTGTGCCCCCTGTAGAGTAGCGCCGCTTGCACACACACACAAAATAATACTTACAATCCCCGCTCCTGATTCCCGACCGCTGCAGACCTCCGCCGGCGCCGCTCCTCTCCTCGGATCTATGGGAGAGACGTCATGATGTCTCTCCCATAGCACAGCATACACAGACACTAGAGGTCAAATATGACCCCTAGCGTCTGTCAGTCCCACAATGCTGTGCAGTGCGCGATGACGTAATCGCGCACCGCACAGCAAAGGTCCTCTCCACGAAGGGAAACTAGACGCGTAGCGTCTAGTTCCCTTCACAGCGGGGGACACAGCGGGAGGCACAGTAGCGGATCTTGCCATGGTACAGCGCCCTCCGGATGGCACCGGCGCCCTCCGGAAGCGGCGCCCCGGGCAAAAGTCCTGCTTGCCCGTGGCAAGATCCGCTACTGGTTGGGGTGTAGGCCAACTTTCATCCCTGTTTGGAGCATACATACAGACAGGGCTGTGTTAACAGCATAATAGGCCCTGGGCAAAGCAATTTACTGGGGCCACTACCCACCCATTCATGGGAACCAATAAAAGAAAAGAATCATAACATGCCCCTCTTGCGGTCCTGCGCTGTCTTTCCACATGCTTCCATACAGTGAATGGCTGTCAGCACTCTGATTGGTGGATAGCTCCAGCCATCTACCAACCAGCATGCTGACAACCATTCACTGTTTGGCTGGGAGGCAGGTAGAGAATTCTGCCTCGCTGCTCTGTTTGTGTGACCACCATCCGCCCCTGCTCGAAGACCCGTACAATTGTGGGGACCTAGGCAGCTGCCCAGTGTCCCTATACAATAAGATGACTGTGTCTTCTGCAGCCAGCATGGTATGGGTGTAAGTTCAGATACCAATGATGCAGATGGCAAAACAGTGGGCTATCCTGCCATGCTGATGAACATGAATGGATAATTGGCATAAACAGGTGGATATTTGCATTAGCATAAGGTAGCGAACAGGTGAGTGCAGATATACAGAAATGTGGCCACAGATGTATCTGACTTAGAGGGGGAGATGTATTAAACCTTGAAGAGAGCTAAAGCACCAGCCTATCACCTCCTATAATTTTTCAAAAACAGTCTGTAAAAAAGTTAGAAGCTGATTGGTTGTATCTCTCTCCCCTTTATCTCTCTCATATGCTTGATACATCTCCCCCACAAATTAGGTCCAGTGTCCACAAGTGGATAAAGCTGTGTTGCATGCCATTAGACAGGGATGCTATCTGTGTGTCTGTTCTGCACACATCCATTAGTGGAGAGATTAGAACCTTTTTATTTCTCATCATAACCTTAAGGGAAGGGTGTACCAGGTAACCAAGTGTTCCCAAAGTGCCAAGGGTCATGTCTGCAGCGCCCACCTAAAACTCTGTCCCCTAGATGGGTTGTAATAACTAATTTGTGGGATGGGAACCGTCAAACTGATGTCCAGGCCAGAGTTCTCCCTAATATAGAACCGCAGAGTACCACCTTTCCCAAGGAACAACCGATAAGCCATCTTCCCTTAACGTCAACACCGGCTGTGATTCAATCAAATTGAATAACTTTACATATGAATATTTTATTTCTCCAATTATATATTTTTAGATTATTTAAACTACACATTTCTTTAACATGAAAGTGGATCTGAAAGTCCAAGTCTGGTCTTTCCATTCACTTGTTTAAGCAAGGGGGTGGGCAGAGGGCGGGAGGAAGGATGCATTTCTGAAACAAAGGGGTGTCGCCCCCATTTTTTCGGAGGGAAGAGTCCATGGTCTGCATGTCACCCCCCAGACTTTCTGTCCTCGCAGCCCCTACTTTCGTTGGCCTGTTGCGCAGCTGAGACTTATGGTGGGTACATACTGATAGATATAGCTGCAGATCATTTGATCGGCAGATATATCTATGGACGGATCGGGCAGTGTGCTGTGCATACACACTGCCCGATCTATTGGGGACTGACGTCATGAACAGGGCGGTGCGTGTAAACACGCCCGCTCAGTTCAGCGGTCAATCACCGCCGGCTGCCGCGGCATGTGTACGGGCGGTCGGCTGGTCGCCCGTACACACACAGCGATGAGCCAATATATCAGTAGATATATTGACTGTCGGCTGTGCTGCAGGGCCGACGCGATATGTCTGTGAATGACGGAGTTCACAGACATATCGCCCGTACACACTGGCCGACGGACCCGCAATATATCAGCCGTTCAATAGAACGGTCGATATATCGGCCAGTGTGTACGGGCCTTTACTCAGCTGGCGGATAGTGGTGATGTTGGATACCAGCTTACGACGTCGGTTGCATGCTGGGATCACCGTTGCACACAGGAGACATCTCCTGCATGCAGCATGCCCCTTCTAGAGATGGGATGAAAATTTAGTGCAGCTTTTAACTTCCGCCCATCTTTGAATCAGGCCCTTTACCCCAATTTGGGGGTGGTTAGGTTGGTTCGAGATATTTCCCAGGACATCGATTCTAAACTTCCAGAAGAATTGTGTCAGTGTATTGCTTATTGTACATTCTCAAACCGGCAAAGCACAAAAAAGCACAATGTTTTTGCAAGCCAATTGCTTTTTGTATGATATAGCCTATACCTATCATACTGTCCTTTTCCAAAAAAATAGTTACTCAACTTATGTGAAGAATTTTTATTTTTATTGAATTTTTGACAACATGAAAGCAAAGAGTGCTGATTGTGCACTATTACACCATTGGGAAGCCATTGTATGAATTAAAACATAGAAAATGTATTCACATGTAAAATGTAAATATAAGGATAAAATAGCAAAGGTGTGCTGACCTATAGCAGATAAAAGCAATATTTCTCACCAGAATGTAGTTAAATAACTTATACTGAGAAGAAACTGTACTCATCTGTAACTACGTATCTAGAAAATACATATAAGCTAACAGTTCAATTTGACTCCAAATTAAGGGAAATATAGAAAATGAATCCACAACGGATTGTCCCTCTTTTTTTTAATGAGTCCAAAAAGAGTATAATCTCACACTATGCTGTAACTCTGTATGCTACGCGCCTTACCCCCGCACAGTATACCCTGCTCCCAGAACAGCCTTATCTGGCTGCCAGCGCCGCCATCTCTCCAGTGTCTTTGGAAAGGTGGTACAGGAGGTGGCAAAGACTCTAGCGCCACCATTATACCTCAGTGATGTTATTCCTTCATGCTAAATTTATAACCCCAACGTGGTTCACCAACAATATGGCTGCCTCCACAGGCATGCCTTCAGTGTCTACTCTAGCACTCCCAGGAGACCAGCCTACTGATTTCTGTCCTCTTCTACAATCAAGTGGATGTGACACCTGGCTGTGGCAATTGTGTCATTTTCTTTCTTGCTCTGCAAACTGCTGCCGAATGGAAGAAATGATGTAATCACATAGCAGAGGTAGCGGTCGTGATTACCTGCGTCATACACCCATGTCTCCCACATGGATCTCCCTTCCAGTTCCAGGATCTTCCAGAAAGGAGGGGATAAATAGTAACCTACTGTAAATACACTTCAGTGGACAAATTTGTACAACATCTACACTACTTCTGCTGTCACAGTGGGGGTAATTCCAAGTTGATCGCAGCAGGAAATCTTTTAGCAGTTGGGCAAAACCACGTGCACTGCAGGGGAGGCAGATATAACATGTGCAGAGAGAGTTAGATTTGGGTGTGGTGTGTTCAATCTGCAATCTAATTTGCAGTGTAAAAATAAAGCAGCCAGTATTTACCCTGCACAGAAACAAAATAACCTACCCAAATCTAACTCTTTCTGCACATGTTATATCTGCCTCCCCTGCAGTGCACATGGTTTTGCCCAACTGCTAACAAAATTCCTGCTGCGATCAACTTGGAATTACCCCCATAATTATGACTTTTAATTGTTTACCCTACTCCTGAGCTACCTACCCTTCTTCCTTCTTGCGGCCTGCTTTGGATAGATTAGGATGTTGCTGCTCAAGAGCCTGCGTGACTGAATTCTGTGGGCCTGGGTACTCAGCAATGTCAGTATTGTTCTGTGCAGAGCAGTGTACACCAACAGAGTCCTACTGCAACAAAAGATAAAAACAGCAAAACGGATTTTTATTTTCTGAAAAGCAGAGTAAAGGTTCTCCTGCTGCTTTTACTTCTCTTTTTTCCCATTTCCACTCTCTCTCTGCAGGCTGGCCTTTCTAATTCAATATATATTTTTTAATGTTATATCTCTCGCAACTTTTAAAGGATCTGGGACAATGCATTCGTATCTGCAGAAATAGCAAGTTCAATTTCCAAGCTGCAGGATCCCTTTCCAACACCCAAATCTCCAATTCAGAGTTGTTTCACTTATTCTCAGATGTCTGTGTTCTCTCTCAATTTTCCCCTTCTCCACTGAAAGCAGCGCACGGCGAGCTGCCTATTACAACCTCAATACTGCTGATTAGATGCTGGGGCTTTTTATATAAGCCTCTTATTCCTTGCACCTCTGTGCTCCCATCACAAAAGAACATTGAATAGGCTTCTGAGCACTGATCAGCGCTAAGCAGAGGCTGACTGGCAGCTTTTTGACTGGGGGGAAAAATTAGTCTTACGTACTCATATAACAAGCTAGGAACGGGCTGGACATCTTATGGTCAGTCTGTTAATGAGAAAGAATAGCAGCACTTTGTGGAAGAAAAACACTTCAACCACCTCGGAACCTCTTGGATAGAGGAGTTGTGATCTCTTTTTGTGCTTAATGAAGGGACAATATTTAAATCAGTTGTTAATTATTAGTATTATTAGTATTATTATTATTATTAGTAGTAGTAGTAGTATTATTACTACATTTTATTTATATTCCTGCCTTGACCTAAACGAGAAGGTAACATGGAAAGAATTTACAAACTCTAAACCTATAGCTCTCTGGTCAGTATGGTAGCAGTGCTGCTAACTAGTGTGCCAGTGATAGTTATGATTTTATCCATAAGAAGAGACCATTAAGGGGCCTATTTATCACCATCCGCATTCAGGATGCGGATGACAGGTGATAAAATCGCCCCAACTCGCCCTGCGATAATTGATTACATCGCAGGGATGTATCAATTATCGCATGCAGGAACAGAGCTTGCGGTCAAGCTCTGTCCCTGCGATGCCTCTTCGCAGCATCATCGGGGTATTTTTCGTAAAAAATACCCTGATGTCCTGCTGCGCATGCGCCACCCCCGCCGACATCACTGCTACTGCCGCTGCCCCCCCCCCCGTCGCAACTACCCCCGCGCGCCGCGGACACTACCCCAGCAGGATAATATACTCACCTGTCCAGGGAGCCGGTCCGCGCTGCTTCAGGAGGCTGCCGGGCACCGGGTCGTTCATCTGCGCTGTGACACCCGGTGCTGTAAAGTGCACTGCCATTTTGCAGCGTCACTTTATTGCACCGGAGTAACAGCGCAGCATATGGGGGACCCGGCGCCCGGCAGCGCTCACCGGAGCAGCGGACACCGGCTCCCTGGACAGGTATGTTTTGGGGGGGGTTTTTTACTTTTTTTTTTTTTTTTTTTACACTGTGATCAGCTTGTACAGTATGTCCATCGGATACACATAGCTGATCACTGGAGCCAGGTCCCCGCTCCGCTCTCTCTGCCGGGGGCAGAGAAAGCTGGGCAAAAGGGTGCACATCGCAGTGCCGCCCTGTGAACTCGCCAGCCTGAGTTGGCGAGATTATCACAGGGCACACTGCAGTATTTTTTCAATTTTTTTTTTAGTACATTTGGCCACATCACATTTCCCATTCTAAGTATGGGGAATGCGATGTGGGTTACTAAAAAAAAAGTGCAAAAAGGGTTTGGAGCCGTTTTTCATGAAACTGCTCCAAATGCCCTTTAATACATTCAGGTGATACTAAAAAAATAATGTGAAAAGGGTGTGAAAACACCCCTTTTCATATTATTTTAGTAAACATAATGTTAATAAATAGACCCCTTAGTGCTTCTTATTCTGAAAAAGCAGTATACAGACAAATTGTGTTAAATTGGGGCATATTTATTATTATTATTATTAACAACAACAACAACAACAATTTCTTATATAGCGCAGCATACTCAGTTGCACTTTACAATTGGAAACAACAGTGATAAAACAAAACTGGGTAATAACACATACATAGAGCTACAGAAGGAAGACACTGCTCACAAGCTTACGATCTATAGGTACAGTAAGCTATTTCGCAAATAAAAATTGCATTGTCTCCCCTACAAAATAGACTTTTTCAGGGGACACCTACAAATATCACCACAATGTATTTACTGGGGGAGCACAGCAGATAGCGTCCACATGCCCCATGCCAAATTTACCTGGCTCAGCATTACAAAGCTAGAAGATAATAAATCACATTTGCAATTTCTAACACATTGCAGGGACAATCTCCTATCTGAGCCCCTGTCCCTGGATGTGATCTATGCAGGGTCAGACTGGCCCACAGCATACCTTCCAACTTTGGCATCAGGTGAGGAGGGGCGTGGCCTCACAGCAAGTGCCGCAATCGCAAGCCACGCCCCATTTTTGTCATTATGGGGGCATGAACAGCGCTGTGAGAGCTGCTGGTCATGCCCCCTGTCCCTCTCTGCCGTGAATAGAAGCTGTGCGCATGCGCACAGCAGGGCCGTAACTACGTGTGTGCCAAGTGGGCTTGGCACACAGCGCAGTTGCCCTGAGGGCGCACGGCCAGTGGCATGTAATGAGTCAAATTGACTCATTACATGCCGCCTCTGCTGTGTGCGCCGTGCGCCGCGCTGTGGAGGGAGAAGAGGACCAGCGCCGGGCAGCGGAGAAGGAGGAGGAGGGAGGGGGAGCAGGGAGCCGCAGCAGCGCTATGTCATTGGTAGTAAGCGCCGCTGCAGCATCCCCCTCTCCTTCTGTATTGGCTGCCCGGCGCTGCTGTGGATGCTGGGATGCGGTTCCTCCATCCCAGCATCCACAGCAGCGCCGGGCAGCCAATACGGAAGGAGAGGGGGATGCTGCAGCGGCGCTTACTACCAATGACATAGTGATGCTGCGGCTCCCTGCTCCCCCTCCCTCCTCCTCCTTCTCACCTCACTGCCTGCACCGAGGGAGCTGCACGAGGAGCATGACTGCCAGCAGGAAGATGGTAAGTATCTCTCTCTCTCTCTCTCTCTCTCTCTCTCTCTCTCTCTCAGGGGGTCACCGTCTGCCACAATGTGTAAAAAGGGGGATGGCTGCCGCAATGTGTAAAAAGGGGGACTGGCTGTAAAAAGGGGGACTGGCTGCCGCAATGTGTAAAAAGGGGGACTGGCTGTAAAAAGGGGGACTGGCTGCCGCAATGTGTAAAAAGGGGGCCTGGCTGCCGCAATGTGTAAAAAGGGGTCCTGGCTGCCGCAATGTGTAAAAAGGGGGCCTGGCTGCCGCAATGTGTAAAAAGAGGGCCTGGCTGCCGCAATGTGTAAAAAGGGGGACTGGCTGCCGCAATGTGTAAAAAGGGGGATGGCTGCCGCAATGTGTAAAAAGGGGGACTGGCTGCCGCAATGTGTAAAAAGGGGGACTGGCTGCCGCAATGTGTAAAAAGGGGGACTGGCTGCCGCAATGTGTAAAAAGGGGGACTGGCTGCCGCAATGTGTAAAAAGGGGGACTGTCTGCTGTAATGTGTAAAAAGGGGGATGCTGTCTGCTGTAATGTATAAAAGGGGCTCTACCTGGTGTAGTGGCGCTACTGTGCAGCGTAATTTGAATAATGTAGACTACTGTGCACCGTAGTATGAATTGCTATTATTTTGTGGCCACGCCCCTTCCCCGTGAAGCCACGCCCCTATAAATTTTTTGTGCGCCTACGGCGCGCACTGTCCCTATCTAACATGGGGGCGCCACTGTCGTTTCTTGCACACAGCGCTAAAATGCCTAGTTACGGCACTTGCGCACAGCATCTATTCACAGCTGCTCTCCTCAGAGAAGCGAGTGACAGGGAGTGATCTCCCAACCGGCCCCCCACCCGCGGGACAGACCGTGAAAAACGGGACTGTCCCGCCAAAATTGGGATAGTTGGGAGGTATGCCACAGGGGAGCAGGGGAAACCACCGGTGGGCTACAACTGCCTGTGTGCCCACTTCCTCCTTTAGGGATTAGGTTCCAGGCTGTATCCTAGTGCACTTTAATGATACATTATATGTTACCTTATACTGCACATGACTATGGGTCCAGCCCATGCACTCTCTTATGGTTAGGTGGGCCTCTGTGGTGATTGGCCACACTTCACTATTGCCTGGCCACATTCTTAAGCACGGGCCCCTACCACTGCATTACCCCGGTGGGCCCCTCTTGCCCCAGTCCGACACTGGATCTATGGTACATTTTAGCGATCCTTAATTTCACATTCCCGCAATAAGTGGCAAAAATAAATTATTATCAGGACCAGTTGCTAATAAATATGTCCCATAGTCTCATATTCCTGGTGTTGGATTGGAGCACAGTTCAGCCTGGCCCCTCTGTGCCACGAGGAATGCACTTAAAATACCGGCTGTCGGGATCCTGGTGTTCAGGACACCGATGGTGGAATCACGACAGCCGGAGGAATGCCGCAGGTCGGAATCCCGATAGACCCAGATTATTCTTACTTGGTTGGTGGGTCCACGCACGCCCGACAACCTGGAGAGGCGCTCTCCCTGCTCTACATCCCCGCTGCTGAACCTGTCTCCTCTGCTGCTGCCGGCTGCTGCTCCTGTCACACTGTGTGACAGACGCCGGCAGCTTCAAGCCTCTCAAGTCCTCCTCCACTTGACACAGTGGCAGTACTCCTGCTCCGCGGAGCTTCACTGCGCCGAGGGAGCGGAGGTACCCCGATCAGGCTGCCAGAGAGGGAAAGACTGAAGTATTCTGCTACTTGTGAGAGGAGGGGAACAGGTGTTTGTGTTTAGTGCTGCATGTGTTTATGGGGGTGGTGAGAGGGAGGGAGAAGTGTGAGAAAACAGAGCCTTTCCCCTCTATCTTGTGCTGTCTTACCTCCCTCCTCCTGCCCCTGCCCAGTGCCCACCAGTCACCCAGCACTCCCACCCTCTGCCAGAGCGGGAGACAGAGAGAAAGGAGGTGATGGGGAAGGGGGGGATGGGGTGTGGTATTGAAGGTCGACAGTAACTAGGTCAACAATGTCTAGGTCGACCACTATTGGTCGACAGTAACTAGGCCGACAGTGCATCTATGTCGACAGGGTCTTTAGGTCGACATGTTCTAGGTCGACAGGTCAAAAGGTCGACATGAGTTTTTATGTTATTTTGGTGTCGTTTTCTTCGGAGAGTGACCGGGAACTCCAATTAGTGCACCGCGTCCCTTCGCATGGCTCGCCATGCTCCGGGCATGGTGCCATCGCTCCGCTACCGCTTCGCTCGGCACAGATTACCGTTCCAGTCGTAGTCCACGTGGATCGTTAAGTATGAAAAGGTTCAAAAAAAGAAAAAAATTGTGAAAAACTCATGTCGACCTTTTGACCTGTCGACCTAGAACATGTTGACCTAAAGACCCTGTCGACCTAGTTACTGTCGACCTAGACATTGTCGACCTAGTTACTGTCAACTTAGAGACCGGATCCCGGGGGCACTAAGGCCTAATTGTATCCTTGGCAGGGCAGAGAAAGCAGCACTTGCTGCTGGATGCAGGGAGATTCACACTTGTATGTAGCCTCCTATGCAATATGTGTATAAGCAGCACTAACATACCCTCCAACTGTGCCTTTTTGGCAGGTACAGTATCTTTTTTTATGGTCTGTACCGATTTTTGACTCTCAAAACTTCCACCCTGGCCAAGCCCCCACTGCTTATTTGAACCGATTTGTATGTGTAAAATGTTGTAGGGTAATGTGAATAAGATTGTGATACTTTGTGGTGTAATTTGAAATGGTACTATTGTGTGACCACGCCCCTTGTGAGACCACACCCTTTTTTTCAACACACGCTGTCCCTTTGTAAAATATGGGAGGGTGCAAATTTATAGTTTGCAGGGGGGCGCCGAACACCCTACCACCAGCCCTGGGTCCACGCCACCAACCGAGTGGAAATATAACCTGTACTCGAAGCGTGACGATTGCAGCGAGCCCACGAGGGGACTCGCTGCCTCCCAGACGGGATTCTGACAGACGGCATGCCGCTGACGGTATACTGACATCCCATCTGCCGGTAACACATACTGATTTCGCCACCGATCCCCTTGCTACTTCAGGCTACTCCACTGAAATGGGCATTTGTGCAAAGACTTTAGGGCTGAGACTATATCTGGTGGTACGCCATGCTGGATGCATAATGTGGGACTGCATGAAGGTGCTCTAAAATATTTATACAAATTAATTTGAAACGGCATAAGGCATTACTAGGGTTATGACTGTTCATAATTTTCTGAAAAAAAGAGAGAACATTCCCTCTCCTACAAAATAAACAAAAACTACGTTGGGGATCTTCTACATACCTTCCAACTGTCCCGATTTTTGCAGGACAGTCCCATTTTTTGGGACTGTCCCGCTGTCCCTCCTACGGGACGCAGTGTCCCGCGGTGGTGGTGGTGGGGGGCAGTTGGGACTTGCTCAGCGGTAAATAGACGCTGTGCGCATGCGCACAGCATCTATTCACAAGTGACAGAGGGAGAGAGGGCAGGCCAGCAGCTCAGAGAGCGCTGGGCATGCCCCCTCAGTGACGGTGAAAGGGGGCATGACTCGCGGTCTCGGCTCTGCTGTGAGACCACGCCCCTTTCACAAAGGCCACGCCCCTTTCCAGGAGCGCTCTCGCTTCAAGGTCCCGCTTTTGGATTTTACAAAGTTGGGAGGTATGCTTCTATCTTACAGTATTGCTTGGTGCATTACTTATCTTTGTGTAATACAGTATTTACTGGATCATCCATAAATGATCACAATTTCTACTCTCTACTGTAATGCAAAAATACACAATATTTAAAAGATTTTTTTAAATCAATCTTAGGGGGGAATTTAATTAGCACAAAGACGCCCTGAGGTAGGTGACCCCCCACCCCACCCCAAACAGCCCTCTTTTCATGATTGTGACCTCGAAAACACATAATTTATCCCAGATCCTATGTGTCCTTGCCCCAAAAGTGGTTCCTTTTTTGATAAGAAAAAAATGGGCTACAGTTGACTTGCCCAAAAGAAACATTTGAAAAAAATGCTGTAATAGTCCTTTTTTTTCTCCTGAAAAATGTTCAGGCTAATTGAATTCCCCCCTTAGTGAGCTTTTTTCAACAAACATAACTGATCCACCCTCATATAACGCTTGAATATATCTGGATTACTGTTTATAGTGGACTTAGCACCTTACAGCAATGACATTTAAAAAGTCTATCACTGTTTTAAAATTGTATTTAAAATGTACATTTATTTAATCTTATTTTGTTAATACAATCATCTCGGATTTCTACATTCATGTACTTTCCCTTTCTAGTAACCCATCGAGATGTTATTTTCAATATATAACAGTTTTTAGAATTTGTAATAGTTATGTAAATTATAAATATTAATTTAGAAAAACCTTCCCCATATGGAATACAGTATGTTGACATATGACATACAGACTAGAGATGAGCGGGTTCGGTTCTCTGAGAACCGAACCCTACTGGACTTCACTACATGAGCCCGGATCCAAATCCTGGCTCGGATTTTCCCGCCTGACTCGGAAACCAGAACAAGGCAAAACGCCATCATCCCACTGTCGGATTCTCGCGGGGTTTGGATTCCATATAAGGAGCAGCGAGTCGCCGCCATTTTCACTCCGGCATTGGAGAGTGTAGCTAGAGGACGTGTCTCCGTCCTCAGTGTCCTGCATCAGTCCAGTGGTAGTGTCTTGTGCTGCATCAGTCCAGTCACAGTGGTGGTGTCCTCTGCTGCCATATGTCCAGTGCTGCTGTATAAATCCAGTCCAGTGGTGTTGTGTTGTGCTGCATCAGTTCAGTGGTGGTGTATTGTGCTGCATCAGTCCAGTCACAGTGGTGGTGTCCTCTGCTGCCATATGTCCAGTGCTGCTGTATAAGTCCAGTCCATTGCAGTGGTGCTGTGTTGTCCTGCATCAGTCCAGTGGTGGTGTCCCTGTGCTGCTGTATATGTCCAGTGGTACTGCTGTATAAATCCAGTGGTACTGGCGTATAAATCCAGTCCAGTGATACTGCCGTATATGTCCAGTGGTGCTGCCATATAATTCCAGTGATACTGACGTATATGTCCAGTGGTACTGCCGCATAAGTCCAGTGGTACTGCCGTATAATTCCAGTGGTACTGGCGTAAAAGTCCAGTGATACTGCCGTATATGTCCAGTGGTACTGCCGTATAAATCCAGTGGTACTGCCGTATAAATCCAGTCCAGTGGTACTGCCATATAAGTCCAGTGGTACTGCCGTATACTTCCAGTGGTACTGCCATATAAATCCAGTGATACTGCCGTATACTGTATGTCCAGTGGTACTGCCATATAATTCCAGTGGTACTGGCATTTAAATCCAGTCCAGTGATACTGCCGTGTATGTCCAGTGGTACTGCCATATAATTCCAGTTATACTGCCGTATATGTTCGGTGGTACTGCCATATTAGTCCAGTGATACTGCCGTATATGTCCAGTGGTACTGCCGTATAAATCCAGTGGTACTGCCGTATAATTCCAGTGATACTGCCGTATAATTCCAGTGGTACTGGTGTATAAGTCCAGTGATACTGCCGTTTATGTCCAGTGGTACTGCCATATAAATCCAGTGGTACTGGCGTATAAATCCAGTCCAGTGATACTGCTGTATATGTCCAGTGATGCTGTTGTATATGTCCAGTGGTACTACCGTATAAATCCAGTGATACTGCCGTATAATTCTGTTGAAATATGGACAACAGACTATGGTTTTGTTTACATGCATGTAGTTACCGTACAGGGGCAGCAGATGGCGCTGTATAGTTACAGAGATGTAGTGTTTGTCTGTTGCATATGTTATGTACTTGTTTGTTTTACCTCACATGTGGTCTTTCTAGAAGAGTCTCTGAGGGAGAAGGAGATAAGCTGATGATACTGAAACCTGTTGTATTGATCCTGCTATTTCAGTACTATATAAACAAGATATACATCTCAAGTCTCGTTCTGTCTGTATACAAGGTAACTCCTGAGGTAATACTTTATCTAAGGCTCCCCACTGCACACCTATGGTATCGATCCATCGCACTATACCAACAGGTTATGGGCCCAGACTGGAGTCTATATAAGATAAAGTTTTCAGGAGTGCATCCTAAGCAGCATCCAGATCACGAGTCGCACTGCAAGTCCCAGCAGGCGCAGACAGCAGACTGTGTAACGCACAAGAAACAACCCAGGAGAACCTTGGAAAGAAAACTGTGAGTAAAACAAGTTTAATACCACAGAAGAATAGAGAGATCTATACAAGGAAGGGTTATGGCAAATTACACAGATCTCAGACTAGCTGCAAGCAAGCTTTCTAATGAGAACTATCAAACATGGAAGTTTAAAGTAGAAATGCTATTAACCAGAGATGATTTATGGGATGTTATAAATGCAGACAGACCTGAAGGAGAGGATCAGCAGTGGATTAAGAAGGACAGACAGGCAAGAGCCACTATAAGTTTACTAGTGGAAGATGAACAGCTTATACACATAAGACAAGAGAGTACAGCTAAAGGCATGTGGTGTGCTTTGCAGAGAGTGCATGAAGGAGCAAGTTTGAACAGCAAACTATTCCTATTAAGAAAATTATATCAAATGAGATTTAATAAAGGCAAGACAATGCAAGAACACATCAGTGCACTACTAGAGATAACCATACAGCTCAGGTCAATGGGAGAAGAAATCAAAAGCAACCACATAGTAACCATCCTCCTTTGCAGTTTACCAGATACATACAGTGCACTAATAAACGCACTAGAAATGAGACCTGAAGCAGAAATCACACCAGACTTTGTGAAGAACAGGCTCATAGAGGAGTATCAACGCAGAAAGGAGCTTACAGAGTGCAATACTGAAAGTGACACAGAGAAAGCACTTAAAATGGCGGACACTAAGCCACACACCAGGGAAACAAGAGCATGTTTCAGATGCAAGAAAGTGGGTCACCTGAAAAAAGATTGCACCATATGGAAGACAGAGCAGCACAAACCACCAGAAAGATTACACAAACAAAGAGCCAAAGCCACACTTACAGATACAGGAGCACACAAGTGGAATGGAACATTTAAAGCGACAGTAAACCAATTATCAGAAAAGTGGTATGTAGACTCAGGAGCGACTAGTCACATGACAAATAACAAGGACTTCTTTACTGAACTTGATTTGAACCATAAAGAAACAATCTACCTAGCAGATGGAACAAATATCATTGCAGAAGGGAAAGGGAATGGTAAATTCCTATGTTCCAAGGGTAATGGCAGCTATACAGAAATACCCGTAACAGATGTGCTATATGTTCCCAAGCTTGAGGGAGCACTGCTATCAGTAAAGAATCTAGTAGAAAAAGGACTTACTGTAAAGTTTCAGAATAATAAGTGTTTTATCCAAAACGGAAGAGAAACACTAGCTACAGCCAGAATAAAAGAACATTTATACTGTCTGGATATTGCAGCACAGCAGGCAAAGCTGAGTACACAGAAACACGCTGACTGTATTCACAAGTGGCATAGAAGATTAGGACACAGACACCCAGATTGCATAAAGGAAATGCAGAAGAGAGACCTAGCCAGGGATCTCAAAGTGTCAGACTGTTCAGAAATGATGAAGTGTCAATGCTGCATAAAAGCGAAAGCGACAAGAACAACAATTCCTAAGAAAAGTGAAAACAGAGCTTCCAGACCACTAGACCTGGTACATAGTGATGTATGCGGACCTATGAAAACGCGAACCGTAGGAGACAAAAGGTATATGCTGACATTCATTGACGACTACTCCAGGTTCACAGTCACTTATCTAATAAAAAGTAAAGATGAAGTCTTTGAAAAGCTGCAAGACTATGTGAACATGACCAGAAACAGGTTCAAGAGGAATATGCTAACTCTTCGCAGCGACAATGGAGGCGAGTTCACAGGACAGAAAATAGAACGGTACTTAAGAGGACTCGGTATTGAGCATCAGAAGACAGTACCATATACACCAGAGCAAAATGGCGTATCTGAGAGGAAAAACAGATCACTAACAGAAATGATAAGGTGCATGCTTACAGATTCAGGACTACCTGATAAATATTGGGGTGAAGCAGCAGCAACAGCCACCTATCTTCAAAACAGACTACTTTCCAAAGCAGTAAGGAAGACACCATATGAGCTGTGGCACGGTAAGAAACCCAGCTTAAAGCACATTAGAGTTTTTGGATGCAGAGCCTTCGTTTACATTCCTGCTGAAAAACGAAGCAAGTTGCAGAACCGAGCAGAAGAGGGAGTTCTAGTCGGCTATAGTGAACATTCAAAAGGCTACAGAATCTTAAATCCAAGAACTGGAAAAGTAGTTATAAGCAACAGTGTGACATTCATAGAAGAAACACGAGATGATGTCATAACTCCAGTAGACTCTACTGAAGAAGAAGAAAGCACCAAATTCAAAGAAACAGATGAAGTAGAGATCATTCAAGAAGTTGAAGCACAACACAAGACAAATACCAGCGACACTCATGAGAGTGCATCCGAGGGTGTGAGACGCTCTTCAAGAGAAAATAAGGGAAAAGCACCTACACGTTTATCTTACAAAGCAAAAGCCATTAACATACAAGAACCGGCATCATGGGAAGAAATTGCAAATTTTTCTGAAAGAGAAGCACAGAAATGGCTAGGAGCCGCAAAAGAAGAAATGGAATCAATGGAAGACAATCAGACATGGACATTGACCAGACTACCATTAGACAAAAAGGCCATAGGATGTAAATGGACTTTTAAGGTCAAGTATGATTCTGAAGGAAAAATAGAAAGATACAAGGCAAGACTTGTTGCTAAAGGATATTCACAGAAATTTGGAGAAGATTATGATGAAACGTTTGCTCCAGTTGTGAAGCACACTACCATTAGAACCTTACTCCTAACAGCAGCCATAAAGGGTATGCAAGTGAAACATTTCGATGTAAAGACGGCTTTCCTACATGGTGAACTAAAGGAAGATATATACATGGAACAACCACCAGGCTTCGTGGATTCTCAGAACCCAGATCATGTATGTAAACTGAACAAGAGTATATATGGTCTTAAACAAGCAGCAAGAGCATGGAATACAAAGATAAATGGAGTTCTGACAGAAAAGGGATTCATCAGAAGAAAAGCAGACCCATGTCTCTATACAAAGTTGATAGAGGAAAGATGGTTCTATGTATTAATTTACGTGGACGATTTGCTAGTTTGTTTCGAACAAGAAGGGGACGAAGTTGAATTGTTACAAGAACTAAACCGTCAGTTTGAAACAAAAGACCTCGGCCACATAACGCATTACTTGGGAATGCAAATCTCAAGAGAAGGTGATGGAACATTCACACTAAGTCAGAAATACAAAATTCAGGAAACCATTGAGGAATTTGGTATGCAAGATGCAAAGACAGCAAGCACTCCTATGGAGACAAGTTATGAAAAGGAACCAAATGATCAGAGCAACCTGTTAGAGGATAACCATCTATACAGAAAAGCCATAGGAAAATTGCTATACATTGCAACCGTCACCAGACCAGATATCTCCACAGCAGTTGGGATTTTAAGCAGAAAAGTCTCTAAACCAACAAAGATGGATTGGAATGCAGTTAAGAGGGTAATTCGTTACTTAAAGGGAACGATTAACAAGAAGCTTAAGCTCTCAGCAAACACAAGTCACAAGTTAACAGGATACGTTGACGCAGATTGGGCTGGAGACACAAGCGACAGAAAATCCACAAGTGGATATCTATTCTCTATTGGAGAAGGATTAATCAGCTGGACAAGCAAGAAGCAGTCTACCGTAGCACTATCTTCTACAGAAGCTGAATATATTGCAGCAGCTCACGCCAGTCAAGAAGTGGTATGGTTAATGCAACTACTATCAGACCTAGGAATGCCTCAAGAAGAACCTATCAAGATATATGAGGATAATCAAGGATGCATTGCATTAGCGCAAACAGAAAGAGTGAACCCAAGAACCAAGCACATTGATGTCAAGCATCACTTCCTAAGGGATCTACAGGAACAAGGTCTTATAGAGTTGAACTATTGCCCAACAGAAGATATGACAGCTGATATCATGACTAAGCCTCTTACCAGAGAGAGACATTGGAGACTTACGTCAAAGATGGGTCTAACTGAAGAAACCCAGTCTGTTGAGAAGGGGTGTTGAAATATGGACAACAGACTATGGTTTTGTTTACATGCATGTAGTTACCGTACAGGGGCAGCAGATGGCGCTGTATAGTTACAGAGATGTAGTGTTTGTCTGTTGCATATGTTATGTACTTGTTTGTTTTACCTCACATGTGGTCTTTCTAGAAGAGTCTCTGAGGGAGAAGGAGATAAGCTGATGATACTGAAACCTGTTGTATTGATCCTGCTATTTCAGTACTATATAAACAAGATATACATCTCAAGTCTCGTTCTGTCTGTATACAAGGTAACTCCTGAGGTAATACTTTATCTAAGGCTCCCCACTGCACACCTATGGTATCGATCCATCGCACTATACCAACAAATTCCAGTGGTACTAGCGTATAAGTTGTCCAGTGATACTGCCGTATATGTTCAGTGGTACTGCTGTATAAATCCAGTGGTAATGCCATATAAATCCAGTCCAGTGATATTGCCGTATATGTCCAGTAATACTGCCGTATATGTCCAGTGGTACTGCCATATAAATCCAGTGGTACTGTCGTATAATTCCAGTGATACTGCCGTATAATTTCAGTGATACTGCCGTATAAATCCAGTGATACTGCCATATATGTCCAGTGATACTGCCATATATGTCCAGTGGTACTGCCATGTAAATCCAGTGGTACTGGCGCATAAATCCAGTTCAGTGATACTGCCGTATCTGTACAGTGATGCTGCTGAATATGTCCAGTGGTACTGCCGTATAAGTCCAGTGAAACTGCTGTAAAATTCCAGTGGTACTAGCGTATATGTCCAGTGATACTGCCGTATATGTCCAGTGGTTCTGCCGTATAAATCCAGTGGTACTGCCGTATAAATCCAGTCCAGTGATATTGCCGAATATGTCCAGTGATACTGCCATATAAATCCAGTGGTACTGTCGTATAATTCCAGTGGTACTGCCGTATAATTTCAGTGATACTGCCGTATAAATCCAGTGATACTGCCATATATGTCCAGTGATACTGCCATATATGTCCAGTGGTACTGCCATGTAAATCCAGTGGTACTGGCGCATAAATCCAGTTCAGTGATACTGCCGTATCTGTACAGTGATGCTGCTGAATATGTCCAGTGGTACTGCCGTATAAGTCCAGTGAAACTGCTGTAAAATTCCAGTGGTACTAGCGTATATGTCCAGTGATACTGCCGTATATGTCCAGTGGTTCTGCCGTATAAATCCAGTGGTACTGCCGTATAAATCCAGTCCAGTGATATTGCCGTATATGTCCAGTGATACTGCCGTATATGTCCAGTGGTACTGCCGTATAATTCCAGTGATACTGCCGTATAATTCCAGTGGTACTGCCGTATAAATCCAGTGATACTGCCGTATATGTCCAGTGGTACTGCCATATAATTCCAGTGATACTGCCGTATATGTCCAGTGGTACTGCCATATAATTCCAGTGATACTGCCATATAATTCCAGTGATACTGACGTATAATTCCAGTGAAACTGCCGTATAAATCCAGTGATACTGCCATATATGTCCAGTGGTACTGCCATATAATTCCAGTGATACTGCCGTATATGCCCAGTGGTACTGCCATATAATGCCAGAGATACTGCCGTATATGTCCAGTGGTACTGCCATATAAATCCAGTGGTACTGGCGCATAAATCCAGTCCAGTGATACTGCCGTATATGTCCAGCGGTACTGCCATATAATTCCAGTGATAATGCTGTATATGTTCAGTGGTACTGCTGTATAAATCCAGTGGTACTGCCATATAATTCCAGTGATACTGCCGTATATGTACAGTGGTACTGCCATATAATTCCAGTGATACTGCCGTATATGTCCAGTGGTACTGCCATATAATTCCAGTGGTACTGGAGTATAAATCCAGTCCAGTGATACTGCCGTATATGTCCAGTGGTACTGACAAATAATTCCAGTGATACTGCCGTATAATTCTAGTGGTACTGGCGTATAAATCCAATGATACTGCCGTATATGTCCAGTGATACTGACGTATATGTCCAGTGGTACTGCCATATAAATCCAGTCCAGTGATGCTGTTGTATATGTCCAGTGGTACTACCGTATAAATCCAGTGATACTGCCGTATAATTCCAGTGGTACTAGCGTATAAATTGTCCAGTGATACTGCCGTATATGTTCAGTGGTACTGCTGTATAAATCCAGTGGTAATGCCATATAAATCCAGTCCAGTGATATTGCCGTATATATGTCCAGTAATACTGCCGTATATGTCCAGTGGTACTGCCATATAAATCCAGTGGTACTGTCGTATAATTCCAGTGATACTGCCGTATAATTTCAGTGATACTGCCGTATAATTCCAGTGGTACTGCCGTATAAATCCAGTGATACTGCCATATATGTCCAGTGGTACTGCCATGTAAATCCAGTGGTACTGGCGCATAAATCCAGTTCAGTGATACTGCCGTATCTGTACAGTGATGCTGCTGAATATGTCCAGTGGTACTGCCGTATAAGTCCAGTGAAACTGCTGTATAATTCCAGTGGTACTAGCGTATATGTCCAGTGATACTGCCGTATATGTCCAGTGGTTCTGCCGTATAAATCCAGTGGTACTGCCGTATAAATCCGGTCCAGTGATATTGCCGTATATGTCCAGTGATACTGCCGTATATGTCCAGTGGTACTGCCATATTAATCCAGTGGTACTGCCATATAATTCCAGTGCTACTGCCATATAATTCCAGTGCTACTGCCATATAATTCCAGTGGTACTGCCGTTTAAGTCCAGTGAAACTGCCGTATAATTCCAGTGATACTGCCGTATAATTCCAGTGGTACTGCCGTATAAATCCAGTGGTACTGCCGTATAATTCCAGTGATACTGCCATATAATTCCAGTGGTACTGCCGTATAAATCCAGTGATACTGCCGTATATGTCCAGTGGTACTGACATATAATTCCAGTGATACTGCCATATATGTCCAGTGGTACTGCCATATAATTCCAGTGATACTGCCATATAATTCCAGTGATACTGACGTATAATTCCAGTGAAACTGCCGTATAATTCCAGTGAAACTGCCGTATAAATCCAGTGGTACTGCCATATAATTCCAGTGATACTGCCATATATGTCCAGTGGTACTGCCATATAATTCCAGTGATACTGCCGTATATGCCCAGTGGTACTGCCATATAATGCCAGAGATACTGCCGTATATGTCCAGTGGTACTGCCATATAAATCCAGTGGTACTGGCGCATAAATCCAGTCCAGTGATACTGCCGTATATGTCCAGCGGTACTGCCATATAATTCCAGTGATAATGCTGTATATGTTCAGTGGTACTGCTGTATAAATCCAGTGGTACTGCCATATAATTCCAGTGATACTGCCGTATATGTACAGTGGTACTGCCATATAATTCCAGTGATACTGCCGTATATGTCCAGTGGTACTGCCATATAATTCCAGTGGTACTGGAGTATAAATCCAGTCCAGTGATACTGCCGTATATGTCCAGTGGTACTGACAAATAATTCCAGTGATACTGCCGTATAATTCTAGTGGTACTGGCGTATAAGTCCAATGATACTGCCGTATATGTCCAGTGATACTGACGTATATGTCCAGTGGTACTGCCATATAAATCCAGTCCAGTGATACTGCCGTATATGTCCAGTGGTACTGCCATATAATTCCAGTGATAATGCTGTATATGTTCATTGGTACTGCTGTATAAATCCAGAGGTACTGCCATATAATTCCAGTGATACTGCCATATATGTACAGTGGTACTGCCATATAATTCCAGTGATACTGCCGTATATGTCCAGTGGTACTGCCATATTATTCCAGTGGTACTGGAGTATAAATCCAGTCCAGTGATACTGCCGTATATGTCCAGTGGTACTGCCGTATAATTCCAGTGGTACTGCCGTATAATTCCAGTGGTACTGCCGTATATGTCCAGTGGTACTGCCATATAATTCCAGTGATACTGGTGTATAAGTCCAATGATACTGCCGTATATGTCCAGTGATACTGACGTATATGTCCAGTGGTACTGCCATATAAATCCAGTCCAGTGATACTGCCGTATATGTCCAGTGGTACTGCCATATAATTCCAGTGCTAATGCTGTATATGTTCAGTGGTACTGCTGTATAAATCCAGTGGTACTGCCATATAATTCCATTGATACTGCCGTATATGTCCAGTGGTACTGCCATATAATTCCAGTGATACTGCCGTATATGTCCAGTGGTACTGCCATATAAATCCAGTGGTACTGCCGTATAATTCCAGTGGTACTGGCGTATAAGTCCAGTGATACTGCCGTATATGTCCAGTGATACTGATGTATATTTCCAGTGGTACTGCCATATAAATCCAGTCCAGTGATACTGCTGTATATGTCCAGTGATGCTGCTGTATATGTCCAGTGGTACTGCCGTATAAATCCAGTGATACTGCCGTATAATTCCAGTGGTACTAGCGTATAAATCCAGTGATACTGCCGTATATGTACAGTGGTACTGCTGTATAAATCCAGTGGTACTGCCGTATAAATCCAGTCCAGTGATATTGCCGTATATGTCCAGTGATACTGCCGTATATGTCCACCATTATATTGCCGTATAAATCCAGTGGTACTGCCGTATAATGTAGTGTAGGGGATAGAGGGGTCAGTAATGCAGAGTAGGGTATAGAGGGGTCAGTAGGGTATAGAGGTGTCAGTAAAAATACAAAAAAAGGGAAAAGGTCAGAGATTCAACACATCCAGCACTCTGCAATCACCATATACTGTATAATTATACTGAAGTTGAGATTTTTTTTTCTTGGGGAGGGGAGGGTCGCCAAAGAAAATTTTTACCCAGGGCTCCACTTTGTCTAGAACCGGCCCAGCTTATGGTATTGCATGATGGATACGTACCTGCCTGTGTTTCTCGGCATTAGGGACACCATTAATCCTAAACTCCGAACTTGCAAGGAACCTCCACCATGCTTCACTGTTGCCTGCAGACACTCATTATTGTACTGCTCTCTAGCCTTTCGGCGAACAAGCTGCCTTCTGTTACAGCCAAATATTTACAATTTTGTCTCACCGGTCCAAAGCACCTGCTGTTATATTTCTGCAACCCAGTTCATATGAGTCGCCTGGCCTTGTTTCCACGTTGAAGGTATGGCTTTTTTGGCTACAATTGCTCCATGAAGACCACTTGTGGCCAGACTTCTCTGAACAATAGACAGGTGTACCTGGGTCCCACTGGTTTCTGCCAGTTCTGAGATGATGGCACTGCTGGACATCTCCCGATTCTGAAGGTAGGTTAGCATGATGAATCTATCATCTGATTCACTTAGATTTCTTGGCCGACCACTGCATCTACATCTACAGTCCTCAACGTTACCTGATTCTGTGTGCTTCTTCAAAAGAGCTTGAACAGCACATCTTGAAACTCCAGTCTGTTTTGCAATCGTTGCCTGGGAGAGACCTTGCTGATGCAGTATAACTACCTTATGTCTTGTTGTTGTGCCATGGTGTATGGCTTGTAATATGAGACTGTCAGGGCCGGTTCTATGTTTTCCAGCACCCCAGGTGGGCAAAGGGGCGTGGCTTCATACAGGGTGCGTGGTCATTTACGCCCCCTGTACAGTAGTGAAATGATGTGCGGTGCGCGATGACGTCATCGCGCACCGCACAGCAAAGGTCCTCTCCACGAAGGGAAACTAGACGCGAGCGTCTAGTTTCCCTTCGTGGAGAGGACCTTTGCTGTGCGGTGCGCGATAACGTCATCGCGCACCGCACAGTAAAGGTCCTCTCCATGAAGGGAAACTAGACGCTAAGCGTCTAGTTCCCTTCACAGTGGGGGGCAGCGGGGGGCCGCGGCAGCGGGACAGAGCGATCAGCGGGGGGCACAGCAGCAGCGGATCTTGCCATGGTGCGGCGCCCTCCCGACGGCGACGGCGCCCTCCGGACGGCGCCGGCGCCCTCCGGAAGGCGGCGCCCCGGGCAAAAGTCCTGCTTGCCCGTGGCAAGATCCGCTACTAGAGACTGTCTTCCACAGCCTCACCTGTTTAGCAGAGTTTGGCTGTTCCTCATTCAGTTTTAAGCCTCCAGCACAGCTGTTTCTGTTTCATTTAATGATTGTGTTTCAACCTACATATGAAAATCATTATCATTATCACCTGTTTGGTATGATTGGTTAATCATACACCTGACTATTATCCTACAAAATCCCTGACTTTGTGCAATTGAACCTAAAAGAGTTGATGCTTTTTTGAAGACAAAGGATGGTCACACAAGGTGCATAGTCATCATCCTTAGAATGTCACAATTTCTACATTCCTTAGTAGAAATTGTGACATTCATCAAACTCAGAAAAGGCATTTTTTTAAGTTTGAGTGTGAAACTGTTCGCCACCCTGAGATGGCAAACAGCCCCAAAATCTCTGCAGAAGCAGCAGTTTACATGGCAGCTTGTGCAGTAGAGAGGCGGGGAGAGGAGGTCCACGGCTGCAGAGCAGGCAGCCCCAGTACTAAGGTGCTGGCAGCGGGGGTTGTGGAAGCGGGGAGCCGCGACTGCAGAGCGATCGGCTGCAGAGATCAGACCCTGAATATACCCCAATGTCCCGGCAGCAGAGGGGGGAGAGGGAGATCGCAGCTGCTGTGTGATCGCAGCGCAGCCCCGGTGACAGTGTCCAGACGGCGCGGGAGGGGGGGGGGAGCCGCGGCTGCAGTGATCGTCGGGCGGCCCCGGCAATAATGTCCGCAGCTGCAGAGTGATTTCTGCAGCTGCAGAGTGATTTCTGCAGCCGCAGAGACCCGGCATCAAAGTGCTGGTAGGGAGTCAGGGTAGCTGCGGCTGCAGTGCTCCATTCTGCACCCCGCAGCCTGAGGGGGAAGTTATCACTTCCAGAAAACTGACTTCGCAAAAAGTCCAGTTTTTCGGGAGTGATAATTTTATGATGGTGGCATGATGAATCCTGAAAAAATTGTGTGAGAATACAATGAGAATTTAAAACTAAAAATTCTCATTCCACAATTTTTTTCATGATGAATATGCCCCCCAAGTATTGATTTGATTTAGATTCATCTTCTGTACATTCACTTTGCATTTTGTTAATTGATAAAAACAAACTATTAACAATTCTATTTTTGTAAGCATCCTTACTTTGCAGCAGTTTATCCACACCTGCCAACTTTTGCACAGTACTATATATATATTTACACTGTGTGTATATATATATATATATATATATATATATACAGTTTATATATATATATATATATATATAAACAACAAGCAGGTCCGGCTCTCCCATTAGGCGGTACAATAGCGCTGGGTGCCTCCACAGTAATGAGATACAAACAGCAGCAGGTGCGGCACTCCAAGCGACGAGGACAAAGTTACACTTGAATCCAAGTTGAAGACAACGTTTCAATGCGTTTTACTTATGCATTTTCATCAGGTCAAAAAAACCTGATGAAAATGCATAAGTAAAACGCATTGAAACGTTGTCTTCAACTTGGATTCAAGTGTAACTTTGTCCTCGTCGCTTGGAGTGCCGCACCTGCTGCTGTTTGTATATATATATATATATATATATATATATAGAGAGAGAGAGAGAGAGAGATAGTGTAAATATATATATATATATATATATATATTTACACTGTGTATGTGTGTATATATATATATATATATATACATACACCATAAAATATGGAGTAGAGGGCACACACTATGGCACCAGGATTAGAATACACCTAGTTGATGGCAGATAAAAAAAAATGACATGGATATTGGTCACAGTATGAATATTTACATTGGATTCCCTAATCACTGCTTAAACTGTCTTTCTCCTCACTCCCTGGATGCTGCCCCAGTGCATCGCCTCTCCCTCCACCCCCAGCACTGGACAAACCAGCAGACACTGATAATGCTCACCTCTCTAGCTCGATTCAACTCCTTGCACACTCTCTCCTGCAGAGGTGCTCCCTCTTATGGGTCCCTTGAGCTAGTCATATGTGCCGGATCATCTGTTCCACTCCCTCCTGTATTCCTTCATGCTCCTCTTTTGCCACCACTGACTCTGGCTCCTCCCTATTCCATTCACCAGCCCCCAGCAGAACTGCCATCAGCAGACTATGAGCCCCATGCCCACTCTGTAAGATGCCGTCACAAATATGTCACTGCCGGGGTCTATCCGCCCCAAAGAGTGACTGCTGCCAAGATGGCACTACCCCTTGCAGTCTCCTGGCTTGACGACCCATGTGCAGAGCTTCCAGTGGAATGGGGGTGGCGACTCGGGACAACCAAGGCGGAGCATCGGTTGGTCCCGTGGGTGGGCATGGCTTCAGTCAGCTGGGAGGGTTTTTTTAATGGTTATCAAAGCAGGTGGCCAAGAAGTGAAGGTGCAGGGGGCTTCAAATCCGTTGGTGGTGACAGGAAAAAAAAATGTTCCTGTCAAAACTTTCTGTGGGACTCTTTTCATTGGGGGGCCTGAAGCTCCGGCTCCACCCTTCCCATTGTTAATCCAGCCCTGGCTGTAGGGGGACAAATTGTTTGAGAAATTGCTGTTCAGTCTCTCCGTCCAGATCCCTTCCATTATGACAGAGGCTCTGCCCCTTTCACACAGAAAGTCAAATTACCGGGTTAAGAAGTTCTACCTGGTAATTTGCCAAAGGATAAGGGTCCTTTTTCTGTGTGAAAGGGTCAACGCGGGTTGAAATTCCTGGGACTTTGACCCAGGAATTTACCAGGGTCAGAGACCTGGGATTTTCGACCAAGGCTGACCCTTTCACACAGAACAAATACCTGTGTTGATCTGCAAATTACCGGGTAGAACTTCTTCACATGGTAATTTGCTTCCCTGTGTGAAAGGGGAGTCAGGCAGGGACAGGCAAAACTGGGAAATTCACAGGTAGATAGACCTAGGTCATACCCGTGTATTTCCCAGGTCTTATGTCTGAAAGGGATATTAATTAGGCTTACTACTATTATATCAGCAGTGTTCATTCCCAGAGTCCCCAACTGGGAAGCTGATTTCCTCAGTCATCAGGATGTTCATGCCGTAGAGTGGAAGTCTTTAAACTCCTAGTGGACAAGTGGGGCCTACCAGATGTAGACCTGATGGCGTCTCGACACAATCACAAGGTACCATTCTTCGGATCAAGGACAAGGGATCCTCAAGCAGCATACGTGGACGCACTGGCAATTCCATGGAACTTTCGGGTGCCATACGTGTTCTCTCCAGTGTCACTCCTGCCCAGGGTACATTGGAAGCAAGAAAGAGGCATACTACTTCTAGTCGCTCCAGCGTGGCCCAGACGGCATTGGTTCTCAGATCTCCAGGGTCTCTCAATAGAGCATCCTCTTCCACTTCCTCAACGCCCAGACCTCCTCGTTCAGGGCTCTTGTGTCTACCCGGACCTGGCCAGACTGGCTTTGACGGCGTGGCTCTTGAAGCTGAACTCCTGAGTGCCAAAGGATTCTCTGAGGGAGTTATTCAAACTATGTTGAAAGCCAGTAAACCGGCTTCTGCACGGATTTATCATAGGGTCTGGAATTCTTACTTCACCTGGTGTGCTGGTAAGAATTATGATGCATATAATTTCAAAACGTCCAGACTTTTGGCTTTTCTGCAACAGGGCCAGGACTTAGGCCTTCGTCTGGCCTCCCTAAAGGTTCATATATCTGCCTTGTCGGTATGGTTTCAGAGAAAAATTGCATCTATTTCTGACGTTCATACTTTCACTCAGGGTGTTTTAAGGATTCAGCCTCCCTATGTCCCTCCTGTGGCTCCATGGAATCTGTCTGTTGTCTTAAATGTCCTGCAAGAGTCTCCAATCGAACCTCTTGAGTCTGTGGATTTTAAATGTCTTACACTTAAGGGCGTGTTTTTTATTGGCTATTTCCTCTGCTAGGAGGGTGTCGGACTTAGGCGCTTTGTCCTGTCGTCCACCCTTTCTGATTTTTCACCGTGACCGGGCAGTTCTTAGAACTCACCCTGGTTATCTACCTAAGGTGATATCATCTTTTCATCTTAACTAAGAGATTGTGGTTCCGGCCTTTATCTCTTCTGATTTGTCCTCCAAAGAGTGGTCTTTGGATGTGGTACGGGCTCTCCATATTTACGTAGAGAGAACTGCCTCCCTCAGGAGGTCAGATACCCTTTTTGTACTTTGTGGTTTTCACAAATGTGGCTGGCCTGCGACTAAGCAGACCATGGCCAGATGGATTAGAATGGTAATTGCACAAGCCTATGCGCAGGCTGGTCTCCTGCTGCTATCAAACCCCATTCTACTCAGTCTGTTGGACCTTCTTGGGCAGCCCGCCGTGTCGCGTCCGCTGAACAATTGTCCTCAGTGAATACGTTCATCAGGTTATATGCCTTTGATACTTCCTCCTCCCAGGATGCTTCCTGTGGACTCCGGGTTCTTGTACTTGCTACAGTGCATCCCCTCCCATGAGGAACTGCTTTAGGACATCCCCAATGTTATTCCCTGTGGAATACCAGTGTACCCCGCTACAGAAAAGGAGATTTATGGTAGACTTACCATAGTTCAATCTCTTTCTGCGAAGTACACTGGATTCCACAGGGCGCCCGCCCTGACGCACTTAGCTTCTTTGGGTTTGTATGGCATTAGCCGCTAGTCCCTTCTCCTGTCATGAGAATGTGGTTCTATGTGACTAACATCTACTGTCTCCTTTACCTGACTACTGCACTGGACTGGTTAACGAAACTGAGCTCCAGTGCCTGGAGGCAGGGTTATAGAGGAGGCGGTGTAATGCATCCTGGGAACAGTCAAAGCTTTAGCCTGTTGGTGCCTTGGATCAAGATCCAACTCTACACACCGATGTTATTCCCTGTGGAATCCAGTGTACCTCGCAGAATGAGATTTAACTATGGTAAGTCTACCATTAATCTCCTTATTGGAGTGCTTTATGAGTGGGACAAGTGTTTTTTAGACTTGCATGTGGGAGTAAGTGGTCTGTTTCCACTTTTTTTTAAAGTCCCCTAAAATGACCCAAATTTTAGCACTTATTTTGCGTAAAATGTTTGGCTTTCTATAACTTTTTTCAAATGAAAAAAATTATATAACAGTTATTTGACCTAATTTAAGTACCCCAAATACTTTTATTATGACTAATAATAAACTTCGATACTTTTATCCTACAGTATGTTAGTTTTGCTTTTTTGGGGTACAGGCAGATTTCCCCATTTTTCACTACACTTTTCACAACTGGCATGAAGTTTTGCGGTAATCCTGTTTTCGAGATTTTGAAATTAAGTATGCGAATCGGGGAGCAGCTTTTCGCGTAAAAAAGCGGCAATCACTGTAAATTACTCCAATTTCACCGCTAATTTAAATCGGGGCAAAGAGGGATAATTACTCTTCTTGTTTAAATGGCAAATAATTAATTTCACAGTATATAGGACCTGATTCAGACATGGACTCAGATCAATACATACTTCACCAATCCAATGTCCACAATACACCCCTATAGTCAGTTGCAGATTTACCGCTCAGCATGTGTAGCACCACCTTTCCGCATTGAATTAAGGTTGACCCCTAGCAATGCAGCCTGCCTTTCCTGTCAGGTGGTCTGCTGCCATTTGTTTAATAGGAGCTGCTGCGTGTAGCCGCCCCGAAAATGCTCTTGGCACTCCCCCGTTTGGCATGCTCCGCCCGCGAAACGCTGCATCGACAGCTCCTAACTGCCATGTTCCAAATGACAGTTAGGAGCTGATTGGTTGGTACTTTATCACCATGCAATGTATCACTCTCCAAGGCATCATAAATCTGGGCATATATATTATGTTGCCAGTTAGAAAACAGCTAAATCTACAATAAAAAGGTCCCTACAGTACTTACATTAACTCCAATGATTTGTAATGAAAATTTTCGCCAATAAAATGAGCTGCTAGATGTGTAAAGGCCCTCATTCCGAGTTGATCGCTTTTAGCAGCAGTGCAAACGCTAGGCCGCCACCCTCTGGGAGTGTATCTTAGCTTAGCAGAAGTGCGAACGAAAGGATCGCAGCGCTGCTACAAAAAAAGATTGTGCAGTTTCTGAGCAGCTCGAGACTTACTCCTAGCTACAGAGCCGGCGCTACCATTAGGCAGCTTTAGGCAGCTGCCTAAGGGCGCCGGCACCAGAGGGGGCGGCTGTGAGGCTGATGGCATCATAAGGGTGTCTCTCAAAGAGACATCCTTATTTTACTTATCGCTGGTGGCGGCAGTGGTTTTCATAACCAGCGGCCGCCACTCCCGCACCTCACAGGTGCTGTCTGACTGAGTCTGCAGACATGTTATAGTCTGGTGCAGCGCAGCCAGCAGCAGCAGTGTCCTGCGTCCGCCCCCCTTTCCTTCTCTGAACAGTGAGTGGCAGCTCCCTCCCCAGGGACAAGCCACCAATGTTCTCCTTCCCGCCCCGAGGCTCCGCCTCCTCATCTGAGGCTCCACCCCTTTTTGCTCATTCGGTCCTGACTTTCTTGAGCTAAGCTTGCCCTGCTAATAGTCCTCTGCAGTTCTATGGGGGGGACCATGATGACTGACAGGAGACTACAGGACATCCTTCAAGCAGAGGTACAGTAAGTAACTTATGGTGATTTTTACTGTTATCTGGAGTTTATTAATATAATCTGGGGAGGTGGGTATTGCAGTAATATTATGTGGGGTGGGGTGTAGTACTGTTATGGAGTCGTGAATTTATGTTTTATTTTGGTATATTCTAGTTATTTGTGGGTGACTTAAAGTTATGTGTGTGTGGGGGGGGGGGGGGAGGCTGTGCTAATATTTTGTGGGAATTCTTTAAGTGGATGTATTGATGTTTAACATGTATATAGTGCTGTAAAGGGTCTATTCATGTAGCAGAGAAAAGCCCTGCTTTTCTCTTCCTAGTGTAATTCACAGAGCGGGTTACTGTGGAGAAGTCCCTGACTTCTCCAGCGACACCCCCGCTCTGTGACCGATTCGCCTCACCATACTTTTGTATGGTGAGTGCGATTCATGAAGGAGCTGAAAGCTCTGGTTTCCGCTTCTCCATGGGGTTCAGGTTCTCCATCTCAGGATGGCGTAACCTGAACTGCGGTGCCAAGACAGCAGGGAAGCTCAATGCTTTCATGCTCTCTGTCCACACTCGGTGCTGGCTCGGCCCCCGACCTCCCAGCAGCCACGGCGGCCTGCCAGGAGGTCAACAGGCGGCGCATGCACAGAGGGACCCGCTGGCTGACTCCGCACATCGGAGAGGGAACTACCTAGAGAAGACGTCACCGCTGGACCCCTGGATTCCGCAGCGCTTCATCGAAGGGTGAGTATACATAAATTGCTACTTATTATAGCTATACATCGCAGCGATGCGATGTATAGTGATAAGTAACAATTCAGTTTTCATTTTCTTAATGAATAGACCCCTCAGTAACAAGGCCTAGGTGCAGCACAGAGGAGCCAGGATATAGGTGACGGGATGGTGGGAAGTGGCACAGAGGAGCCAGGATACAGATGACGGAATGGGGGGAAGCTGCAAATAGGACCCGGGACACAGGTGACAAAATTGGAGGAGGTGGCACAGAGAAGCTGGGATACGGGTGATAGGGTTGTGGGGAAGCGTCACAGAGGAGCCGGAACACAGGTGATGAGATGGGAGAAAATGGCACAAAGAAGACAGAAACAGGTGATGGGATAGGGGAAGCAGCACAGAGGAGCCGGGATACAGATGACGGTATGGGAGAAAGCGATACAGAACAGCTGGGAAACGGGTGATGGGATGGGGGGAAGTGACACAGAGGAGCCAGGATACAGATGACGGAATGGGAGAACCTGCAAATAGGAGCCGGGACACAGGTGACGTAATAGGAGGAGGTGGCACAGAGAAGCTGGGATACAGGTGATAGGGGAGTGGCACAGAGGAGCAGAGTTGCAGGTGACAGGTTGGGGGGAAGCGGCACAGAGGAGTCGGAACACAAGTGACAGGATGGGAGAAAACGGCACAAAGAAGACAGGAAACGGGTGATGGTATAGGGAAAGCAGCACAGATGAGCCAGTACACAGGTGGCGGAATGGGAGAAAGCGATACAGAAGAGCTTGGAAATGGATGATGGGATGGGGGGAAGTGACACAGAGGAGTCGGGATACAGATGACAGAATGGGAGAAAGCGGCACAGTAGCCTCGACACAGGTGACAGGATGGGGGGAGGTGGTACAGAGAGCTGGCATACAGGTGATGGGATTGGGACAAGTGGGACAGGGGATCCGGGACACAGGTGACGGGAATGGGGAAGTGGTACAGAGGAGCTAGGATACAGCTGATGGGATGGGGGGAGAACAGCACAGAGAAACCGGGGCACAGGTGACGAGATGGAGTGATAGGATACATTTTGCCTAGGGTGCCCAGAAACCTTGCACCGGCCCTGCCTAGCTAGCGATCACTTCAGACCGTTTAGTTCCTGTTTTGACGTCACAAACACGCCCTGCGTTCGGCCAGCCACTCCCCCGTTTCCCCAGGCACGCCTGCGTTTGCATCTGACACGCCTGCGTTTTTCAGCACACTCCCGGAAAACGGTCAGTTACCTCCCAGAAACGCCCCATTCCTGTCAATCATTCACCGATCAGCAGTGCGACTGAAAAGCGTCGCTAGACCTTGTGTGAAACTGAATCGGCTTTTGTGAAAGTACGTTGCGAGTGCGCACTGTGCGCCATACGCATGCCTGATCGCTGCGCTGCAAACAACAGCAGCTAGCGATCAACTCGGAATGACCCCCAAAGTTCCCCATAAGTATATAATGCCTCCATACTTCATCAGAACAATGCCCTGTGTGATTTATCCGCAGCTCCCCACCTTAACTGTATCTTCATTAGCTCAAGCAGCTTTCTATTTAGAACAATTTGCAGAAGGGAAAATGTGACACCATTAATGAAACAATTAGGTAAGACCCCCCCTATGTGAGTTTAAATACATTGTACGATGTACCACTGAGGAGACTGCAACGTTTATTTCATATTACAGGATAACACATGCTGATTAGGACAATTATTACAGATCTGCTTTCCATCTTTCCAACAGCCTGTCTATACTATGATTAGAAAACAATGACGGTAGAAAGCTAGACCCTAGAAACGTTTCTACTTCGTCCAGGACACCACACATACAGATGTGTTGCTTCTATTCATTTTATTACATGTGTAAAAAATACTTAAGTTATTTCCGATCAAAAGAGAAAGCATAATTATACAGTGTGTATGCAATTATTATAATTCTTAGGTGAGTCCACAGTAGTGTCCCACCCACAATATGCCCCCACAGTCAGGGCTGGATTAAGCCTTGGGGGGGGGGGGGGGGGGGGGAGCCCAGGTGAAGGGGGTGTATATCATACTTGCCTACTCTCCCAGAAGCTGCAGGAGGATCCCGTTTTTTGGGGTAGGTTCCCGGACCCCCGGAAGAGTAAGCATGTCTCCCGCATCCTGCTCGCACCCTAGTGATGCGGGCAGGATGAAAAATACTCTCCCGAATTCGAGAGTCCGTGGGGTGGGGAAGGGGTTAAAATGACGCGAATTGCGCCATTTTACCCCCGCCCCCTTCCCACAAACCCGCGAATCGCGACATTTTCCCGATGTGGTGGCGGGGCTTAATGATGTCACAGCCCGGCCCCGCCCCCCAAAGTCTCCTGCAGTGTATCCTCTCTGGCCTTCTCCCGGAGAGGAGATATTTGAAGTAGGCAAGTATGGTGTATATTAGATTGTGCCCAACATTACCCACTGCAGGAGGGACAAAATGCCCTCTACCTGGATTTCCCTCTGAATATATGATTGGTGTCACCTATGTTGAACTATTTAATTGATAAGAAAAGTATTTCAACACAGGTGATTGCAATCACAAATTAAGGGTGAAGTCCAGATAGAGAGCATTTTGTCCCTCCTGGAATGGGTCATGTTGAGAGGTATGGATTGTATATATAAAATTTAAACCAATGGTATATATTAGATTTAAAGTAATAGTTTAATAATGACTGGGTACTGTTTATAGCTCCGCCTAATTGAGAGACAACTAGTTTATAAAGTTTTCTTGTTGTGAAACAAAGACAACTTAAACAACCTTAAAATACACATAGAAAAATCAAATCTATAATTCATCTTGTCACATGCAGGAATAGCAGCAGCCTCTTTACTTCTTACACACTGGGACAGGACTCAGGAGGACTGTGTGTGTGTGTGTGTGTGTGTGTGTGTGTGTGTGTGTGTGTGTGTGTGTGTGTGTGTGTGTGTGTGTGTGTGTCTCTAGACCCAAATGCTCTCATTTGATAACAGGTTACACAGGACCACGACAGCCAGGCGGAGAGGAGGAGAAGCTGGGATCCCTGGGTCACTTACAGCTCCCCCCCCCCTTCCTCCTAGCTCTCCTCTGGTAAGGAAGCTCTATTGGTAGCTCATGATACCTGATACTCCTTTGTCTGCCTGCACTGAATATTGTCCTGCTTGCATTCTGGCTGCCTGATTTTGCTGCTGCACAAGAAGGAGAGCTAGTGGCCAGTGTGATCCAGTCAGAGGGCCCCTTTACCAGTGGTGCAAGTAGTAAAAATGTCTTACAGGTACTGTGTGCGCGCGTGCCTTAAATGCCACAAGTGGCGTGGTCAATGAAAATGGGGGCATGGTACACATATAGGGGAGCCAGATACACATATGACCCCAATAGTGCCAGATACACGTTGCCCCACTGGGCCAGATATACAATGCCCCTGCTGTGTCAGATATACATTGCCTCCACAGTGGCAGATATACATTGCCTCCACAGTGCCAGATATCCAATGCCCCCACAGTGCCAGATATCCAATGCCCCCACAGTGCCAGATATACAATGCCCCCGCTATGTCAGATATACAATGCCCCACAGTGCCAGACAGGGGCGGATTGGGAACAAAAAGCGGCCCTGGAAAAATTTGTACTAGTGGCCCCACATGGGCAGCACCAGAGGTGTAGGGTCTAGACATGGGCCATGGCAGCAGCACCCTCCCCCCAAGACTTTCCAGATAGTGGGCATGTCCAGCATCAAGGGGGAAGTTAAAAAGAAATAAAATTAAATATGAGCGCATTATATGATACACCTTCAGAATTTAGGAAACTATATCATTCTCTAGAAAGATATATTTTCTTGCTTATTACACCAACCGTATCCCAATCACTATTCACTCAATCTTATATGTCAGCCAAGCAGGCAGACAGAGCATACACTAGATCATCTGCAATCACAGGTCAAAGAAATTTTCAGATATGCAAATTATTTTGCATCTTATTCATTATGTCTATAAATAGGACCACATGTCCTCAAACAAAACAGGCCCCACGGGTGCGTCGGCCCACTGGGGATCTTCCCTGTAAGCCCGACGGACAATCCGCCTCTGGTGCCAGATATACATTTCCCCCCTGTGCCAGATATACATTGCCTCACAGTGCCAGATATACATTGCCCCCACAGTGCCAGATATACAATGCCCCACAGTGCCAGATATACATTGCCTCACAGTGCCAGATATACATTGCCCCCACAGTGCCATATATACATTGCCCCCACAGTGCCAGATATACAATGCCCCACAGTGCCAGATATACATTGCCCCCACAGTGCCAGATATACATTGCCCCCACAGTGCCAGATATACATTGCCCCCACTGTGCCAGATATACAATGCCCCCGCTGTGTCAGATATACAATGCCCCACAGTGCCAGATATACATTGCCCCCGCTGTCAGATATACATTGCCCCCACAGTGCCAGATATACATTGCCCCCACAGTGCTAGATATCCATTGCCCCCACGGTGCCAGATATACATTGCCCCCACAGTGCTAGATATCCATTGCCCCCACGGTGCCAGATATACAATGCCCCCACAGTGCCAGATATATATTGCCCCCACAGTGCCAGATATACATTGCCCCCACAGTGCCAGATATACAATGCCCCACTGTGCCAGATATACAATGCCCCCGCTGTGTCAGGTATTCATTGCCCCCACAGTGCCAGATATACATTGCCCCCGCTGTCAGATATACATTGCCCCCACAGTGCTAGATATACATTGCCCCCACAGTGCCAGATATACATTGCCCCCACAGTGCTAGATATACATTGCCCCCACAGTGCCAGATATACATTGCCTCACTCAGGCTGCTCCACGTCCCCTCCAACTGATGTGCTCCCTGCTCCGCCTCCTCCTAACGCGCGCGGCTCAAGCAGCCTCAGCAGCCAGCCCCCCTCACGATCACGCTCCCAGCACACTGGGAAGGGGAGGCGCACAGCGGCAGTAGCGGTACCTGGCTGTCCACAGCAACTGGTGAGCGCTGCGCACATCAACGCTGTGAGCGGCGGCCCGGCGGAGTGGTACCGGTGTACCCGCGGCTAAACTCTTAAGGGTACGCCGTACCCGCCCACTTGCAGCACTGCCCTTTACAGAGTGGGTCCCGGGGTAATATGGCTATGCCCACAGTATTGCCCCAGTTCATAATGTGCCTCTACAGAAGTGTCCTGTCCACAATAATCCCACAGCGTTGCCCCACCCACAATATGCCCCACAATACTTCCCCAGTCCAGTGTCCACAATACACCCCTACAGTCAGTAGCAGAATTACCACTATGTGACCAAAGCATCTGCTTAGGGCCCAGCAGGTCCCAGCGGCATGCCGCAGAGCTCACTGGCGTAACTATAGAGGATGCACGGGGTACGCTTACTATGGAGCTCGGCAGCCACCGCACCGGAATGCAGTTGATGTGGGAGATACCACTGTACAATTGTGTGTGAGAGACAGGAGAGGGCTACACCACTGGCAGAAGGGAAAGAGATGGAAGCGCTATCGCTACCCAACTGTTACCATAACCTCAGCTGCTGCCCGCTGATCCCTCTCCCTCCCCAGCCCTGTACTGAGAGCAGTGTGACATGTTTCCCAGTAAATACCAAGGGATCCTGCTGTCTAATGTGAGCAACTGGCTTAGTACGTGTGTGTGTGTGTGTGTGTGTGTGTGTGTGTGTGTGTGTGTGTGTGTGTGTGTGTGTGTGTGTGTGGGGTATATTTGTATAAAGGGCACTTCTGAGGGCATTATATATAACCAGCACTACTACAGGGGCTATTATGCTTATAACCGGAGCTACTACAGGGGCTAGTATGCGTATAACTGAAGCTACTACAGGGGCTATTATGCTTATAACCGGAGCTACTACAGGGGCTAGTATGCGTATAACTGAAGCTACTACAGGGGCTATTATGCTTATAACCGGAGCTACTACAGGGGCTAGTATGCGTATAACTGAAGCTACCACAGGGGCTATTATGCATATAACTGAAGCTACTACAGGGGCTATTATGCATATAACTGGCTACTACAGGGGCTATTATGCATATAACTGAAGCTACTACAGGGGCTATTATGCATATAACTGAAGCTACTACAAGGGCTATTATGCGTATAACTGGCTACTACAGGGGCTATTATGCGTATAACTGAAGCTACTACAGGGGCTATTATGCATATAACTGGCTACTACAGGGGCTATTATGCGTATAACTGGCTACTACAGGGGCTATTATGCGTATAACCGGCGCTACTACAGGGTCTATTATGTGTATAACCGGCTACTACAGGGGCTATTATGTGTATAACCAGTGCTACTACAGTGGCTATTGGGGGTCATTCCGAGTTGTTCGCTCGCTAGCTGCTCTTAGCAGCATTGCACACGTTAAGCCGCCGCCCTCTGGCAGTGTATCTTAGCTTAGCAGAATTGCAAACGAAAGATTAGCAGAATTGCGAATAGAAATTTCTTAGCAGTTTCTGAGTAGCTCGAGACTTACTCACAAATAGCGATCAGTTCAGTCAGTTTCGTTCCTGGTTTGACGTCACACACACGCCCAGCGTTCGTCCGTTTCTCCAGACACTCCCGCGTTTTTCCCTGAAACGCCTGCGTTTTTCCGCACACTCCCAGAAAACGGTCAGTTTCCGCCCAGAAACACCCACTTCCTTTCAATCACACTACGATCAGCAGAACGATGACAAAAACTTTTACGCTGTGAGTAAAATACCAAACTTTTGAGCTAATTTACTTGGCGCAGGCACGCTGCATACATTGTGCATGCGCAGTTTGCGACTAATCGAAAAAAAATAACGAGCGAACAACTCGGAATGACCCCCATTATGCGTATAACTGGCTACTACAGGGGCTATTTTGCATATAACCGGTGCTACTACAGGGGCTATTATGCGTATAACCGGCGCTACTACAGGGGCTATTATGCTATTATTAGATAGGAAAAAAAAAATATATATATAGCACAGATTGGTGGGTGGCACTCCGAGGCTTTGCAAGAGAAAATACACAGCTCCACAAGCTTGTTCTATCAACGTTTCAGACGCCTTTATTTGCGCCTTTCGTATCCTGAGGAAAGGCGCAAATAAAGGCGTCTGAAACGTTGATAGAACATGCTTGTGGAGCTGTGTATTTTCTCTTGCAAAGCCTTGGAGTGCCGCCCACCAATCTGTGCTGTCTGCTGGGCTCTGTAGTGCCACAGGAGGGCACGCAGGTATTCATTCTGTGCTGTTGGAGTGCCGGTCGCATGTGTGTGTGTATATATATATATATATATATATAAACGTGGTGTAGAATCGGCACTCGTTGCTAAAGATGCTTGCTGGGTGGGTGCCTTCAGTGAAAAGTCAAAGTATAGGGAAACAAAAACTGCGGCACTCCACTAGTTGAAAAGATGCTTTAGTGATAGAACATGAGGTGGAAAAGCTGCCAGAGAACTACATCAATGGTTGACGTTTTGGTGCTACGCAGGCACCGTTATCAAAACCTAGTAGTTAGCAGTAGTTAGTTAACTACTAGGTTTTGATAACGGTGCCTGCGTAGCACCGAAACGTCAACCATTGATGTAGTTCTCTGGCAGCTTTTCCACCTCATGTTCTATCACTAAAGCATCTTTTCAACTAGTGGAGTGCCGCAGTTTTTGTTTCCCTATATATATATATATATATATATAGTGTGTGTGTGTGTGTGTGTGTGTGTGTGTGTGTGTGTGTGTGTGTGTGTGTGTGTGTGTGTGTACATATACCTTTTGCATAACAGTATGCGATGCATCCTGCCAATCATCACATGGTAAGAGCTGTCATTTGTGATCACTGGCCTTCCAGGTTTATAACCCAGGAGTATGAGGCACACTCCACGGAGGTGCTGGGAGGGATCTGATTGGATCCCTCTCAGAGGGCAATGCGAATAGAAGCACATAGGCCTCCATTGGGTAATGCAATCTAATGATGGTGTTACCCACGAAGTCCAAGCTCTGTAACATATGGCATTCCAGGGCTTGGTGCATATGCGATATGAGGCCAAAATCACAGAAACTGCATTTTCACACGTTTGAACGCAAAATACCCAATGATGCATTTTTGCATCTTTTCTGGACTACTGCTTCTCTTTCTCATCCATTAGGATAGGGATTCATGACCTGTGCTTCCCTGCAGTCTGCTCCTGTCGGGCAATGTCCTATTCACATACACTAAGCGCAACGTGATACCACAAGGCAATGCACATAAACTGAATGAAGGAAGATGAAAAAAGTAGAGATGAGCGGGTTCGGTTTCTCTGAATCCGAACCCGCACGAACTTCATGTTTTTTTTCACGGGTCCGAGCGACTCGGATCTTCCCGCCTTGCTCGGTTAACCCGAGCGCGCCCGAACGTCATCATGACGCTGTCGGATTCTCGCGAGGCTCGGATTCTATCGCGAGACTCGGATTCTATATAAGGAGCCGCGCGTCGCCGCCATTTTCACACGTGCATTGAGATTGATAGGGAGAGGACGTGGCTGGCGTCCTCTCCATTTAGATTATAAGAGAGAGAGATTTACTGGAGCTTAGGACTAGGAGGAGTACTGTAGAAGTGTAGAGAGTGCAGAGAGTTTACTAGTGAGTGACCACCAGACAGTGCAGTTTATTTAATATATCCGTTCTCTGCCTGAAAAAAGCGATACACACAGTGACTCAGTCACATACCATATCTGTGTGCACTGCTCAGGCTCAGCCCAGTGTGCTGCATCATCTATATATATTATATATCTGTCTGACTGCTCAGCTCACACAGCTTATAATTGTGGGGGAGACTGGGGAGCACTGCAGTGCCAGTTATAGGTTATAGCAGGAGCCAGGAGTACATAATATTATATAGTGAGTGACCACCAGACAGTGCAGTTTATTTAATATATCCGTTCTCTGCCTGAAAAAAGCGATACACACAGTGACTCAGTCACATACCATATCTGTGTGCACTGCTCAGGCTCAGCCCAGTGTGCTGCATCATCTATATATATTATATATCTGTCTGACTGCTCAGCTCACACAGCTTATAATTGTGGGGGAGACTGGGGAGCACTGCAGTGCCAGTTATAGGTTATAGCAGGAGCCAGGAGTACATAATATTATATAGTGAGTGACCACCAGACAGTGCAGTTTATTTAATATATCCGTTCTCTGCCTGAAAAAAGCGATACACACAGTGACTCAGTCACATACCATATCTGTGTGCACTGCTCAGGCTCAGCCCAGTGTGCTGCATCATCTATATATATTATATATCTGTCTGACTGCTCAGCTCACACAGCTTATAATTGTGGGGGAGACTGGGGAGCACTGCAGTGCCAGTTATAGGTTATAGCAGGAGCCAGGAGTACATAATATTATATTAAAATTAAACAGTGCACACTTTTGCTGCAGGAGTGCCACTGCCAGTGTGACTGACCAGTGACCTGACCACACTGACCACCAGTATAGTTAGTAGTATACTTATATTGTGATTGCCTGAAAAAGTTAAACACTCGTCGTGTGACTTCACTTGTGTGTTGTTGTTTTTTTTATTCTATAAAAATAAAACTCATTCTGCTGACAGACAGTGTCCAGCAGGTCCGTCATTATATAATATATAATATATACCTGTCCGGCTGCAGTAGTGATATATATATATTTTTTATATCATTTATCATCCAGTCGCAGCAGACACAGTACGGTAGTTCACGGCTGTGGCTACCTCTGTGTCTGCACTCGGCAGGCAGTCCGTCCATAATTGTATACCACCTAACCGTGGGTTTTTTTTCTTCTTTATACATACATACTACTACGACATCTCTTTATCAACCAGTCTATATTAGCAGCAGACACAGTACAGTACGGTAGTTCACGGCTGTGGCTACCTCTGTGTCTGCACTCGGCAGGCAGTCCGTCCATAATTGTATACCACCTAACCGTGGTTTTTTTTTCTTTCCTCTTTATACATACATAGTTACATAGACATCTCTTTATCAACCAGTCTATATTAGCAGCAGACACAGTACAGTACGGTAGTTCACGGCTGTGGCTACCTCTGTGTCTGCACTCGGCAGGCAGTCCGTCCATAATTGTATACCACCTAACCGTGGTTTTTTTTTCTTTCTTCTTTATACATACATAGTTACATAGACATCTCTTTATCAACCAGTCTATATTAGCAGCAGACACAGTACAGTACGGTAGTTCACGGCTGTGGCTACCTCTGTGTCTGCACTCGGCAGGCAGTCCGTCCATAATTGTATACCACCTAACCGTGGGTTTTTTTTCTTTCTTCTTTATACATACATAGTTACATAGACATCTCTTTATCAACCAGTCTATATTAGCAGCAGACACAGTACAGTACGGTAGTTCACGGCTGTGGCTACCTCTGTGTCTGCACTCGGCAGGCAGTCTGTCCATAATTGTATACCACCTAACCGTGGTTTTTTTTTCTTTCTTCTTTATACATACATAGTTACATAGACATCTCTTTATCAACCAGTCTATATTAGCAGCAGACACAGTACAGTACGGTAGTTCACGGCTGTGGCTACCTCTGTGTCTGCACTCGGCAGGCAGTCCGTCCATAATTGTATACCACCTAACCGTGGTTTTTTTTTTCTTTCTTCTTTATACATACATAGTTACATAGACATCTCTTTATCAACCAGTCTATATTAGCAGCAGACACAGTACAGTACGGTAGTTCACGGCTGTGGCTACCTCTGTGTCTGTACTCGGCAGGCAGTCCATAATTGTATACTAGTATCCATCTCCATTGTTTACCTGAGGTGCCTTTTAGTTGTGCCTATTAAAATATGGAGAACAAAAATGTTGAGGTTCCAAAATTAGGGAAAGATCAAGATCCACTTCCACCTCGTGCTGAAGCTGCTGCCACTAGTCATGGCCGAGACGATGAAATGCCAGCAACGTCGTCTGCCAAGGCCGATGCCCAATGTCATAGTACAGAGCATGTCAAATCCAAAACACCAAATATCAGAAAAAAAAGGACTCCAAAACCTAAAATAAAATTGTCGGAGGAGAAGCGTAAACTTGCCAATATGCCATTTACGACACGGAGTGGCAAGGAACGGCTGAGGCCCTGGCCTATGTTCATGGCTAGTGGTTCAGCTTCACATGAGGATGGAAGCACTCAGCCTCTCGCTAGAAAAATGAAAAGACTCAAGCTGGCAAAAGCAGCACAGCAAAGAACTGTGCATTCTTCGAAATCCCAAATCCACAAGGAGAGTCCAATTGTGTCGGTTGCGATGCCTGACCTTCCCAACACTGGACGTGAAGAGCATGCGCCTTCCACCATTTGCACGCCCCCTGCAAGTGCTGGAAGGAGCACCCGCAGTCCAGTTCCTGATAGTCAGATTGAAGATGTCAGTGTTGAAGTACACCAGGATGAGGAGGATATGGGTGTTGCTGGCGCTGGGGAGGAAATTGACCAGGAGGATTCTGATGGTGAGGTGGTTTGTTTAAGTCAGGCACCCGGGGAGACACCTGTTGTCCGTGGGAGGAATATGGCCGTTGACATGCCAGGTGAAAATACCAAAAAAATCAGCTCTTCGGTGTGGAGGTATTTCACCAGAAATGCGGACAACAGGTGTCAAGCCGTGTGTTCCCTTTGTCAAGCTGTAATAAGTAGGGGTAAGGACGTTAACCACCTCGGAACATCCTCCCTTATACGTCACCTGCAGCGCATTCATAATAAGTCAGTGACAAGTTCAAAAACTTTGGGTGACAGCGGAAGCAGTCCACTGACCAGTAAATCCCTTCCTCTTGTAACCAAGCTCACGCAAACCACCCCACCGACTCCCTCAGTGTCAATTTCCTCCTTCCCCAGGAATGGCAATAGTCCTGCAGGCCATGTCACTGGCAATTCTGACGAGTCCTCTCCTGCCTGGGATTCCTCCGATGCATCCTTGCGTGTAACGCCTACTGCTGCTGGCGCTGCTGTTGTTGCCGCTGGGAGTCGATGGTCATCCCAGAGGGGAAGTCGTAAGCCCACTTGTACTACTTCCAGTAAGCAATTGACTGTTCAACAGTCCTTTGCGAGGAAGATGAAATATCACAGCAGTCATCCTACTGCAAAGCGGATAACTGAGGCCTTGGCATCCTGGGTGGTGAGAAACGTGGTTCCGGTATCCATCATTACTGCAGAGCCAACTAGAGACTTGTTGGAGGTACTGTGTCCCCGGTACCAAATACCATCTAGGTTCCATTTCTCTAGGCAGGCGATACCGAAAATGTACACAGACCTCAGAAAAAGAGTCACCAGTGTCCTAAAAAATGCAGCTGTACCCAATGTCCACTTAACCACGGACATGTGGACAAGTGGAGCAGGGCAGGGTCAGGACTATATGACTGTGACAGCCCACTGGGTAGATGTATGGACTCCCGCCGCAAGAACAGCAGCGGCGGCACCAGTAGCAGCATCTCGCAAACGCCAACTCTTTCCTAGGCAGGCTACGCTTTGTATCACCGGTTTCCAGAATACGCACACAGCTGAAAACCTCTTACGGCAACTGAGGAAGATCATCGCGGAATGGCTTACCCCAATTGGACTCTCCTGTGGATTTGTGGCATCGGACAACGCCAGCAATATTGTGTGTGCATTAAATATGGGCAAATTCCAGCACGTCCCATGTTTTGCACATACCTTGAATTTGGTGGTGCAGAATTTTTTAAAAAACGACAGGGGCGTGCAAGAGATGCTGTCGGTGGCCAGAAGAATTGCGGGACACTTTCGGCGTACAGGCACCACGTACAGAAGACTGGAGCATCACCAAAAACTACTGAACCTGCCCTGCCATCATCTGAAGCAAGAAGTGGTAACGAGGTGGAATTCAACCCTCTATATGCTTCAGAGGTTGGAGGAGCAGCAAAAGGCCATTCAAGCCTATACAATTGAGCACGATATAGTAGGTGGAATGCACCTGTCTCAAGCGCAGTGGAGAATGATTTCAACGTTGTGCAAGGTTCTGATGCCCTTTGAACTTGCCACACGTGAAGTCAGTTCAGACACTGCCAGCCTGAGTCAGGTCATTCCCCTCATCAGGCTTTTGCAGAAGAAGCTGGAGACATTGAAGGAGGAGCTAACACGGAGCGATTCCGCTAGGCATGTGGGACTTGTGGATGGAGCCCTTAATTCGCTTAACAAGGATTCACGGGTGGTCAATCTGTTGAAATCAGAGCACTACATTTTGGCCACCGTGCTCGATCCTAGATTTAAAGCCTACCTTGGATCTCTCTTTCCGGCAGACACAAGTCTGCTGGGGTTGAAAGACCTGCTGGTGACAAAATTGTCAAGTCAAGCGGAACGCGACCTGTCAACATCTCCTCCTTCACATTCTCCCGCAACTGGGGGTGCGAGGAAAAGGCTCAGAATTCCGAGCCCACCCGCTGGCGGTGATGCAGGGCAGTCTGGAGCGACTGCTGATGCTGACATCTGGTCCGGACTGAAGGACCTGACAACGATTACGGACATGTCGTCTACTGTCACTGCATATGATTCTCTCAACATTGATAGAATGGTGGAGGATTATATGAGTGACCGCATCCAAGTAGGCACGTCACACAGTCCGTACTTATACTGGCAGGAAAAAGAGGCAATTTGGAGGCCCTTGCACAAACTGGCTTTATTCTACCTAAGTTGCCCTCCCACAAGTGTGTACTCCGAAAGAGTGTTTAGTGCCGCCGCTCACCTTGTCAGCAATCGGCGTACGAGGTTACATCCAGAAAATGTGGAGAAGATGATGTTCATTAAAATGAATTATAATCAATTCCTCCGCGGAGACATTGACCAGCAGCAATTGCCTCCACAAAGTACACAGGGAGCTGAGATGGTGGATTCCAGTGGGGACGAATTGATAATCTGTGAGGAGGGGGATGTACACGGTGATATATCGGAGGGTGAAGATGAGGTGGACATCTTGCCTCTGTAGAGCCAGTTTGTGCAAGGAGAGATTAATTGCTTCTTTTTTGGGGGGGGTCCAAACCAACCCGTCATATCAGTCACAGTCGTGTGGCAGACCCTGTCACTGAAATGATGGGTTGGTTAAAGTGTGCATGTCCTGTTTTGTTTATACAACATAAGGGTGGGTGGGAGGGCCCAAGGACAATTCCATCTTGCACCTCTTTTTTCTTTTCTTTTTCTTTGCATCATGTGCTGATTGGGGAGGGTTTTTTGGAAGGGACATCCTGCGTGACACTGCAGTGCCACTCCTAAATGGGCCCGGTGTTTGTGTCGGCCACTAGGGTCGCTAATCTTACTCACACAGTCAGCTACCTCATTGCGCCTCTTTTTTTCTTTGCGTCATGTGCTGTTTGGGGAGGGTTTTTTGGAAGGGACATCCTGCGTGACACTGCAGTGCCACTCCTAGATGGGCCCGGTGTTTGTGTCGGCCACTAGGGTCGCTAATCTTACTCACACAGCTACCTCATTGCGCCTCTTTTTTTCTTTGCGTCATGTGCTGTTTGGGGAGGGTTTTTTGGAAGGGACATCCTGCGTGACACTGCAGTGCCACTCCTAGATGGGCCCGGTGTTTGTGTCGGCCACTAGGGTCGCTAATCTTACTCACACAGCTACCTCATTGCGCCTCTTTTTTTCTTTGCGTCATGTGCTGTTTGGGGAGGGTTTTTTGGAAGGGCCATCCTGCGTGACACTGCAGTGCCACTCCTAGATGGGCCCGGTGTTTGTGTCGGCCACTAGGGTCGCTAATCTTACTCACACAGCTACCTCATTGCGCCTCTTTTTTTCTTTGCGTCATGTGCTGTTTGGGGAGGGTTTTTTGGAAGGGACATCCTGCGTGACACTGCAGTGCCACTCCTAGATGGGCCCGGTGTTTGTGTCGGCCACTAGGGTCGCTTATCTTACTCACACAGCGACCTCGGTGCAAATTTTAGGACTAAAAATAATATTGTGAGGTGTGAGGTATTCAGAATAGACTGAAAATGAGTGTAAATTATGGTTTTTGAGGTTAATAATACTTTGGGATCAAAATGACCCCCAAATTCTATGATTTAAGCTGTTTTTTAGTGTTTTTTGAAAAAAACACCCGAATCCAAAACACACCCGAATCCGACAAAAAAAATTCGGTGAGGTTTTGCCAAAACGCGTTCGAACCCAAAACACGGCCGCGGAACCGAACCCAAAACCAAAACCAAAACACAAAACCCGAAAAATGTCAGGCGCTCATCTCTAGAAAAAAGCCAGCTATTATAAAATATACAGTGATCCAATATGAAGAGGTAAAGTGTAACAAATGTATATGTAAAATTTTAAACAAGCTGAGGAGAAATGAAATGATCCCGGCTCCGGTATGCTGAGCTCCGCGATCCCAAGCACTGGCATAACGTACTGCACCCATATGGGCATATCTACTAAGCATTGGAGAGAGATAAAGTGGAAAGAGATAACCTACCATTCAATCTGCTCCTAACATTCACTTTTCAAACACAGCCTATAACATGTCAGTTACTTGCTGATTGGCTGGTACTTTGGGTCTATTCATGAAGCAGTGAAAGGAGAAGTGAGCCAGTGGAGAAGTTACCCATGGCAACCAATCAGCTGCTCCGTACAATTGTATGGTATGCACATTATAAATGTTACTTCAATGCTGATTGGTCGCCATGGGCAACTTCTCCACTGGCTCACTTCTCCACACTTTTCACTGCTTCATGAATAGACCCCTATATTTCTTTCTACTGTATCACTCTCCAAGGCTTAGTACATCGCCACCTGTGACAGCCTATATCAGGGGTGTGGAACCTTTTTTCTACCAAGGGCCATTTGGATATTTATAAAATCCTTTGGGGGCCATACAAAAATTCTCAACTTAAAAAATTACCCTGCCCCCCCAGTAGGTCTGTCCCTTAGAGGTACTGTGTGCGCGCGGCGGAGGCGCGCGTGCACCCAAAAAATGGGTGTGGCCAATTAAAATGGGACTTGATACACATATGCCCCCAATAGTGCAGTGACAGATCCACAATTGCCCCCACAGTGACAGATCCACAATTGCCCTCACAGTGCCAGATCCACAAATGCCCCCACAGTGTCAGGTATGCAAATGCCCCCACAGTGTCAGGTATACAAATGCCCCCAACAGTGTCAGATCCACAAATGCCCCCACAGTGCCAGATCCACAAATGCCCCCACAGTGTCAGGTATACAAATGCCCCCACAGTGCCAGATCCACAAATGCCCCCACAGTGCCAGATCCACAAATGCCCCCACAGTGTCAGGTATACAAATGCCCCCACAGTGCCAGGTATACAAATGCCCCCACAGTGCCAAATCCACAAATGCCCCCACAGTGCCCCCACCCCACCCCACTGTGCTGCTCACCGCTGCTGCTGCTGCTGCTGCTGCTCCATCCGGTGGCGTGTCTTGGGTGTCAGGGGGTCAGGACATGGAGGAGAGCGCGGCTATGTCGGGCGGCGGCGTGTAGGACCTCAAACCAGCCGCCGGTTTGTGAGCCAATCAGAGGTCGCGGACCGGCAGCAGCGGCTCCTGATTGGCTGCCGGTCCCCGAGCTCTGATTGGCTCAAGAACCGGCGGCTGGTTTGAGATCTTACCTGCCGCCGGACATAGTAGCTGCGCTCCCCTCCCTGACAGCTGAGACATGCTGCCGCCGGACTGAGCGGCGGCGTGTCTCACTGACAAGAGCGCAGGGCCGTTTCTAGCTAATTTGGCTCCCAGTGCGAGATTTCAAAATGCGCCCTCCCTATTCACAGAAAAAAAAATGCGCCCCCCCCCCCCCCTCCCCCATAGATATAAAAAGGAAAAGTATGCGCGCGTTGAAAGCGCGCTCCCGGTGAGGGGGTGGGGCCTCGTTAAAATGGGTGTGGCTTTGTTAAAATGGGCGTGGCCTCATCTGATCTCATCATCGCGGCCACCACAGGATAAAAAAAAAAGTCCCCATTTTACACAGTACGGCAGGCACGTGTCCCCATTTTACACATTGTGGCAGGCACATGTCCCCATTTCACACATTACAGCAGGCAAGAGTCCCCATTTTACACAGTACGGCAGGCACGTGTCCCCATTTTACACATTACGGCTGGCACGTGTCCCCATTTTACACATGTCCCCATTTTACACATTACGGCAGGGACATGTCCCCATTTTACACATTGCGGCAGGCACGTGTCCCCATTTTACACATTGCGGCAGGCACGTGTCCCCATTTTACACATTACGGCAGGCAAAAGTCCCCATTTTACACATTACGGCAGGCACGTGTCCCCATTTCACACAGCACGGCAGGCACGTGTCCCCATTTTACACAGCACGGCAGGCACATGTCCCCATTTTACACATTGCGGCAGGTACATGTCCCCATTTTACACAGCACAGCAGGAAAGTGTTCCCATTCTCTACAGTACGACAGGCAAGTGTCAAGTGGGGGGGGAGGAAGGTAGAGGGAGGGGGTGGAGAGAGATATACAACTTACATATCAAGATGATTTTCCCGCTCCTCGGGGCAGGCTGCCTCTCCTTCCTCGCGCCGGCCGCCGGCGCCTCCTCTTTCCAGCTTGGCTCCCCCTCCTCTTCCCGGGTACTCCTGCTCGGGGGGCGGAGTTTCACGGATTGACGCGGTTGCGTCGTGACGTCACAACGCAACCGAGTCATTCCGCGAAACTCCACCCCCCGAGCAGAAGTACTCGGGAAGATGGAGGAGGGAATCAGGGACCCGAAAAGTGCCGCGGCGGGTGCCCCGTGCGGTTGCATGGCTCGCCCGCCGCAAGAAACGGCACTGCAAGAGCGGGTGGGCCGGAACCAACGGCTTTGCGGGCCTTATACGGCCTGCGGGTCAGAGGTTCCCCACCTCTGGCCTATATGGTGAAACACAAATTAGTTATCCCCATGATTTACCATTATGTAGTTGCGGTAATTGTTGAGAAAAACTTAGCTGCAACTGTGACCATGGGGGTAATTCCGAGTTGATCGGAGCCGCATGCTTGCTGAGCCGGACAGCAATTGGACACCTGAGCCGTCGCTCAGCTGCGCTGACTACAGCTCTAAGAAGAGTGCTCTAACAGGTGTAGTCAGGGCAGCTGAGCGACGGCTCAGCTGTCCAATTGCTGTCCGGCTCAGCAAGCCTGCGGCTCAGTCATTGGCGTGCCGCACGCTGAACTGAAGGAGGAGGGATTCTTAGCGATATATATATATATAATTATTTTTTTTGTTTTTTAGTCCATGGGGGCCCCCTGCTCTTTAGTACCCCAGGCCTCCCGGGGCCTTAATCCGGCTCTGACTCCTCCTATATAATACTGCTGGTCCCCAGTCCCCACAATAAAGCAGTGTGAGCACAGATATATGCAGCACACTGAGCACAGATATGGAGTGTTTTTCAGGCAGACAACGTATACTGGTGGTCACTGGTCAGCAAAACTCTGCACTGTACTCCTCCTATATAATATACTGGTGGTCCCCAGTCCCCACAATAAAGCAGTGTGAGCACAGATATATGCAGCACACTGAGCACAGATATGGAGTGTTTTTCAGGCAGACAACGTATACTGGTGTTCACTATCAGCAAAACTCTGCACTGTACTCCTCCTATATAATACTGCTGGTCCCCAGTCCCCACAATAAAGCAGTGTGAGCACAGATATATGCAGCACACTGAGCACAGATATGGAGTGTTTTTCAGGCAGACAACGTATACTGGTGGTCACTGTCAGCAAAACTCTGCACTGTACTCCTCCTATATAATACAGCTGCTCCCCAGTCCCCACAATTAAGCAGTGTGAGCACAGATATATGCAGCACACTGAGCACAGATATGGAGTGTTTTTCAGGCAGACAACGTATACTGGTGGTCACTGTCAGCAAAACTCTGCACTGTACTCCTCCTATATAATACAGCTGCTCCCCAGTCCCCACAATTAAGCAATAAGCACAAATATTTGCATTAACATTAATAAACGGAGAGGACGCCAGCCACGTCCTCTCCCTAACATTTTCAATGCACGAGTGAAAATGGCGGCGACGCGCGGCTGCTTATATAGAATCCGAATCTCGCGAGAATCCGACAGCGGGATGATGACGTTCGGGCGCGCTCGGGTTAACCGAGCCATACGGGAGAATCCGAGTATGCCTCGGACCCGTGTAAAATGGGTGAAGTTCGGGGGGGTTCGGTTTCCGAGGAACCGAACCCGCTCATCACTAATAATAATACAATAAAAGTTTTTCTTAGAAACATACAAATCTTTTTTTCAGAACAATAAGGTAGTATAAAAGTTATATTATATCTACCTCTACTCCAGAAATAATATTTATTTACTGGGAGCTAAGCAAAAGCTCCATTCAATGTAAAAGGTTACAGGCTGAAAATAGAGGATTTATTGCAGTAATGAATATTTTTCTTTCAACTTCTCTATATGTTAACACTATTCTTTATACATTTATGCACCGAATAAAACATAAAAATTATACATGAAGCAAACACTGAATGGTTCACAGTCTCTTTCTTTTCCACTGCTGCAAAAGAAAAGAGACGGTGAACCATTCAGTTTTTTTTATTTATTCACACCCTCAAAGCGCTTGTAATCTGTATGTGTCACTATTGTATGTGGAAATTCTAATGTGGTGGAGAATGAGAGTACCTTCCTTAGACACAATACATATTGACTTGCTGCTAGTGAGCGCACCTATTCACTTCTTCTTTTTTATCATGAAGCAAAGACCTCTTCAATATCCTTACTTTTAGAACCAGGGGCCTAATTCATATCCCGTTGTATCTTCTACACCTAGCACAAAGAACTGATGTTCTGTAGTTTGCGCATGCTGCATATCCGTAGGCTACCGCGCAAGTGCAGTATGAGTCCTGCGTCATTGGACACACTATGGCTGCCGACTGTCCGTGATTGACAATCTGCTGCCATTCGGGGTTGGCTGCCATTTCCCAAAACGGAGGTGTGATGGGAGGACATGTTTCAAAAGACAGAGATTTCCTGGCCTCTTTGTAGAAACTGGGCGTCCAGCTTGCGCGACCCCGAGGGTCACGCAGCTGGCCTATGGTGTCGCAGGTGGTCTGATGAAGTGTCCTAGGTCACAGCAAGGAAAACTAATGCAAGCAGTAAGCATCTACTTATATCTGAAAACTCCTGCTGCATTACCATTCTACCAACCACGTCTGTATCGGGGCCCCAGTTAAGACAGAAATTAGAAACATGGAAACAGAATTTGACGGCAGATAAGAACCACTTGGCCCATCTAGTCTGCCTCTTTTTTTATCCTTTAGGTAATCTCTAGCCTTTTTGAACCTTATGTCACAACTGAGGGCTGGTGCTGACCAGGAGTAGCCTTAGTTGTAGGGGCTGGTATGTAAGTAAACTTAGGCGGTAAGATAGGACTTCTAGACATGCAGAAAGACTTTCACCACCAATGCCCGAAGATGTGACCACAACAATAAGGATAAAATTAATAAGTATTTATTCAGCACAGTTAAGGTGGTACATCGGCAGTTGCAGTAGAAGAATATGAGAAATGATTAAAACAGTACACAGTTCCGCAAGGTACAGCAATAACTGAAAAGTTCTCAGGTGAGGTATCCACAGCAAGACTAGCTTGGGGGTATATTGGAGATTGAAAGTCCTTTCTCTAACACCTAAGTACTGAGTAAACAGATGGAGGCAGGAACTGGTCAGCAGGTGTTATACAGAGGCTGAATGTACTTATTGGATAAATGGTGCACGTAGACTGCCGGATTCACTGGATGGGACCAGTGGTGGTGAACTGTAGATGAAGTGCAGATGAACCAGTGTTAACGGGAGGTGAGTTGAATGACACTGGTGATGCTAGAGAACGATGATACTGAAGAGTAAATAAATTGAGCACTGATGATATCAAGGAAACCGATGGCGGAACATCCATAGTTTGGTGAAACTGAACACCGCTGGGAGCCAGACGCTGGAAGCCGGTGTTATAAAGCGCTGCCTGTAGTAGAGAGCAAGGAGAGCACTGGAGAGTCAGGCTGCACCGCCAGGTGGTGATTGGTGCGGGTCTCTGATGAAATGCAGACACAGGAGCTGGAATCCCTGGAACAAGATAATCAACCACAAGGAGCAGAGACAAGTTACACTGGTAATGACAACCAAAGCACTGACAACCTCCCAGTTCTAGATCAGTCCCTTTATACCCTCAGCAGTGCAAGGATTGGAGGAGCAGTCAGGCAGAATTCAGCAATGTTGTGGATTGGTGGAAACAGTGTCATGTGCTCAGAACCAACATGGCTGCGCTCATACTGGCACTTGGAGGGAATTCTAGTTTGTAGCACCACATGGAAGTTTACAGTAATGGCGGCCGCGGCCGCAGGAGACAGCGGACGCCAACCTGCGCACCAGACACACGGATCCGGCGGCAGAGACCACAGCGGGTGAGAGATGCCACGCAAATCCACCTGTGCACTTGAATAAAGACGGCAGAGGCCGCGACGGGTGAGAGGCACCACGCTGATCCGCTTTATGTAATGCTGGCGGCCGAGGCCGCAACTGACAGAAGACGCCAGCAGAGCCATCTAAACACTGGAAGCGCAGTAATGGCGGCGGAGGCCGCAAGGCCTAGAACGCCATTTAGACTATGAGAGTTCCTTGTGACAGCGTCTGCAAAGTAGCAGAGGGGAGATATGGAGTGAGGATGTTTAGCAGCATGACTGAGACCCTGCCCTGGAACACTAAGCCAGCCTCAGAAGACACCTAAAAGGTAAATAATGGTGTCCTGTACCCCGGATCGTGACACCTTAATTCTTTGTAAGGATATTCATATGCCTATCCCAAGCATGTTTAAATTGCTCTACAGTCTTAGCCTCTACCACCTCTGATGGGAGGCTATTCCAATTATCCACTACCCTTTCTGTGAAGTAATTTTTCCTTAAATTTCCCCTGAACCTGCCTCCCTCCAGTTTTAGTGTATGTCCTCGAGTTCTAATACTCCTTTTCCTTTGAAGAATCTTTCCCTCCTGAACTTTGTTAAGACCCTTGGTATATTTGAAAGTTTCTATCATGTCTCCCCTTTCCCTTCTCTCCTCCAAACTATACATGTTAAGATGTTTTAGCCCTTCCGGGTAAGTTTTGTGATGCAGGCCATGCACCCTTTTAGTTGCTCTTCTTTGTACACTTGCTATTGTATTTATATGTATATTGTATAATGTAATGTATTTCTATGTATGTATTGAGGCTTCAATTAGCAATATTTTTGGGGGGAAATTTTGGACCACCATCTTAATTTCTAGGAAGGAATTTGAAGTAAGACTTTTACATGACTATGCTGGGGCAAAACCCACACAATGGGGCCTATTAGAACGTCTGTTTACACATGTTTAATGGTAGAATCAAGTGCCGTAGGAAAGCGAGAGATTTTTTTTACTGCTTTTTGGTCACCCACCTTCACATCAACCACCCCCATGGGGAGACCTGTTGGGGAAGGATATCGATCCTTGTCTTTGGTGGGATGGAGCTGTTCCCAATTACAATTGCGATATTTTCTTGAAAGGTAAGCCAACAATGCTGCATAATTATAATACTGCACACACTCATGCAGCACGTTTCAGTACTGTATGCATTGTTACTTTTCCTACTGCAGTCTAGAAGCTGGATTCTGTGTGTGCAATGTGCCATCCATCTGCTGCCGCTTGCACAGAGGAACAGTGGAAAGAAGACTCTTTTTGCTGGGGCATGCTTTTTAAATCATAATTTATTTATTTTTAAATAATGTATTAATTTCCCTTGGTGAGCAAGCCAACCCAGGTGAAACGCGCGTCCAAGTATGGAGGTCCAGGTCCTGTGCGCGGAACCAGGACACAAAGCACAAGGTCTCTGATACATATACCACTACCTGCTTCTCTATTTTTATTGTTTGGCACCATGATATGGAATCAGATTTTAATTAGATGAGTCCTATTCTTCTAGTAAAAGCACATTACTTTAAGCTATACCCTAATTGTCTCTGCTGAACTCTTGCAGATTGATTATGCTCTGTGACAGCAATAAAAAGCAAACATTATATAGCTAGCACCTCCTAAGGGAAATTGATAAATACCTAAGCCTTTCTATAATTACCCTTAGAATACTAGGCATAAACTATGTGACATTTCCACAGGTATCTATAAATCTCTTGTATTAACCCTCACTACTTTGTGTACTAGGAATAGATCATTTGACATTGCCTTAGGTATCCATAAAACTCTTCAATGGAATGAAGTTGAGTAAATCACATTCAGGCACTAAAGCTGCTAAACCCAACACAACTCCCAGAAGTTTCACCTTACTTCATAAACAACAATGTAATACAAAAAGGAGAGTGTACATAGATCTTAAGCGCTTAAACAATAATACTTCCCTCTAATGGGATGACCGATAACCAATGCTTCTCCTCTTAGGCGGGTGTAATTCTCAATAAAATTCACCAGAGTTTAAAGGGAGACATGAAACAGAAATAAAACAAATAAAACAGTAAATACAAAAATACACAAAAGATACAAAAAAGTCCGTCGACACATGAAAATGGTCGACATGGACTTTTGAACTGTTTTTGGTGTCATTTTTCCCATAACATGACCAGGAACCCCAATTAGTGTACCGCGTCCCCCTGCATCTCGCTCCATTACCGCTGCGCTCGGCACAAGTTACTATTCCCAATCGTTGTCCACGTGGATGGTAACGTTTGAAAAAGTTAAAAATCTATTTTTCTTAAAGCCATGTCGACCTTTTCATGTGTCAACCATTTTCATGCGTCGATCATTTGTCCATGCCGACCATGTCAATGTTGACCAATAGTGGTCGACCTAATGAGTGTCAACCTTAACATCGTCGACCATCTGAACGGATACCACTGGACAACATAACGTGGCACTCACACACTCCTCTAAGAACATTGGATTCATTTAATCTACGGTGATTTATACTGTTTTGGGTACCTTATTTGTATAATGTATTTGCTGCTATTGAAACGCTAATTTCTAGGTAGTCCAAGTAATAAATGAATCTTCAAATCATATATTCTCGCCTTTTAATAATTCTGTAAACATTTTCTGTATTACTGTTTGTTTATTGCACATAACCAATAAGTACAGCCATGTAAGGAGAGTGGTTAACATCCACCATTGAAAATCACCCACAGCACTGGCTGATACACACCTTGTGTATTTTGTATATTATGTGTATTCCTTATATTCTGCACTTGTTGTATTTTGTCATCATTGTAACTGAGCATTATATCATCATTGTGATACCACATTATAATCCTTTGTACTTGTATATCAGGTGCATCTTACACCTTAACATTGGTATTATTTGACCTATGATGAGATATACTGCATAACAATTTTTGGATTCAGTATTATTTCTTGATGGTCAGAATCCCAACATCAATGCATCCAGTCCCCTAGCGGGCTCACAGAGGCCCTCATTCCAAGTTGTTCGTTCGTTATTTTTCTTCGCATCGGAGCGATTAGTCGCAAACTGCGCATGCGCAATGTTCGCAGTGCGCCTGCGCCAAGTAAATTTGCACAAAAGTTTGGTATTTTACTCACGGCCTAACAAAGTTTTTTCATCGTTCTGCTGATCGTGGTGTGATTGACAGGAAGTGGGTGTTTCTGGGCGGAAACTGGCCGTTTTATGGGAGTGTGCGAAAAAACGCAGGCGTTTCGGGGAAAAACGCGGGAGTGTCTGAAGAAACGGGGGAGTGTCTGGACGAACGCTGGGCGTGTTTGTGATGTCAAACCAGGAACGAAAAGGACTGAACTGATCGCAGTGGCAGAGTAAGTCTCGAGCTACTCAGAAACTGCAAAGAAATTTCTATTCGCAATTCTGCTAATCTTTCGTTCGCAATTCTGCAAAGCTAAGATTCACTCCCAGTAGGCGGCGGCTTAGCGTGTGCATTTCTGCTAAAAGCAGCTAGCGAGCGAACAACTCTGAATGAGGGCCAATGCTTGCCATGCTTCGGGCCTAGCGGCTAGCTTCGCTCGCCCCACTATTATATTCCCCCTCGGTTGGTGGAATGGACACACCAACCGAGGGGGAATACCAAACGTTTGTTGGGATTCCGACCATCGGTATTTCATAAGCTGTAGGGATTCTTGAATCAGTCTCCTGATCGCTGGGATCCAGACCATCGGGAAATTAACTGCAACCCCAATTTTTTGGCTTATCCCTCACTACATTTGTTGCAACTCCTGATATATGTGGTATATGTTTATTTGGAGTGCCGCCAATCTGATGAATGGAAGAAAAATCTGTTTTTTAATGTATATCAATAAACTTTCATATTTTAATAAAATTATGATTTAAAAAGAATGCCCCAGCAAAAAGTCTTCTTTTCTCTCTTTTGAACAAAAAACAAATAATTACTCGGTGCCTGATCTTTAAAAGCTGGCAAACGTATATCTGTGACTTTGGTTTTATTTTATTATATTTTTCTCTCTTTTCCTACGCATGTTATAGTACATGACTCTTGAGTGCACCACTAACTACTGAGTCATTTTACTGATACCAGTATCGTATTTGCTTAAAATTGTTGGTACTGTACATGATACTCTTAAAATCATTGAGATCAAAGTGAATCAGGCCTGTGCGGAATCTTCCCTCTTCGTTAAGAACAGAGGAACACTGTGCCTGATTCTGATTAGGAAGTAAAGCAAACCTGCGCAAAACCTTGCTTACTTGTGTTCTTTAGACAAGATGCAGTTTGCCAGTGATGGGGGTGAGGCGGTCTTTTGGCTTCATTAGGCCCCACCCCCTAGTGGCAAAATGCAGCAAATCACACATATTTCATACCCTCCAACTGTACCTTTTTAGCAGGTACAGTACCTTTTTTTTTATGGTCTGTACCGATCTTTGGCTCTCCAAACTTCCATTGAAAGTATAGGGAAAGGGGGATGGTTACCCGTGGCCACGCCCCCTTTTGTACTTTGTAACAATTTTTATGTGTAAAATGTTGGAGGGTATGATATTTGAATAGTGACGGCAAAAATGGCACAATTAGTGTAGAATTGTGTCAATAGGCCTCACCCCATCATCCCAGATTGTGGATTCCCAGTTTCATTCTCCACATTCTGCCCGCATGGTCTGCAGAATTTTGGCACGGGAGACAGTTCCTGGAAGATGAGGAGCAATGCAGTCAAGCTGTGTCCGCCAACACCAAGGACAATGTTGTTGCCAGGAAGGCCATAGTTGAGGTGGTTGCCATGGTGGCCATGGACCAGATAGAGAAGGAGATAAGTATCTCATAGGGATCCATTTGCTTGATATTCCACATAGCAGCCAGAATTGGGAGCAGAAGTTGATTTGAAGACAGTGGAAATTCTTATAAAATCTGTATGCTTTGTAAGGATGATATACTAATTTTAAATTATGTTTCTCTTAGTGTTTCATCACTTTGCTGATGGTGTATATTGTCATTGGAAAACTGGTTTGCATTTTTGGGACCTGTTCACTGTCAAAATCTATGTTCTATTTTAGCCACTCTGCTTCTGTAATACGACTAATTCACTTGGCGCTATGGCTTCCTTCTACATTAGACAACAAGGGACAGTCCTATCATGAATGACCGACATATGGGAAATCTTGCCCATCCTGCACCCACATTTTCTGCGGGGGGTCCAGAGAAAATGCAATCGCCTCTGTCTGTCAATCAGGCAGAGGTGGTCGCGGGGCGGGCAGTCAACGCTCCGTTTCCGGGAGGAGACGGAGTATTGCGGGGGCGGGGCAACCTGAATGGCGGGCAGTTTGGTGCAAACGGGGGCGTATCGGGGGCCGTCGCAACAGGTAAGATGGCGCCGGGACTCCAGCGGCCGCAGCTAAGTTGCGCCAGCAGGAGTCAGCTTTAGTTTCTGCTGACAAGCAGAAATTGCGAAGCGATCGCAATTTCTGCTTGTTGAAGGGGGGGGGGGGGGCCGGTCAGTATGCTGGGCGGCCCCCAGCATGCAAGCAAAAGGATAGCAAATTCTGCTGATTAGCAGAGTTTGCTATCCTTACTGAATTAGCTCCATAATTCTAAAATGAATGCTGACTGTCTGACCCATCAGCGATGTAGCCTTTATAGAATTGGTTACAAGTCTGCAGCATTGCACATTTGTTTTTGAAAAAATGCAGAATGTTTTTGTTCCTGCAGCGATAACAGTGCGGTCTGAGAGTACAGTATACTGATATATGTTTGGCGCAATTTCATATTTCAGTGTTACCAGTCATTCAGTGTAATACATGTGCTGTGTATGGTGACTCACTGTGCATCAGATAGGGGCTGCCATGATGAAGATAATTAAGGTGAGTATGTATACACACTGCAGCACATGACATTCTGTGAACATGGAAATGCCTTTATTTGGCAGTGTGTCATGTAAAAGGGTAAATGATGCTATACAACAACTGTTGAAGTTCACCTTAGTGCTAACAGTGTAGGGTACATACAGGTTGGGTATGGGTGACTGGCGGTTGGGATTCCGCCGGTCACTATACCGACGCCATGATCCCGGTGTTTAGATTGCCGGGGGGGGGGGGGGGGGTGTGAACAGAGTGAAGCCTCGCTCGTCACAGGTTCTATTCCCACTCTATGGAAAAGTCCTTGTCAGTCGGCATGCCGGATTCCGGCATCGGTATAGTGACGGTGGTCCCCCGACCGCCGGTCACGTAACTGCATCCCAGTACATATAGTATTAATACTAGTAATACTAGTAAGAGACGTGGGATATTAGGTGGAGATTTACATGTGGGACCGGATGTGATGCCGCTTAAGTAAGTGATTGCCCCTTTAAAAAAACGTCAGAGTTCAGCCGGCTCGTGATATCTGTTTTGGTATAAATGTAAATAAACAAGCTGTTAAATGTTTTTTGTTTGTTTTTTAAACATTTCCAATGTTCTTACATTGCAGCATTCTTATTCAGGTCTGTTTTATTTACCTTAAATATTTTTTTTTTTTTTTTTACTTTTACCAACAATAGATGCTTTGGTTAAACCTCTAGGCATTATTAGGTACAAATTTAATGAGGAATCAAATAATCTACACTTTGGGATCATATGGAACAATGATAACGGCTATACTGTGATTACATACGGTGCATTCTGACATTACTTGTTTTTGGAATCCATTGTGCCATAAATTGACAGTTGTTATGTATAGCTAATACATCGAAGATAAATAATAAAAATAATTAACCAACATGTGGAAACGAGTTATTTGATGAATTGCTGTCAAGTTTATAAGTTCATATTAAATCTTGTGCTTTTCTCTAAAAAGAAGGCAAGTCATAAAGGAATCTAGAGTCTATGGCCCTCTGGGCTGGGCTTGAGCCACGGCGAACCAAATAAGGCACTTTGCGTGCTGAGGTGTTCTTGTGGGCTTGAAGGGGGTAGGAAAAGATTTGGCATACACTGGCAGCAATTTCCCTAAGCTGCATGAGCTGATAAAATACCAGCTGTGGAATATGAAAGGCAGCCGAAGACCAGGCTGGTGGTTCCTCTCCTGGGGAACGAGGGATATTGAAAATTCTTCCTAACTAAGGAGAGCGGCTTTAATTTGCCTATACAGCAAAGGAGGAGAGGTTCTCCAGGCTCTCACACTTGTTCACAGCTCCCTCCGGGCTTGATAATCACTTTGTGATATTCTTATTTTTATTCTTATTTCCAAATGAGGAGTGACACCTGAAAATGAGGAGTGCTAACGAAGCAGCGCTCCCCTGCCTGCTAACGAGAGACCTTTGTACTCATCTTTCTGGGGGTGGGGTGGCTGGTAGAAATTCAGTTCTTTGTACATCCAGGCAGCAGACTCACAAGGGACCACTGCACCTGAGCTCACACGAAGAATGATTACACAGTAACTAATAGCTTCGTTAATGAGCAATTCACATGGGATATATTGATACAAAAAAACACCATATAAAGAGGGAATGATGTTTGTCTAGTAAGGTAACAATAGATATTCTGTTGTTCTGGAAATTTGCTGAATCAGTGCTTTACCTCACTTTTTTTTATGTTGAAAAATATCTCCATTCAGAATAGATAGCACTGCAATCAGACTGGGGTGAACCAGACTGGAAAAAAAGATAACGGGTAATCTATGACAGATCGGAATATGAAAAAGTTTTGGTTCCCCGTCTATTTATCATTGGAGGCAGTGGGGCCCTGAATAATATCATTTCTTACTGGTGCATATCTTGGCAATCAGGAATGATTTTTGGATTAAACAAGTTCTTACAGGGACAGTGTCTCCGATAGGAGCCCATCCAGGTGAAGAGTCTTCAGGAAAGTGGCTTCCAAAGTTACTCATGTGGAGACATTAGAGCAGAGGAAAAACAAAGTGATTGTATGGTGTGGTGTGGCATGGAGGCTGCAGGAGAGGGATCGCAAGATCCGCCTTAGGCCAAACTCTCCCCATAGGTTTGAACAACTAACGTCAATTGGAGATGGTGTTATCTGTCGGTAAAGCTTAGCTTGGTGAAATGGCCCAGACCACAGTCCTCTGTGAAAATAATGGGGTTTGTGGTTTCCTGCATTACATAGCTGCGTTGTTTTTGGTGAATAGCAAGGGTACTAAAAGCCATGCTAGTTGGCACAGTTATATAGAAGGGGTGGAATTCCTGCTCATATATATCCTTGAAGTTACAGTTTCTGATGTGTCTTGTATTAAAGGGCCTAATTCAGATCTGATTGCAGCAGCAAATTTGTTAGCAAATGGGCAAAACCAAGTGACTGCGGGGGGGGGGGGGCAGATATAGCATGTGCAGAGAGAGTTAGATTTGGGTGGGTTATATTGTTTCTGTGCAGGGTAAATACTGGCGGCTTTATTTTTACACTGCAATTTAGATTTCAGTTTGAACACACCCCACCAAAATCTAACTCTCTCTGCACATGTTATATCTGCCCCACCTGCAGTGCACATGGGCCCTCATTCCGAGTTGTTCGCTCGTTCTTTTTCTTTGCATCGGTGCGATAAGTCGCAAACTGCGCATGCGCAATGTTCGCAGTGCGCCTGCGCCAAGTAAATTAGCACAATAGTTTGGTATTTTGCTCACGGCTTTACGAAGATTTTTCATCGTTCTGGTGATCGGAGTGTGATTGACAGGAAGTGGGTGTTTCTGGGTGGAAACTGGCCGTTTTATGGGTGTGTGAGAAAAAACGCTGCCGTTTCTGGGAAAAACACGGGAGTGGCTGGAGAAACGGGGGAGTGTCTGGGCGAACGCTGGGTGACGTCAAACCAGGAACGAAACGGACTGAACTGATCACAGTGTAGGAGTAAGTCTCGAGCTACTCGGAAACTGCAAAGAAATTTCTAATCGCTATTCTATTCGCAATTCTGCTAATCTTTCGTTCGCAATTCTGCAAAGCAAAGATTCACTCCCAGTAGGCGGCGGCTTAGCGTGTGCAATGCTGCTAAAAGCAGCTAGCGAGCGAACAACTCGGACTGAAGGCCATGGTTTTGCCCATCTGCTAACAAATTTGCTGCTGCAATCAGATCTGAGGGTAAAATCCAACGTAGATACCAAAAACAGAATAAATTAAATCTTAACTTGCTCCATAGGGCATATTATACATCAAAATTGAAATACTTAACTGGTATTTCCTGTGACTCCCGGTGTTTTAAGTGCTCGCACCTGAAAGCTGATCCACCCCACTGCATTTGGTCCTGCCCTACTGGGCAAGAGTTCTGGTTGTTGGTTCAGACATATATGGAGGAACCTCAGTATCTCGATCACTATGGATGTAGAATGGGCTTTATGGGATTTATGCTTCTCTTCATTCTCCCATTCATGCTCAGGGGGTTCTACACGGCTTGTAGCAAAAGTTGCAGTCGCATTGAAGAAAACCATTTTATCAAAGTGTATCAAGGATCCAATCCCGACATTAATTTTTCCTCCTCTAACTCATCTTTACCAGATGGACTGGGTAATATGTTCCTTAGACATTGAACATAGGGTACAGTATTTTCCATCTGGCTCCCTTACTTAGCCACATTACTTCCCCATATAAAGATCATTACAGCCGTTACGCTTACCTCCTGGTACAATTTGGAATTATTGATCAAAGTCTTTCCCCCCTTCTAGGATTTCAAGTGTTAGGGAACAATCATGGCTTCCTCTATTTTTATACTATCTCCTCTTTACTGTAATTGGTATTTTTTGCAGCATTTCGCAATTGACTCTTTAATTTTCCGGGGCATTCTCCTCCCCTTTTTCTATATTGATGCATACTCCTTGTGGCTGAGATATTATATGTTCTGCTGGTAATGGTCAGACCTATATTTGATTTTACTTTGTGATATTTTATACTTGATTATTACCTTAACCTACTGTTTGTTATGTATTTATTATGTTTTGTTTTTCTCTCCGTATGCTAGACATTTCTAATATTTCTTTAAAAAATCAAAAATCAAAAAAGGAAATATGGTATAAAATATAAAATATACTATGCCAGTGCTACTGTTGTCATGTAGGTAATTCCACTCACCTTGTATAAGGGTTGTATAAGGGATATATACACTTTGGACAGTCTCACACCGTTGTTTAGTGAAGTGGTCACTGTTGTGTCATTCTGTATAAACCGTCACTTTGTTCAACACTTGATCTACATTAGCATAGACTCTGGATGCCCTAATAGAAGAATATAAAGTGAAGAAATAGTGCACACTGATTTTAACTACTCGCATCAGATGCAAACCACACCAGGCTGGAATGTCCCTGACATTGTTGCATCTGCTACGACCAGTCAGCAATACTTACTGTGCGGCTGCTTGAAGAGAATCTTCCAGCAACTGCTGCTCACAGAGGGACCTACCGGTCCCTCTGCATTCTGGCTCTCTCCCATAGTGCCTGCCAAGCAGCCGATCACTGCTGATAGGGCAGCTCGGCGCCATTCCCCATCCTGCGGCTGCAGAGATTAGCAGCCGCTTGGGAAATGTTTTTAAAACAGTACTCACCTTTACTCTGGACACCGATGGCTGCTCTGCAATCACTGAAAAATGTACAGTTACCATGGTCGTGATGGTCTGATCATTGTGGGTCAGATATATTGACCATCAATGTGTCACGATCCGGGTTACTGGACGCCATTATCTACCGTTCAGGTGTCTCCTGAGGCTGGCTCAGCGTTCCAGGTCCGGGTCTCAGTTGTGATGCTGACATCCTCACTCCACATCTCCTCCCTGTCATTCCGCAGGCGCTGTCACAGTGAGCTCATAAAGTTAAGAACGGCGTTTCCAGCCCTCCGCGGCCTCCGCCGCCATTTCTGCACTTCCAGTATTCAAGTAAGTCTGCATGGTGTCTCCTGCCCGCTGCGGCCTCTGCCGCCATCTCTGTGATTCAAATATCCAAACTAGTCTGCATGGCGACTCCTGCCCGCTGCGGCCTCTGCCGCCATCTCTGTGAATCAAGTGTGCTAGTTGGCGTCTGCTGCCTCCGCCATTACTGTTATTCCTCACACGGTTCCACAAACTAACTTTCCCTCCAAATGCTAGTATGGGCGCAGCCATGTTGGCTTCAGTCACATGACACTACTTCCACCTATCCGCTGCACCACTGAACTCTGCCTGATTGACCAGCCAATCCCTGCACCTGCTGCAGGTATAAAGGTCCTGTTCCTGAACCAGGAAGTTGTCAGTGCTTTGGTTGTCAAACAAAGTGTTACCAGTCTCCTTGCTTTGTGGTTGTTTGCTCACTACAGGTATTCCAGCTCCTGTCTCCAACTCCACTAGAGACCCGCACCAGTTTAACATCCAGCGGTGCAGCCTGACTCCACAGTGTTCTAACACTGCTCCCTGCAACTGGCAGTGTCTAACACCGGCTTCCAGCGGTCAGCTTTCAGCAATGTTCTGTTACCAGCAATCATCGGTGCTCCGCCATCGAATACCAGCAATCATCGGTGCTCTGTCATCGATTTCCTAATTCCAACGATCCCTAGCATCACCAGTGCTCCTAGCTATTTCTCCAGCTACACTGACTCATCAAGCACTCCATTCATCTCATCATCTGGTCCAGTTCCGTCCGGCCTATTCAGCAACTAACTCGTCCTTCAGACAATACAACCAGGAGAACCACCTGCTAGTCAGTTCCTGTACTCATTCTACCACTCAGCATTCGGGTACCAGTTAAGGACATTCCATCTCCTAGTCTGCCTAGACTGACACCTATTGGTACCGTACCCAGAAGCATCCGCATCTCTGCTGCATTTACAGGAACTATGTATTGCATATTCATTTACCATTTCTGACGTTGCTGCTGTTATACCACCTGAACAGTGCTTTAATAAAACTTTTAAACTTACTCCTCTTGTCGTGGTTACGCCTTCGGGCTGGGGTACTGCATGTCTAAGAGTCCCATTCTACCGCCCAGGTTTAACTATACCGCAGCCCCTACAACTGAGGCTTCCTCCCGTCAGCACCAGCCCTCAGTTGTGACACAATGTTTGTACCAATGTTAATAAAAAAAAGTTTATTTTTTTAAATGAAATAATGTTGGAGATGTTTTAAATAAAATGATTCAATCATACAAAAAAAAATATTTCTGAACGTTTTTTTGAAAACAGCATACTGTAGACCTCAGTTAAGTGTTTAAAGGGTGGGATATCTTCCATGCAGGGGTGTATCTTCCTATTGGCCAGGATGGCACTTGCCAGGGGCGCTGGCAAAGGAGGGGGGGCGCCGCCCGGCAGTGACATAGAATGACATAGTAGTTCTCACTGAGTACATCCCTTAGCAGTGCTCATCCACTGGGGAGGGGCGAGGCACCTCCTCTTCCTCATCCGCTCCCCTTCTCATTGGTCCCACGCAGTCTGTCACCAACCACCAATCACTACAATCAGCACCAGTCAGCAGTGCAGCATGAGCAGACCTGTACATTTTCTGCGGTACCGTAGCTGCACTGCATGGTCTATCCTGGCAGTCTGGATCACAGCTTACAAAGAGCTCTGTATGGAGAGGTATCTAGACCAGTGACTGCCTGTCCAGCTGTGTTCAGACTACAAGTCCCAGCACTCCTTGTCAACTGGATTTGCTGGGACATGTAGTGCTATCACACCTAGAGAGGGGTTTTTAACTGTATGTATGTGTGCATATATCCCCTCTGTGTCCCTGCCTGCACCCTCCTTGTAATTCCCTCTCAGTGTCCCTGCCCGCACCATCCCAGTAACTGCCCCCTCAGTGACCCTGCCCATACACTCCTGTAATTCCCCTTCAGTGTCCCTGCCCGCACCATCCCTGTAACTGCCCCATCAGTGACCCTGCCCATACACTCCTGTAATTCCCTCGGTGTCCCTGCCCACACCCTTCACATAATTCCCCCTCAGTATCCCTTCCCGCACCCTAACTGTAGTTCCCCCTCATTGTCCCTGCCTGCAAACTCCTCATAATTCCCCCTCAGTCTTCCAGCCTGCACCCTCCCCGTAATTCCCCCTCAGTGTCCCTTACCGCACCCTCCTCGTAATTCCACCTCAGTGTCTCTGCCCTCCCCGTAATTCCCCCTCAGTATCCCTGCCCGCACACTCCTGTAATTCCCCCTCAGTGTCCCTACCCACACCCTCCCTGTAATTGCCCCTCAGTGTCCCTGACCTCAGCCTATCTGTAACTCCCCCTTCTGTGTCCCTGGGTGGGGGAGGTGGAGGGCGCCAGTTCCTTACTTTGCCAGGGGTGCTCAGACCCCTGGATACACCCCTGCTTCCATGCATGGATATCGAATTGCACTAACCTTATTCACATAAAAGACAGGCTGTGGACATTCACTTTTAATCCCGATGTCCGTTGGTATATTTCAGGAAAATTTGTGTCCTCATATATCATAAACTTTTACAACTGTTTACAAGAACTCATGTGTTCATGCTGTTTTCTCATAAAAAGTTCCTTATTACACAATCATATGTCTGTCCATATTGTTTTGAGGTGGTACCAATACATAATAATTCAAAATAAATTGAAAAGGGATAAATGTCTAAATTATAACTGAAAATGGAAAGGAGTAGATGATGAAAAAAAGATTCATTTAGAGATGCTAAAACAATACATCACTGCATGGTTTAGAGCAGGGGTGGGGAACCTTTTTTCTACCAAGGGCCATTTGGACATTTATAAAATCCTTTAGGGGCCATACGTAAATGATCAACGTAAAAATGAGCCTGCCCCTAACAGATATGCCCCCAGTAGATATGACCCCAGTCAGTAGTTATGCCCCCAGTAGATATACCACCAGTCAGTTGTTATGCCCCAGTAGATATGCTCCCAGTCACTTGTTATGCCCCATTAGATATGCCCCGTCACTTGTTATGCCCCATTAGATATGCCCAGTCACTTGTTATGCCCCATTAGATATGCCCAGTCACTTGTTATGCCCCATTAGATATGCCCCGTCACTTGTTATGCCCCATTAGATATGCCCCGTCACTTATGCCCCATTAGATATGCCACCAGTCAGTTGTTATGCCCCAGTAGATATGCTCCCAGTCACTTGGTATGCCCCATTAGATATGCTCCCAGTCACTTGTTATGCCCCATTAGATATGCCCCGTCACTTGTTATGCCCCATTAGATATGCCACCAGTCAGTTGTTATGCCCCATTAGATATGCCCCCAGTCACTTGTTATGCCCCATTAGATATGCCCCGTCACTTGTTATGCCCCATTAGATATGCCCCCTAGTAGCGACACTTACACACACACATTAAAAGAAAAAGAAAACACAATACTCACCAGCCCCGCTCCTGCTTCCGGACCGTTGCCCTCCGCCTGTCCGCTCGCTCCTCAGAACTATGGGAGAGAAGTCATGTCATCTCTCCCATAACACCGCACAGCACCACACGCACACTGCCAGAGCCGGAACTCAGGAGTGAGCTCCTGCCTCCGGCTACTACTGAGGGTAAGACGCCAGGCGCCCACTAGTAACAAAATCTCAGCGGGCGCCCGGCTAGGTGAGCCTGGCCGGATCAAGTGGCTCTGCGGGTCTTATACGGCCCTCGGGCCTGAGGTTCCCCACCCCTGGTTTAGAGCAACATAATATAATGGAAAGATAAAAAAAATATAGGATATAAGTAAAACAGTTAAAAAATGCGTTTGCGTATGAAAAGAATGTAATACGTATAGAAGGGAGCCAGATGTCAAGCTCTGTTGTAGTTAACGCGTTTCATGGGCTGCCATCAGCTTCCTCAGGTGAGTAGCTATTTTATGCTCATTGCCTGACATAGAAACTTTTTGCCACTGTGTAATGCATATAAAACACTTTCAAGTTTGTCCATTCGCCACCTGTTGCGTATAATTGATCATATAATTAGCACACACAAACATAATATCAAGGGACTGAGATGGGAACAAAGCATGAAATGCAAGTAACTATACACTTGGGTAAAACTATGCTGCACTGCAGGTGAGGGAGATATAATATGTAGATTTGAAAGGGAACTCATCTAAATTGGCGTGTAAAAATAAGGCTGTCTGGTTATTGTGGGCTACATGCAAAAGCAGCCAGTATTTACCCTGCATGCAAAAATAAACGGATTTGGACCCCCTTGCATTGCAACATGGTTTGTCCAGGTGTAAATGTACTTACTTTATTTGCTTTACTCCCAACTCATAATTAGCCCCTTTAGGTGCAATTCTGTACAGCAATTTTACTACTGGCTCATCGGCCTTTTACAGAAATGCTCTGATTTTCTCATCAACTACACCGCTCCTCTGCAAAGCAGCTACAGTGTGTAGGCCTGCAAAGCTCCGGCGATAGCACACGGCAGGTATACATAATCGCAAAAAAGATTACCGTATTTGCCGGCGTATAAGACGACTGGGCGTATAAGACGACCCCCCAACATTTCCACTCAAAATATAGAGTTTGTTATATACTCGCCATATAAGACTACCCCCTCTTCCGCACACCTTCCACACACCAAATAAAACGTAAAAGAACATCAGATTTGATTTGATTTCTCAGAAACACAGGCAGGCATTTTGCTATGCTATACTGTACTGTACAATGGTGCAGTACTGTGGTTGGCTGTTGGCTGTATACAAAGCCTGATTGGATTGGTCCCTGCCGTCTCTCTGTCACTAGCAGCTGTCTGGTCTGCCCTGTAGTACCAGTATTAAGCCCCCCTCGCCTGCAGCTTCCCTGCAGTGCTGCCGCTGTCCCCCCTGCCTAAGCCGCTGTCCCCCCCCCCCCCCCTTCTTATGCATACCAAATCTCTTATACTGTAAGTGCTGCCGATGTCCGCCTGTCACTGCTGAATGTCGGCTCCTGCTCAGTGACATGAGCCGGGTGCTGCACTGTAACAATACGTGCAGCACCTGGCTCCTGTCCCTGTGTAGGAGCCGGACTTCACACAGCTTCACCCGTACACTCACCGTACAGATAGAGGCACTTCACGGGGGAAGTGGGGGGGGGCAGCCAACATCATCTTCTCAACCACCATTGCTTAAAACGGGGGTCCGCCCGCGAGGTCACGCCCCCTTATGCTAGGTCACGCCCCTGTTTCGCGACTTCCCACGCCGGGCGACTTCCCGCCCGGCGTATAAGACGACACCCGGCGTATAAGACGACCCCCCACTTGGAGGCATGTTTTTCAGGGGGAAAAAGTCGTCTTATACGCCAGCAAATACGGTACATATCTTTCTGCTGCTCCACCATAAATAATAGCTAGTATAACACGCATACTGTTTTTGTGCTATAAACATGCTTCTATTATGAACCGCTATTCTTTATAGGGTTATTTTATGACATGTACAAAATATGTATAAGATACAGTTTGGCCTAAAATGGGTCTGAAATGCTAAAGGAAATGCTTCACAATCTATGGCCCTCATTCCGAGTCGTTCGCTCGGTAATTTTCATCGCATCGCAGTGAAATTCCGCTTAGTACGCATGCGCAATATTCGCACTGCGACTGCGCCAAGTAATTTTACAATGAAGATAGTATTTTTACTCACGGCTTTTTCTTCGCTCCGGCGAACGTAGTGTGATTGACAGGAAATGGGTGTTACTGGGCGGAAACACGGCGTTTTAGGGGCGTGTGGATAAAAACGCTACCGTTTCCGGAAAAAATGCAGGAGTGGCCGGAGAAACGGGGGAGTGTCTGGGCGAACGCTGGGTGTGTTTATGACGTCAAACCAGGAACGACAAGCACTGAACTGATCGCAGATGCCGAGTAAGTCTGAAGCTACTCTGAAACTGCTAAGTAGTTTGTAATCGCAATATTGCGAATACATCGGTCGCAATTTTAAGAAGCTAAGATACACTCCCAGTAGGCGTAGGCTTAGCGTGAGCAACTCTGCTAAATTCGCCTTGCGAGCGATCAACTCGGAATGAGGGCCTATAATCCCACATTCGCCCACTGAATAATTTAGCACTGGATTTACATAAAGCTGTGCTGAATAAATGAAGCAATGCAGAGTTCCTTTAGATAGAACGTGACCCCTGCACTCAGAAAATCGTGTGGGTATCCTTATCATTAATCCCAATGCCTGTGTGTCTATGCTGTTCATACAGTATAAATCGAAGGTCTGAGATGCAGGAAAATAATCCTTGTACAATTTCCCTGAACTTTGCCGATTTCCGCTCCCGCTTGTAATGAACATCTGGAGCCTCCAGGCATGGCCCTAGACATACTTACCGACTTGGCTGGCCCCTCCTCCGGGAGGGAGCAACCCTGGCCAGCACACAGGGGGGTTGACCGACATGAAGGTGGGCAGTACGGGGGGGGGGGGGCGTTGTGCTCGAACGTATCATTGTGGCTCCGCCCACTCTGTACAGTGCTGAGAAAACAGGCATTGTATAGCAGGGGCAGGGCTACGATGACGTGATTCAGCACTAATCATTGAGGAGTGGCCACGCCGCCTACAAAAAAAAGTGTGTAAAGAATGTATGTGTTGTGCCACAAAGTAGCACGTGCACCACACAGCCAGGCGTAGATCCAGGGGGGTACTATCAGTATGACATACCTCCCAACATGATCCTCTCCAGGAGGGACACAATACTCTGCTCCTGGGCTTTTCTCTTGATGTATGATTGCCAGCACCTGTTTTGAACAAGTTAATGGTTATGAAAGGTCTGTCACCACAGATGATGGCAATCAGAAATTAAGAGGGAAGTCCAGGAGCAGATAATTCTGTCCCTCCTGGAGAGGGTCATGTTGGGAGCAGTGGCGTAAGTTCATCACAGTTGCCCGGAGGCGTGTGTGTGTGTGTGTGTGTGTGTGTGTGTGTGTGTGTGTGTGTGTGTGTGTGTGTGTGTGTGTGGTGTTATGAAAAAATGTATATACTGTATTTATACATTTAATTGTCTTTGATTTTAAATCACACATTTCTTAGCAGTCATACCCAGGATTAGAACCCATGACCTGTTACTCTGACAGCAGACACTTTACTGATGGACTTATTTGCTCCTGCATAGGAAGCATGAGAATTCTAACTATATGAAGTTACATGTAATTGTCAGAGAAGTATCTTCATATAGTTAAAATTCTCATATTTCCTATATAGGAGCAAACAGCTTCATCAGTAAGGTGTCTGCTTCCAGTGTAATAGGTTGTGGTTTCTATTCTAATCCTGGGTATGACACTTGTAAAATGTGTATATTCAGTATAATAAAGAGGGTACGATTTGTAAGGTGCAGGGACCAGTGAGGAAGTCGGCCACTGAAAAGATAGCGGCAGCTATCTATTAACTTAATTTAATGGTGTCACAGAATGAGAGGAGAGGTGCCCCCCTTCACAGCAAGAGCCCGGCAGCAGATGACTCCGTTGCCTCCCAGAGTTCTGCCTCTGGTTGGGAGGTATAGTACGATCACTCTCCCCACACATCAGGTGCAGGCAGAGGAGACTGCAGCAGCAGCTTCCCTTGACCCACCACAGAAGCTGACAGGAAAGACAGGGTGAAGGGAGCTGCAGTGGACCTAGGCCCCCACCGGGACCCTACAACAAGCCCGAGCATGGCTAATTTTTACTCATCCCTTCCCCATACCTCCCAACATGACCCTCTCCAGGAGGGACACAATGGTCTGCTTCTGGACTTTTCTCTTAATGTATGATTGCTGACACCTGTGTTGAACAGGTTAATGGATAAGAAAGGTGTTTCAGCACAGGTGATGGCAATCACAAATTAAGAGGGAAGTGCAGGAGCAGAGCATTCTGTCCCTCCTGGAGAGGGTCATGTTGGGAGGTATGCCTTCCCCCTCTCTACAGGTATCTGGACAATTCTCACAATGTTTATTATTATTATTATTATTATTATTATTATTATTATTATTATTATTATTATTATTATTATTATTAACTTTTATTTCTAAGTCAAAGTATATGTAGCCCCTCACATCACAGAACTATACTTGTTTAACTGTAAAAATAAACATGTTAATACAATTGCATTCCTAATGCATTTTCATCCATTAAATCGGAAGTCAGGCTATCATCCACTGAAGCTGACAACCTGGCTGTTTTGGAACATTTAAAAATGTATATGATTATAAAGAAGGAACTGCACTCATCATTGTGATTCCTCAGGTAACATTTAAAGCTCATTTATCTAGAGTGTGGTGACACTCAGTGGAAGTTCCAGGTATAGCATGTAATAAGAGGGATTTATGTGGGCTTGTGTACTCTTCCTTATAGCACTCAGAAACTTCATGTAACAATGAAAAACATGACATCAGTAGTACAGATTGGGTACGAGTCTAATTGTTAAGTGTCGTTGTTATTGCACAAGTCAATCTTGATAAAAAAATACTCTATAAAGCTCTGCCACTGCCTTATTAGCTGTAGTACTTGGAGACTAATCTTACCGAGTCCTCAGAGCCAATCGGAGCATGTCTTGAAAGCTGGAAACTTCCCTGAAAGCTGGAAGCTGAAAACCTCCTCCAGTTTGTCAATGTAGATAGTTTCTTAGGAGCCCAGGACGCATGTCCCAGCTGTTTCAATCATGGACACAAATATTGGTGCCCCTGCAGTTTTTTCTAATAATGCACCTTCCAAAATATTTTCATGTCCGCACATAAATTTCACTAATTTGAATTGTGATATGACACAAAATGTCAAAAAGGCTTAGCTTATTCCACACAGAAATTTTTACGTTCACTGGAGAAAACTACTGGTACCTTTTAGAGGTAGGTAGAAATAATGGCATTTCTAGCAGGTGAATCTCATTTACTTTTCAACTGGACTCACCTGTTCAACGAGTTTGAATACATAAAATAACTCACTTTCCTGTTTTGTGTCATTGGGGTCGATTCAATTCGGCAACTTATGAATAGCGCCGGGAATTAGCTCCCGACGCTATTCAATTCAGCTCCAGTTAAGTCGGCGATGGCCCGTTCTCGCCGACTAAACAGGTTGAATTGTCAGGAGAACGGGCATTCTCCGACTTAACTCCCCGGCGCAAGGCTGATTCCCGACAGAATCAGCCTCGCGCCGGCCGCGAGGCAGCACTTTTGTCGGGTTTCTTCTCTCATCCCTCGGGGATGAGAGAAGAATTCCCAACAATTGCTTGTAACTAGCATCTGAATTGAATAGCGTCGGGAGCTATTCATAAGTTGCCGAATTGAATCGACCCCATTGTGTGCTTCAGTGAGTATGGTGACAGGAAATCCAGAGGATTGATGGAATGTATTACCTACTCCCCAGAAGGTGTGGGAGTCGCACAGTTTTTCAGGCTCGTATCTCGGTCCCCTAAAAGAGTGGGTGGATCTCACCCACATATAAACATAGAATTTGACAGCAGGTAACCATGACCCATCCAGTCTGCCTATTAGGATTAAGGTATCAGGGTTAGTTTAGGGGTTTGGGTATTAAGGATAGACTATTAGAGTTGGTTTAGAAGTTTGGGTTAGGGGTAAGGTATTATGGATAGTTTAGCGGTTAGGGTATTAGGGATAGGGTATTAGGGTTGGTTTAGCGGTTAGGGTATTAGGGATTGGCTGTTAGGGTTGGTTTAGCAGTTTGGGTTAGGGTATTAGGGATAGGCTATTAGGGTTGGTTTAGCGGTTTGGATTAGGGGTAGGGTATTATGGATAGTTTAGCAATTTGGGTTATGGTGTTACGAACTCAGTACATGGAACTCTGGGGAGTGGGTGGTAACTGGGGAGTTCCAGTACTCACGAGTGAAGCTGCGGCCAGTTATGAATGACCGCAGAAACGCCTGCTCTAACCCCTGACTCCCTTACTCCCCCCAGTTATCGGTTGGTGTCTGTAGAGCTAGTCTTCTCCTTTAGCAGCCGCGTTTGAATGGGCGAATTAGGTCCGCCCAGAGTCCGATGCCCCCAGGTCTTACGAGATAACTGAGACTGCGAGTGAATAAGGAGGAAGTAAACTAAGACTAGCGTGACTACCAATGGGAGAGAATACAGTAAGGACAATGAACAGATTATATGCGGCGCGGCTGCCGAAATCCAAAAATTTGAACCAAGGTACAGAGTGTTGAAAGCTAAGACACGGAATATATGAGTGATTGCGAATGCAACAATGCATGAAGATGTTATAATACAGAAATATAAGCAAGACAGTGTCTGTGTGGAAACTCCACATACTGCTTAGCAAAAACCTGAATACAAGGCTGGCTGGATCTGGTCAGGTTATCAATCGAGCAGGGTCTCCAGGTCACGGGTACAACACAGACAGACAGGATCTCTCTCTGACAGGTTGAAGATTACACCATAGGACAGGGCCTGGACACAGGCACAAACAGGAACATGTATCTATCACCGACGTCAGGTAAAAGGCAGGCTGGGTAATAAAGGAAGCACGCCCCAATCAGGATGGCTGGATGCCAGACACAAGGTAATGGCCTAAATAACTGACAGGTGAGACAGCACAAGCCACACATGCAGGAGACAGGCTGCAGTTACACAGACTCACCACATAATGGTCTAATTATCTGACAGGTGAGGCTGCACAGGCCACACATACAGGAGACAGGCTGCAGTTACACAGACTCACCAAAGGCAGCCCGCAACAGTACTCTAAACAAGTACATGATCAAGCCTGGCATGCAAACAGAAATATAACATAAAATACATAAACAGAATGCAAACAAGAATGAGCCACAGCAGTGGTTCATGACAGTGGTATTAAGGATAGGGTATTAATTCTGGGAAAAGCCCGAAGAGATACATATACACACACACACACACACACACACACACACACATAAACACTATAAACCCTTGGACTGTGGGAGGAAACCGGAGCACCCACAAGTAACAAAGTGCTTATTATGCAGATGGAATAACAGATGGTGGCTCAGGAACAGCCCCTGCTGAAGGGCGCCTCCTGAAACACAATTGGATGGACAGACATGTAAGGAGGCCCACTAACCTGGCACTATGCATCCGGCATTGGCACTATGCTCAACCTATCCCTGCAGCCTTCATAAAATGCTGGTTCCAGTCAACCTGGCTACTTTGCAGCTACAAGCCTACTATATAAATCTCCCATTATTTTACGGACACTCCCCACTGAAATCCCTGCCCGAACACCGCAAGGAGCAACCACCCTGCCTGCCACCATATATGACCACTCCCTCTTCCAGGACAATTTCCAGCACTGATGCTATCATTCCAAACATGTTACTCAAAAAATGGGCACACAGCACTCAGCGGACCTTATTTGGGGAGGAGGAGAGTGTGCAGCACAGGGCCTCCCTCATCACAGTACGCACAATCCCAGCAAATATCCTAACTACTTCCTAGATAGCTGGGAATCACGGGTCTGTATTGAGGAGGACAGGGCTAAAATTATGCCAATTGCATTTGCTGTGACAGGACCTAATGATGTGAAGAGCCCAGCCTGCAAAGTGGTCAGCTGCATCTCCTCTCTGGGCTTCACCTGAGTGGAGAAACATTGAAGTTGGCAAGCATGAATGAATGAGGAGGTCAGACAGAAGATTGTAGAGGAGCATGGACAATCTTAATGCTACAAACCAACTTCCGGAGACCTTGATGTTGCCATCTCCAACATACATAATGTTACCAGGAAATATAAGGCCCATAGATCTACAGTCAACCACCCAACATTTACATATGCAACAGTTGACAAATAAGCCCTGCCCCCACCTCTACCATTGATCTATTTATATACTGGATACTGAATGGAATACAGTATTAATATTTAACGCTATAGATTGTCTATAGTATTGGCTGTATCAAACAGATATAAATAATAAAAATAAGTGGTCAGGAAAAGAGTAAATATACCATAATAATTAAATACGCACACATAATAGAACCAGTAGGAGACATAACTGCATTTTCTAAGCACATATTCTCCCACCTCATGGTAAGGCTCCTGTCTCTTCTTCCTGATAGCCACTGTCTGGTCCAGTGCACTGATTGAGATCCACACACACAACACATTTTGTAGAAGAAGTTACTACTACTGGGCACGTGTAACAGCTCTGATCTGTCTCTTAAGCTGCATGATGTGGCGGCAGCTCTAGTAATCGTATTATATACCATTGCTATTATTGTCATAATTTGAGCCATTTGCCAAGAGGTGGGGGTTTTACGGGCAACCGGAAACCCCCCTGCGTTTGCCTATGAGATGATCTATTTTGTAAACATAATCACTGCATTTCTCCAGCATAACGGCTGGAAAATGTGATATCTAGGTTCTCTCCTCTCAGTGAGTGAATCAGCAGATACACACAGGGGCGTCACTCACGGGAAGGGGACGTAGCTGGTGGAGATGGGGGCTGTCCCTGGAAACTGTCTGTCTGCAGTGCCCACTCCCACACTGTGGTAGGATCCGAGTGCTGAACATAATGTTACAGTGAGGCACCTGGCTCCTGTCACTGAAGATAAGCTGACATTTCGATGTCACCGCTAAGCGTGTGACACCCAGGTGCGGCCTGCACACACCCCCCCCCCCCTTCTGTAGTGACACCACTACATGCACAGTATACCAGCACTGTGTATTTGGCCTGCATGAAATGACAGCTCGCTGGGACAGCCCGTTTTCGCTTTCGTCCTGGCAGGTCATTTCAAATAAATATGGCGGTAAGTTAATTGGGAAAAAATTGGTGAATATAAGAGAATTGCAAGTTCTCCTTTACTAAACAGACCCCAAAATGTAATACATAAAAGTAAATGTTGCATACAGTAGGCTTATTTATATGTTGTACATTCATGTAGTGTAACTGTAATGTGTAGTTGTTTGGAGACTGGGGGAAAAAAGTGGAACAACCACTGACCCAAACAGAATAATTTGCCTGTAAATCATTAGGAAATCTTTAAAACACCTGCAGTATTTACTGTGAGGTGACGGAGGAGAATACAATACTGATTGCTACTGTGAATGCACTGATCTTAGTGTAATTCCCTTATTAAATCTAGTACATCTGTGAGTTTAGAGCGGGCTCTCTGTATTACATCCTCTGCAAAGTGTCAGGAATCTGTCACGACGTCACATTACCCCTGCGTGACCTTTCTTCTGCCACTCACCGAACACAGACAAAGGCATGACTGGCACAGTTGAATACCATTCCCTGGGATGCTTTGTCACTGGGCAAATGAGAATCCTGACCACACAATAGTATTGTATTTTAAATACTTATTTAATTACTTTGCATCCAGCAAGCAGAAACTCAGTAACAGCTGAACAGTACACAGGGCACATATATTAAAGTTTAAGCTTGACAGCCCGCGTTGCCAGGGTCAGGCGGGCACAGCAAGGGCATGGGGATTTCCCTGTGTACCCCATTGCTCCAGAACCCCTTTATGCTAAGAGGGGGCATGTGCTATCAATATCCTTCTGTTCGGTTGGTCAATGAATAATTGTAAAACAATGTATTGCCGTGTGCTTTTTTGATGCAGTTGTGTATATTTTGCTACTACTGTATGCGCAGAAGTTGGCTTCTTGTCCCATATTTGATGTTGGTTGGTTGGTTGGTTGGTTGGTTGGTTGGTTGGTTGGTTGGTTGGGCTTCTGTGCAAAGGGAGGCCCGGTGCTGCACGTACTACTCCCTGAATTATCTCCACTGAGTGATGTGCGCCATTTTTTGAGTCATATATTTGGAAAGAAGGCGACAGTGCAGGAAATTGTAAAGACCCTGAAACTGTTCGACAGCCTTTGCAATTCTCTGCGCATGTGACATCTTTTTGAAAATCTCACACAAATATGGCTACTGGCAAAGGTGTAGATAAGGGCCGACTTCATAGAAGGAACTGCACACATCCCTCCCCCTCCCAATCCAATATAGTAAAAACTGTAAGGAAAGTTACACAGCTTGCAATACCGATGCGTGGCTTTGCGGGATCGGTATTGCAAGAAAAATAAGACTGTGCAGGCAAGTCAATCTTGACTATCTAGTTCAAAGTATGCCATAGTCAAAATCGCACATAGCCAAAATCGCACCGCGTGTATAGACATTGGCCCTCATTCCGAGTTGATCGCTCGCAAGCTGCTTTTAGCAGCCGTGCAAACGCTAAGCCGCCGCCCTCTGGGAGTGTACCTTAGCTTAGCAGAAGTGCGAACAAAAGGATCGCAGAGCGGCACCAAAATATTTTCGAGCAGTTTCTGAGTAGCTCCAGACCTACTCAGCGCTTGCGATCACTTCAGACTATATAGTTACTGTTTTGACGTCACAAACACGCCCTGCGTTCGGCCAGCCGCGCCTGCGTTTTCCCAGGCACACCTGCGTTGGAATCTGACACGCCTGCCTTTTTCAGCACACTCCCTGAAAACGGTCAGTTACCTCCCAGAAACGCCCCTTTCCTGTCAATCACTCAGCGGTCAGCAGTGTGACAGAAAAGCGTCGCTAGACCTTGTGTGAAGATGCATCGGCTTTTGTGAAAGTACATCGCGCGTGCTCATTGCACCGCATACGCATGCGCAGAAGTGCCACTTTTTGACCTAATTGCCGCGCTGCGACATAAAACAGCTAGCGAACAACTCGGAATGACCCCCAATATCGGTGCTTCTGGGCTCTGGGGGAGTTAAAGGGAAATTGCATAGTCAAAATCAGGCATAGACAATATCTCACTATGGGCGGGATGTACTATGTGGCATCGCCGCCCATCGCCCCACATCGTTACGATGCTAATCGCATATGTACTTACATATGCGATCAGTATTGCGAAGGACAGCTCTTCCAATAAGAGCTGTCCTTCGCGATCCTGGAAGAGGACCCACCCGCATCCCCAGCAGCAGGAGGCGAAGGAGGAGGAATTGTCCTACCCGGAATGGATTAGCCGGAATTGCGTGGTGGGAGTCTGATGCTGGCGCTGTCCTGGACTAAACTCTACCTGAGCCAGGCCAAGCTCAAAGCCTCCAGCCGCACCCTCGGCGCAGCTCTCCGGATTTGCCATGGTAAGAGGAGCCGGTGTCTCCACCGCACAGAGCTCAAGGTTACCGCTGTCAGCACTTGTCTCCCGGCCGCTGATCCACACCTACCAGTTACCGGGGCTCATCAGTGCCCTGCCTTATTACGCAGAGTGACGGGCGGCCGCAGAGCATGCTGGGAGGGATCTGATCGGATTCCTCACACCAGCGCTGTGGAGAAAAGCCCACAGGCTTCTATAGAGTATCGACTCCAAAAGCTGGCGATCCCCTCCGCTGCGCTGACCCGGAGGCTGCGGGTTAATACATTCAAAAAATGCGGTGAACGGGGGTTGACCGCATTTTCCGTTTATTACATCCGGCCCCGTGTGTATGCACCTTTACAATGATATTTGTAGACACGTGGCCTGTGACAGTTTCAAAATCATCCTGTTTTGATTGGGAAAGACCAGGTTGGTGCTTTTGTTTTTATTATTGTATTTCACATTAAAATAATAATTGCTGAAAAATTATTTAAGAAATAAATAAATTAATTAATTAATTAATTAATTATAATTAGAGAAAGATGGGTTAACTGTTACAGGTACTTATCCCATGACAAATATCTGTGCCGAGGGTGCTTATCAACAGCACAGACCTTTGCAATGTTTTAAAACTGAATGAAATAAATAAATGGAAAAGTGGTGATGTACAGCTTGGAGCCCTCCCACTGTATAAATGGAAAAGTGGTGATGTACAGCTTGGAGCCCTCCCACTGTATAAATGGAAAAGTGGTGATGTACAGCTTGGAGCCCTCCCACTGTATAAATGGAAAAGTGGTGATGTACAGCTTGGAGCCCTCCCACTACACTCACACCGCAGCACCCGTTACTACACTCACACCGCAGCACCCGTTACTACACACACACCGCAGCACCCGTTACTACACACACACCACACAACCCATTACTACACTCACACAGCAGCACCTGATACTACACACACACACACAGCAGCACCCCTTACTACACACACACGGCAGCACCCCTTACTACACACACATTTGCACCCGATACCACACTCACACCACAGCACCCCTTACTATTCACACAGCAGCACCCCTTACTACACACAGCAACACCCCTTACTATACTCACATGACACAACCTCTTACTACACTCACATGGCAGAACCCCATACTACACTCACACAGCAGCACCCGATACTACACAAACACTCAGCAGCACCCCTTACTACACTCACACGGCAGAACCCCTTACTACACTCACACGGCAGCATCCTTTACTACACTCACATAGCAGAACCCCTTACTACATACACAGCAGCACCCGATACTACACACACACACACAGCAGCACCCGATACTACACACACAGCAGCACCCCTTTCTACACACAGCAGCACCCATTAACTACCCCCACCTAGCACTCATAAGCCATTCATTGATGAATTTCAACATCCCAGTGCCCACTAACTCATTCACCTCCCCACACAACCACATATATACACACACAGTACACACACATAAAGTCCACCCACCCACATATACACACACACTAGACACATAAAGTACACACACCCACCACATACAGTATAAACCAGAGGTTCCCAAACGCGGTCCTCAAGGCACCCAACGGTTGGGGTGCCTTGAGGACCGCGTTTGGTAACCTCTGGTATAGACACACAGTACACATATAAAGTACACCCCCCACCACCACTACATATACACACTCAGTACACACACACAAACTCACACACATAAAGTACACATAACACCACATATACACACACACAGTACAAACTACACACACACACACACATGAAGTACACACACACTTCCACCACCACACACACACACACACACACACACACACACACACACGCACAGTACACATTACATATACACACATAAAGTACAGACAAACTCCCCCACCACAACATCATACCTCCCAACATTTGGATTCCTGAAGCAGGGGGAGAAGGGGGCGTGGCTTCGTGTGGATGACTCAATCGCGAGCCACGCCTCCAATTTTCATCACAGTGGGGGCATGGTTAGTGCTCTGTGCGCTGCTGGCCATACCCCCAGTCCCTCTGCCACACTGGAATAGACACTGTGGGCATGCGCATAGTGTCTATTCACCACTGCTCTGCTCTGGACTGAGCAGCGAGTGATAGGGAGCCTCCCAACTGCCCCCCCCCCCCCCTTCACCACCACCGCGGGACACTGGGGACCGCAGGAGGGACAGTGGGACAGACCCCAAAAAATGGGACTGTACTGCGAAAATCGGGACAGTTGGGAGGTATGCAACATATCCACACAGAGTAGATGCAGTTTACTTTTAAAATCTGGTATAATCCAATTTATTAGGATATAAAGCATAATAACTCGATATTATTTACCGTTTATATGGTTTATATAATGCTGATGGTCCTAATACCGGTATACATAGACAGTACAATACATGACAAAAACACAAGAAACAATTAAACATTTAAAATGCCATTTGAATAATGCAGTGGCAAGAAGGAATATTACTGCTGTCCTATTTGATTGGAGAAAAATCTAAATATAGGTAGATACGCCTTATGCGGTTTACTCTCCCTTCAGCGCTTTACCTGTACAAACAGGTAAAAACAGGGGAAAAATGTATTCCTTGGGAAAAATACGGGAAAACAGGGATTTTGCTCCTATCAAATTGGACAGCAAAAATATTCCTTTTTACCACTGCACTGCATTATTCAAATGGCATTTTAAACATACTTACAGACTTTGTGGCTGCTCCCTCCAGGAGAAAGCAGCCAGGTCGGCTCAGCAGGGGGCGGAGCAGGGCAATGATGGGCAGAGGGGGGCGGAGGCGGAGGCAGAACGAGGGTGGGACGGAGGCGGAACGGGAGCCTGCTTGGCGAGGCGCTTCATTTAAGCCAAACCCCCACTCTGTAATGCCAATATTACAGACATTATACTGCAGGGGGCGTGGCTATGACGACACCATTCAACAAGAATCGCATCATCGACTGCCCAGACCGCCCACTTTACTCACTAAGTGGGTGGCCGGGCAGGACGGACTGCAAAAATCAGGAGATTTTACTGCTTTTCCGGAGCCTCCCAGCCATTCCGGGAGAGTAGGCAAGTATGATTTTAAATGTTTCTTGTTTTTTGTCATGTATTGTCATGTACTGTCTATGTACACCGGTATTATATAAACCATATATACTGTAAATAATATTGTGTTTTTATGCTTTAAAACATAATAAATTGGATTATACCAGATTTTAAAAGTAGACTGCATATGTGATATTATTCATTTAGGATGAACCCTGGGAGTTATATATGCTAAGCATCTAATTTCTAAGGGCTCGTAGGTATTAGTGCAGCCCTCCCAAACATAGCATATACACACAAACCCCCATCACCACACACACACACACACACACACACACACACACACACACACACAGTACACACACATACACACCACATACACACACAATACAAACTACACACACACATAAAGTACACACACACAACCCCACCACATATACACACACAGTAAACACTACACACATAAAGTACACCCCCACCACCACATACACACACACACACGCACACACACACACACACACACCACCACATATACACACACAAACCCCCACCATCACGTTTACACACAGACAGTACACACACACCCACCACCACATACACACACACACACAAACACACACACACACACACACACACACAATACACACATCTCCACCACCACATATACACACACATTACACACACATAAAGTACACACAAACACCCACTCCACCAGATATACACATACACAGTACACACTATATACACACACAAACACACACACAAACACACACACACACACACACACCACCACCACATATACACACAGTACACACACACACACAAAATACACACATGTCCACCACATATATACAAACATAAAGTACACACAAACACCACCACATAAATACATACACAGTACACACTATGCACACAGCTACCACCACATATATACACACACAGTACACACTATATAAACACACACACCACCACATATACACACACACACACCACATATATACACATACCCACCACCACATATACACACACACACACCACATATACACACACACACACACACACACACACACACACCACCACATATATAAACACACGCACACACAGTACACAAACACTATCACATATACACACAATACATACACACCCACCACCACATATACACACGCACACACAGTACACACTATACACACACCCACCACATACACACACCCACCACCACAGACACAGACACACACACACGCGCGCGCACACACACACACACACACATACAGCATACTTGCCTACTCTCCCGGAATGGCCGGGAGGCTCCCGAAAATCGGGTGACCCTCCCGGCCCCCCGGAAGAGCAGGCAAGTCTCCCGATTCGTGGTGTCCCCCTGTCCGTCCCCCACTTAGTGTGTAAAGTGGGCGGACCGGGCAGTTGATGACTCGATTCTTGCTGAATCGCGTCATCATAGCCACGCCCCCTGCAGTGTAATGCCGGTGATCGCGGCATTGCAGAGAGGGGGCGTGGCTTAAAAGAGGCATCATGACCCCCACCCTTGCTCCGCCCCCGCTCCACCCTTTCTCCGCCCCCGTCCCACCTCCGGCCCACCCCCTCCTCGACGTCACAGCCTCCCCTGCCCGCCCTCTGAGCCGACCTGGCTGCTCTCTCCCGCAGAGAGCAGCCAGAATGTAGGTAAGAATGACATACAGTACACACCACCACATATATACACAGTACACACACATTCAGTACACACACCACACAAACAATATACACACATTAATCAAGAAGCCATTACACATGCCAGGCTTCCTGCAGCAGCAGCTTCCCATACAGTCTGGGGGCCGAGCTTATCTAAGTGGCAGCAGGACCCCCAGTGACGGAGAGACTGGAGGAGGAGGGGCAGCCAGCAGACTGCCTGCACGGCACCATGATATGTCAGGTGACAGTGCTGGAGGCGGAGACATGGGAGAGCGGAGGCAGCTGGCAGTTTTTTTGTGTCAATGCTGTCAGTTTGCTGTGGGCCTGTTTTCAATGGGGGGCCTGGAGCTGCAGCTCCATCCACCCCATTGTTAATCCGGCTCTGCCCACTCTCAATTTTTGAGGGTTTGTAGAGTTACAAGTGATGTACAGGAAATGAAGAGACAGATATTATGATGGAGAACATTATACAGAAAAGGGAAACCCTAGAAACCTATTAACCACTTGCCTGGCACGGTGGCGTCAGATGTGACCACACCAGCAAGTGCTTTATCTGACCTGTTGGCACAGGATGCGACCAGTCAGATAGACAGTGTTAGCAGCTTCAGGGAAGAGAAACTTCATGTTTTCACCTAATTCACTCATAAAAAACCCGACAATTTCTGAGCGTTTTTTTTGGAGGGGGAAAATCATCAGTTAGGTGGTTAAGGGCTAAGACTCAGTATAGAAATGGTTCAAAGCAGGTGCAAGCATATATATATATATATATATATATCAGACTTGCCTACTCTCCCGGAATGGCCGGGAGGCTCCCGAAAATCGGATGACCCTCCCGGCCCCCCGTAAGAGCAGGCAAGTCTCCCGGTTACAGGGGTCCCCCCCCCCTGCCCGGCCGCCCACTTAGCGAGTAAAGTGGGCGGTCCGGGCAGGCGATGACGCGATTCTTGTTGAATCGCGTCATCATAGCCACGCCCTCTGCTGTATAATGCCTGCAATAGCGGCATTACACAGCGGGTGTTATGAGCCACGGCTGTGGCTCATTCCTGTTTTGCAGTTTTGTTCTGTATTTTATGTTATACTTCTGTTTATGTTCCCCGTGGGTGTCATGGGGTGCTCGGAGCTCACCCTTAAGGAGGGGATACTGTTATGAACCACAGGTAGTGGTTCATTCCTATTTTATGTTTATAAAGTTGTCTTGCATGCCAGGATTTCCTGTTGCTCTGTTTTAGAATACTCTTGTCTGCTGCCACTGGTGAGTCTGTGTAATTGCAGCTTGTTCCCATGTGTTCAGCCTCACCTGGCTGCTAATTGCATCTTGTCAGTTTGGAATCATGCAACAGGGCAGCTGCATGGGATTATTAATTAGGCCTCTCTGTTATATGCTGGCTGACTGCAATTCACAGATGCTGGTGAAATTTCTTGGTTTTCAGTCTGCTTGAAGTCTGACCTGGTTCCTGCCAGTCCCTGAGCTCCTGTATAGCAGTGTCTGACTAGCTGCTTCCTGTGTTGACTCCTGTGTCAGTCCCTGTGTCGATTCCTGTGTCTGTTCCCGTGTCCTGCTGTGAGGCGTTCCTGCCCTGAGGTCCAGTGGCTTTGCCTATCCCTGGTCAAGTTCCTGGTTTCCTGGTGTCCACCGGTCTGTCGTTTGGGATTCTGCCTGTCCTCCAGTTCTGAGAGTGTGTGTCGGCATCATTGAGGGTTCCTGTCCGTTTGCCAGTATTCGTACCGGTTCCGTGAGTAGCGGCTCTCCCGCGTCCGTTGGCCTAGGCCGCTGTATTTCATTATTGTTTCTGTCCCTGGTGTTTTGCAGAGGGTTCTGCTTATGCTGTCACCGCCGGTACACAAAGGTATTGTGTCGGCGTGTGATCAGCATTTCCTTTGTTGTTATTTTCCTTTGGCGGTTTCTCCGCACATACTTTAGGTTTTTAGTTAGCTTGTAGCCCCTGGCCTGTTTGCTTAGTTAGAGGGCCTCTTGTTATCATCCTGTCTCGGATTTCCCTTTGTCTCTCACTAAGACCGGGGGGCATCGGAGTTGGGCAGACATAATCCGCCCTTCAAACACGGCTGCCAAGGGCTCAAGAAACCATAGTCTCGCAAGGGATTTCTGACAGCACGGGTGAGACAACAGAGTTAGGGCGCCAGGGGCTATTCCCTTTCCATTCCCCTTTCCCAGCGTTACGTCCTGGTGCTCTGGACTCACTTCATGAACATCTCCCTTGTTCTGAGCACCAGGAACCTAACATTATCACCAGCCATACCACAAAAAAGAAATAAAACTTTTTTTTTCTTTTTTGGCCCAGTCCAGTGTCTAGTCTAGAATCCAGTCCTGTCTAGAATTCAGTGTGCAGAATCCAATCCGGTGTTTAGAATCCAGTCTTGTCTAGAATTCAGTGTGCAGAATCCAATCCGGTGTTTAGAATGCAGTCCTGTCTAGAATTCAGTGTGCAGAATCCAGTCCGGTGTTTAGAATCCAGTCCGCTGTTTAGAATCCAGTCCGCTGTTTAGAATCCAGTCCGGTGTTTAAAAAAAAAAAAAAGTCTTGTTTTGTTTAGCAAAATTTAGTCTTGCCTTGTCTTGTCTTGTCTTGTCTTGTCTAGTTTTAAATCCTCCTATGTCTACTATGCAAGCCCTGCAGGCATCTCTCGCAGCCCTGAACTCTGTTTTCAGTGCTTTGAGACCAGAGCGACTAGAAGTTTTGCAGCAATCCCTAAAGCAACTGCAAAACCTTCTGACTAAAATCTTGCTCATCTTGCCAGAAGTCGTTGAGAGTACATCTATCTCTAAAGAGACTCTTGTTCACAGTATGGTGACAAGAGAATCCGCTGGTTTAATTGAAGAGAAAAGGTTTAAAAGTTTTCTGCGGCCCAGGCTCTCAGAAGAGGAGCGTCTGCGTCGCAGAAACTTAAACTTATGCCTATATTGTGGGGGTTTAGGCCACTATCTGCAGACCTGTGAGTTGCGCAAGCCAAAGTGTGGTGACGAGTCTTGCCCTCTGGCCAAGTTGAGTCAGGATACAAGACCTACTCCTGTCTCTACTGTGGCAGAGGTACTTGTCACACAACCCACACTAAAAAGCTCTCTGTCCTATAATTGGGGTCCTTGGGCAAGGGAGCCCCATTATAGATTCAGGAATCAAAAGAGAATGTTTCTCTCCTCTCTTGAGGTTCCTGTGGAAGCGGAGTTGCAAGCCCCTGGAGTGGTGCCCGATGCCCAGGTTCCTGGAGTGGTGCCCGATGCCCAGATTCCTGGAGTGGTGCCCGATGCCCAGATTCCTGGAGTGGTGCCCGATGCCCAGGTTCCTGGAGTGGTGCCCGATGCCCAGGTTCCTGGAGTGGTGCCCGATGCCCAGGGTCCTGGAGTGGTGCCCGATGCCCAGGGTCCTGGAGTGGTGCCCGTAGCCCAGGGTCCTGGAGTGGTGCCCGTAGCCCAGGGTCCTGGAGTGGTGCCCGTAGCTCAGGATCTTGGTGCGGTACCTGATGCCCAGAGTGCTGGTGCGGTACCTGATGCCCAGAGTGCTGGTGCGGTACCTGATGCCCAGAGTGCTGGTGCGGTACCTGATGCCCAGAGTGCTGGTGCGGTACCCGATGCCCAAGCTTATAGAGGGACATCAAATATTGTAGTTCAGGTGTCCATACCAGAAGGGGTCTCAGAAGCTGTTACCCCAGGTAGGGACTTGAAGAGCGCAACCCTAGAAAGGGTCTCTAAAACCATAGTTCTTGAAGGGAACTCGAGAAGCAAAACCCCAGAAGGGATCTTTGAAGTAATATCCCCAAGTGGGGTCTCGAGAAACGCAGCCCCAAAGAAGGGTCTAGAAGTCGCTTCCCCAGGAAAGAACTTAAGAAGCATAGCATTAGTGGAGGATCTGAACGTTATTGCTTCAGCAAAAGTCCCGGAAGACATAGTCCCGGGAGAACTTTCGATAATTATCGACTCGGAGAGGGAGGCCGATGGCCCGATCCCAGTCAGGGAGGCCAACGGCCCGGTCCCAGTAAAAGAATCCGAGGTGCTGACCCCAGCGGGGTTCCCGGAGGCCACTGCCCCAGCGGGGTTCCCGGAGGCCACTGCCCCAGCGGGGTTCCCGGAGGCCACTGCCCCAGCGGGGTTCCCGGAAGTCACTGCCCCAGCGGGGTTCCCGGAAGTCACTGCCCCGGGTGGGGTTCAGAAAGTCACTGCCCCGGGTGGGGTTCAGAAAGTCACTGCCCCGGGTGGGGTTCAGAGAGTCTCAGCCTCGAGTAAGGTCAATAGTGACCCGGTCCTAGCAAAGCACTCCAGTCAGTCAGATGAGAAGGAAACAGATCCTGACTCTGATATCTCAACATCCATAACCTTTGATGGGGACTTAGCCCAATTTCTGGCGCTTTTCAAACACTATTACACTATTATGTTGTCTAGACCATTTCTGGGCATCACTTCAGAAAACCTTGGGCTCTATCTGATTTATTCTTTTAGAGGAGAGCCTTTTGAGTGGGCGACCAGCCTAATGAAAGCTGAAGATCCCATTCTTCAGGATCCCCTAGCATTCAGTGATGCAATTATTAAAAGATATGGTTCCAAAGAAATTGGTTCAGGTTCCTCTAGGTCACCCGTCTTATATGCTGAGAGTCCACCAAATACTGTAAACTCAGCACAAGAGTCTCAGCCCGTTGTTTTGACTGCAGGATGTGCTTTTCTGACTTCTTCTTCTAAAAATAGTACTTTACCAGAAAGTTCAGCTCCCAAGGGTAAGAGACCTGTCTCTGATTTGAACGCAGCCTTGCTGGGTGGTACCATCAGTTCAGACAATGTGTGGGGAATTACCTTGGTCAGACCTAAAGAGCTTTGTAAAAAGAAGAAGAAGAAAAAGAAATAATTTTTGACTCTTGCCTTGATAAAAAAAAAAAAAGAGATTTTTTTTTTCCCCTTGTCTTGTGTCCAGTGGCCACCATCAAGGGGAGGGCACTGTTACAAGTTGTTGCTACAGCTTGTTTTTGTTTTCTTGTCTGTTAGACCAGTGTGTCAGGTTTTTTTTGTATCCCTTGTTCTGGATAGTCTGAATTTTGGGGTCTTTTGACCCCTCCTCAAGGGGGGGGGTAATGTTATGAGCCACGGCTGTGGCTCATTCCTGTTTTGCAGTTTTGTTCTGTATTTTATGTTATACTTCTGTTTATGTTCCCCGTGGGTGTCATGGGGTGCTCGGAGCTCACCCTTAAGGAGGGGATACTGTTATGAACCCAGAGCCGGCCTTAGATATAGGCAGGCTAGGCATTTGCCTAGGGCATCCAAGCATGTCTAGGGGCATCCAAGCATGTCCCTGCAGTATCTCATGCTGGGAGGGACAGTCCGCAAACTAACTGTTACTTTCCAAATGTATTCAATCAGTACTTGTATACACTGCTGTTTACATTTGTAAAAAAAAATGCACACTGTGCCTTAAACTTCCTCTGACATGCTTGAATGCCCCTGACTTTTGTGAGACCTCAGACAGACAGCAGAAGCCAAGTAAATGCAATTCCTGGACCTGTGACATTTTCACTGACTATATAAGGTTATTACTGGATGGCTTCTATAACACATGTGTATTTTGGAAGACTGCTTCACTGAAACCTGACATCACCTATACTGCTTGTGCACATAGGGGAGGGGGACCCTGTTATCCTGTGTCCCTTATCCCTGTGCAATTCCCAGGTGTCTGCAGGGACATAACATGGGCAATGTTCTCCCCACACTTTATTTCCTAGTCAGTCCATGCCGTAAAATTCCCCTGCCATCCAGCACTGTAACGTGGTCAGCAAGTTGCATTGTGCTTTTCTATATGAAACATCAGTGCAGCATGACTTTCGGACACATCAGACTGGAGGGCAGAGCATATCACTCCCACAGTATAAAGTAAAGGGCATGCAGTAACAGACACCAGCAAACACACTGAATAGTGAAGAGAATGGACAGTTTCTACATGTTTGATACTGGTCTTTTTGTATAACCAGCAAGTGTGGCAGTATCTGTGGCAATATATGTGTATTATGGGCATTACTAATGTGGGGCATATGTGTAAGGTGCATTACTGTGTGGCATTATGTGTATTATGGGCATTACTAATGTGGGGCATATGTGTAAGGTTCCTTTACTGTGTGGAATTATATGTATTATGGTCATTACTGTGTGGCATTGTGCAGAGTTGAACTGGCCCACAGGGTAACCCCCCGGTGGGCCCCACTACCTGAGCGTTGCCAGTACAGATGCAGAACTAGTGGCGGAGCTAGGGGGCACCAGACAAAATTTTGCCTAGGGCATCAAATTGGCTAGGGCCGGCTCTGTATGAACCACAGGTAGTGGTTCATTCCTATTTTATGTTTATAAAGTTGTCTTGCATGCCAGGATTTCCTGTTGCTCTGTTTTAGAATACTCTTGTCTGCTGCCGCTGGTGAGTCTGTGTAATTGCAGCTTGTTCCCATGTGTTCAGCCTCACCTGGCTGTTAATTGCATCTTGTCAGTTTGGAATCATGCAACAGGGCAGCTGCATGGGATTATTAATTAGGCCTCTCTGTTATATGCTGGCTGACTGCAATTCACAGATGCTGGTGATATTTCTTGGTTTTCAGTCTGCTTGAAGTCTGACCTGGTTCCTGCCAGTCCCTGAGCTCCTGTATAGCAGTGTCTGACTAGCTGCTTCCTGTGTTGACTCCTGTGTCAGTCCCTGTGTCGATTCCTGTGTCTGTTCCCGTGTCCTGCTGTGAGGCGTTCCTGCCCTGAGGTCCAGTGGCTTTGCCTATCCCTGGTCAAGTTCCTGGTTTCCTGGTGTCCACCGGTCTGTCGTTTGGGATTCTGCCTGTCCTCCAGTTCTGAGAGTGTGTGTCGGCATCATTGAGGGTTCCTGTCCGTTTGCCAGTATTCGTACCGGTTCCGTGAGTAGCGGCTCTCCCGCGTCCGTTGGCCTAGGCCGCTGTATTTCATTATTGTTTCTGTCCCTGGTGTTTTGCAGAGGGTTCTGCTTATGCTGTCACCGCCAGTACACAAAGGTATTGTGTCGGCGTGTGATCAGCATTTCCTTTGTTGTTATTTTCCTTTGGCGGTTTCTCCGCACATACTTTAGGTTTTTAGTTAGCTTGTAGCCCCTGGCCTGTTTGCTTAGTTAGAGGGCCTCTTGTTATCATCCTGTCTCGGATTTCCCTTTGTCTCTCACTAAGACCGGGGGGCATCGGAGTTGGGCAGACATAATCCGCCCTTCAAACGCGGCTGCCAAGGGCTCAAGAAACCATAGTCTCGCAAGGGATTTCTGACAGCACGGGTGAGACAACAGAGTTAGGGCGCCAGGGGCTATTCCCTTTCCATTCCCCTTTCCCAGCGTTACGTCCTGGTGCTCTGGACTCACTTCATGAACATCTCCCTTGTTCTGAGCACCAGGAACCTAACAGCGGGGGGCGAGGCTTACACGGGACGATCCCGTAGCCACGCACCCGGTCCGCCTCCGACATGCCTCCGCCCCGCCTACGCCATGCCTCCGGCCCGCCCCCCTCTGCACTTACATCGCAGCCCGACCCCCTGCAGCACCGACCTGGCTGCTCTCTCCCGGAGAGAGCAGCCAAAAAGTCGGTAAGTATGATATATATATATATATATATATATATATATATATATATTGATATTGTGTCGGACTGGGGTACGAGGGGCCCACCGGGGAAATGCAGTGGTAGGGACCCATTCTTAGAGGCTTGGATAACCATAAGTGCATGGTCTGGGCCCCTTGATAAATAATATATATAGTAAATACTGTTAGTGCATGCATGATAATGTACCAGATTAATAACAGCAATGCCCTGTAGAAAATACACCATAGTCCTGTGCAGTATAACGTAACATATTCATAATGTATAATTAAGACGGTGGGCCCCCAGGGAGTGGGGCCCACCGGTGGTTTCCCCTGTACCCCTATGGGCCAGTCCGAACCTGTGTATATGTGTATATGTATATATATATATATATAATATATATATATATAGTGAAAAAAGGAGTCTGTGGCACTCAAGGTCTTATCCAAAAGTTGATTGTATTTAAAACATCAAAAACAGGGACATCTGTTTTTGATGTTTTAAATACAATCAACTTTTGGATAAGACCTTGAGTGCCACAGACTCCTTTTTTCACTATTGTCTTTGATACTGGAGGCACCGGGGCAGAATTTGGACTACAAACAGAGTGCCGGGCTTATTTTTCAATATATATATATATATATATATATATATATATAAAATTCATGAGTGTCCTAGTTTAAAGAGGTGGCCGATACATAGATATGTGTTTGTTTGTTTGTTTGTATGTATATATATATATATATATATATATATATATAAAATATACATATATGTTACCCATACATATCTTCTTATCTACTGTATGTATAGGCCACCATACAACTCTTTAAACCAGGATACTCATGAAGTATATGTGTGTGTGTGTGTGTGTGTGTGTGTGTGTGTGTGTGTGTGTGTGTGTGTGTGTGTGTGTGTGTGTGTGTGTACTTAATCGTTCTTAAAACTGGGTTTATGGGGTTTTGTTTAAATCTCCCAGAAGGATATAATGTAGGAAAGTTGTATGTAATTATGCATCAACATGGATACCTGCACCTGTATGGACTGATGAAATAAACAAGCTGGACATTTCTCCAGGCTGGTGCTGATGGCTGGTGATGATGTCAGTCAGCCAGTACAATGTGACATCACAGACATGGTATAATCGGCTGCTGCTGCCTCTGGAACCTCACTTCTCAATACGAGTTGCTTGGTGAAGGAGCTTTGGAGAGATAGAGAGAGAAATTCAAGACAGCGAATTATCAGCCTGAGACTGAAGATGTCTCTAGGCGAGAGGAGACCGCCCGGCTTCAGTCTAGTAAAAGAGGCGGACATGAACGATGACATTTACTTACAAATGGTCACTTACCACGCTGTGACGTTCGGCACAATTGTAACATCATATGTCGGTGCTGAAATGGAAGATGCCCCAAAGGTGGTATACTACAATGGGGCGGAAGAAGAAGAGGAGGCAGAAGAGGATGATGTCACCAGTGAGACGTGTTCCGATAATTATTATTACCCAACCGTCTATACTGGTGATGAGGATGATGGCAGAGAGGCAGATACACCTGATGGGGATACAGATGACACCAGTGCAGAAGAAGACATCTGCAATACTGAGAACTTTGACACTGTTATCATACTCAATGACAGCGATGAGGAACACATCATTGAGGCAGATTATTACTACCCTAAGGTGACATTTTATGTGTGGGATGGATGGCTGAAAAACACCAACAAGAGAACATCTCCAGCCAAGAAAAAACCTCCCGGCCTCACTCACATAAAAGACACTGAGCCACAAATAAACAATTGGCATGAGGTTCTGGACAACAACACCCAGAAAACATCTCTAGGTTGGAGAAGGCCTTCCAGCCTTAATCTCATTAAAGTGGCCGAGCCAATTAAAAACATCTGCCATGAATGTCCTTACACCACCACCCAGAAAACATCTCCAGGTGAGAAAAGACATCCCGGACTCGCTATTATAGAAGAGGCCGAGCCGCACACAAGTGCCCGCCATACTCCTGACGAAACCACCACTGGTGCTATAAATAAGAAGCCCAAATACAATGTCAGGACCTGGATACAGAGCAAGCTGGAAGGAGATGTAAGAAGGAAGACACTGAGAACGCCCACAGCACAGAGAAAACATCCAAGAGAAATATTTTCCAGTGGATAAGAGCAAAGCTGGGCAGAAAACCAAAGACATCTGACTAACCCGCTTACAGCGAGATACTTACATCAGCTCACCATCTTCCAGATGTAAGTAACAACGGACTTATTATTTACCATCCTCATATACCAACTGTTTAACATCAAAAAATAACATCTATAAGTTGTACTATACTATATTGTACTATAACAACATCTATATACAACTATAATATAACAACTTATAACATCTATATACAACTATAATATAACAACAATAAACTAAAATAACAACTACAATCGTGTTTGTGTGTTTATGCTTTGTGACCATTACTACCATGTACGCTGGTATAGGCTCCAATTGCCACTATGTTATTTGGGTATAAATACAGGGGTCTAGTAAGGTGACAGGGTGATGTGTATGTGATGGTTATGTGAGGGGCATGGTACAATGATATGGGCGATTGCTGGGATTACAGGTAACGCTGATCACCCCTTTACAAAAAGTACAAGGTAAACTTCAAATGGTTAGAACTCTCCAGCTTGGAATTCTCTAGCTTTCTATGCAAGGGCAGATAGTAAAATGAATAGTGTGTCTGACTGCAATGTCAGAGGCAATGGGTTTGTATCCTTGGCACATCAGCATCCTGAAATGTAATAAAGGACAGTGCGACTGAACAACAAGGAGCTCTCAAGTCAAGTCCATAAATGCTGTATAGGTATTAGCGACAAAAGGGGTGGGGGTAGGAGACAGGGGTGGTCAGGAGATGCTGGGCTTCAAAAAAAGGGAGTAAGCTGCAAGTGAAATTAATTAGATCATTTAGAATTGACAAGTGCTGTCAACAGCGCCCCCTACCCTGCAGCGCTATGTGTGGAGCACACTACGCACACACCTAGTTACGGCCCTGGGTACAGGTGTATTCTCACTGACACATATTGGAGCCTTGTGTATGTGATGGATATGTGAGGGGCACGGTACAATGATATGGGAGATTGCTGGGATTACAGGTAACGCACTGCGGACAGCGCCGTGCAGGATATACAGGTACGTGGGACACATGTCAGGGTGGTGTAGGTGTATTCTCATGAACACATACTGGAGAATTTGGTAACTGGAAAAAGCAGGTAACTGAAGCATTCCCTCTGATTTATGCTATAACATGGACACAGCACCTATGGTGCTACGGGGAACACCTCTATAACAGGGACGTGCAGTCAGGGGAGGCAGTGCCTCCCCTGTCATTAATGATTAAAATATTATAAGGAAGATACTTATGACACATATTCTGTGTCATAAGTATCTGCTTTATATTATCCTAATCATACCTCCTGTGTAAAATGTGTTTGGGAGGCAACGATCGTGGTGCCTCCCTGTCAGATAGGGAAAGGTATGGAGAGCGGGGGGCGGGCGTGGGCGGGGTCTAGCAATGGGCATTAAAAGCCCATTGAAAAAACATGGGAAAGCGGCACCATTAGAGGTGCCGCTTTCACACAGGGAAGGCCACAGTGATTGGCCAGCGGATCCGTCACTGGATCCGCTGTCAATCACTGTTGTGGGCGCGGCGGAGGTGCGGGTGTCAGCGGAGGTGCTGGCGGCGGAGGACTAGGCAGCGGTAGGCGGCGGAGGTGCAGGCGACGGGTGGCGGCGGAGGTGCAGGCGGCGGGACGCGGTGCAGAGTTTGGACAGCGGAACGGTACCAATTTAAAAAATGCCACCATAGCGTCATTTTTAAAATTCAAGATGGCCATCACGAGCCAATCACGGCTCGCTGCGTCATCGCCCCGCCCCCTCCGGCTGACTTATATAAGTCAGCGCGAGGGAGCTGCTGTCAGTCCGACGGCGGGGGAGGAGCAGAGAAGAGCTCCTGAAGGCAGAAAATGCCGGAAGTCCTGGATGGGCGGCAGCTATGCAAAAGAGCTTAGCAGCCGCCGCCCACCAGGTGAAGATGCTGGAAGCCCTGGGGAAGGCGGCGGACATGCAAAAGAGCTTAAAGGCCACCGCCTCCCAGGTGAAGACGCCGGAGGAAGACGCTGGAAGCCCTGGGGAGGTGGCGCCCCCCAGGTGAAGACGCCGGAAGCCCTGGGGAGGCGGCGGCCTGCAAAAGAGCTTAAAGGCCGCCGCCCCCAGGTGAAGACCCTGTAAAATAAACTATTTTTTTTTAAAGACTCTGGCGTTTTTATTTTAATATTTTCCTTACAGGTGGACAACAGGTGCCAGCAGGCCATTTATGTCCGGGCATCCTGGCACTTGTGGTACTCCATGTGCCAGCATGCTGGGGCAGGCTTGCTGGGACCTGTTGGCCACCTGTAAAGAACACTATTACTGTTCTTTACAGGTGGACCACAGGTGCCAGCGGGCCATTTATAGCCGGGCATGCTGGCACTTGTGGTCCTCCAAGTGCCAGCATGCTGGGGCAGGCTTGCTGAGACCTGTGGGGCACCTGTCAAGAACAATATTAACAATAAACCCAGCACCCACCACAACCAGGGGTGAGGGGCATAGCTGGTTGTTGCTCAGGAGGGGGGGGGGACACCCCATTTTCATTTTTTGGGGTCCCCACTTCCGAGGAATTCCAGCCCTGGGCTGACTGGTTTGGGGAGGGGGGGGGGGGCAGATTAATGCTATGGCAGGGGGACCCCATACCGAGTGTCTCCCCTGCTATTGGCATTATACCCCCTGGTTGGTTCTGCCTGGTGCTGGTTTCACGAATGTAAGGGGGAGGCTACACTTTTTTTTTTTTTTTTAACCCCACTCTATGGGGGGAGGGGGTGTTAGCTGCTTGTGCCTCCCCAGCCACTGACCTCACCGCACGCCACTGCTCTATAATGACATAAAGCAGCTAATCTGAAGAGGGAAAGGCCTGCAGAGAGGGAGGTACAGTATGATGGACAGGAAGATACAGAGTAATGGACAAGCCTACACACCCAGATAGTGGATGGTCCCAACCTTCTGGATGGAACTGGTCAGTCACCTATCCCTTTACTTTCTGCTGGGACTCCTCCATACCCCCGGTTCTCCACACCTGAGCATTAGACTTGCATTGCTTCCACTCTGAGCTCTTCATCTGCATGCCTGGAAGAGAGACACCAGCCGTCAGGACATCACATCATATAAGTCCTACAGAGAGCAGCATGGACACAGTATGGAAGAGGTAATACATATATCACAGAATTGCTGGGGCTTTTCAGATGGACACGGACAGTGCATCCACTATTCAGCAGAACAACCCCCCCACAACTAATAGAGATAGGGGGGCCACATGTCCAGACCCCCAACGCAGTTATATAGCACCAGCATGGACTGTTGCCCTGTACAACACTTCCCTTCCTGGTGCTCCAGTTCCGCTAACTTCCCTCTATTTTCACTAAGGCCACAGCCCAGTGGCAAATGCAGGATTTGCATGGGGGGTTTCCAGAACTGGGTTGAGCCAATCACGGGGGTGGGGACTGAGGTGACCCAGTATATGCTGGGTACGTAAAACTAGTGTGTGTATATTTATATAAATATATATATATATATATATAATATACATATACACATATACACATATATATATACCGTATATACACCTATATATATATATATATATATATATATACACAGTATATATACATACATACATATCCACATATACATAGCATATTAAACATGCATACTTCCATATATATATATATATATATATATATATATATATATATACAAACATACATACATACAGTACACGTGTGTTTGTGTGTGTGTGTGTGTGTGTGTGTATATGTATATATATATATATATATATATACATGTGTATATATATATATATATATATATATACATATATATACATGTGTGTATATATATATATATATATATATATATACATATATATACATGTATATATATTATATATGTGTGTGTGCACATGGATATATATGTACTAGAATTAAACTAAAGTAAACTTTCATTAATCACTTACAAGTGCCACCAGGAAGACAGCAGGCTGCAGAGGACGCTAGACAGCCATTAATAATACTCATGCAAAAATATTGGGGGGTTTTTTGGTGGAGGGGGGGTTTCTGGGTGCTTGGACCCCCCCTTCCCCTGCGTGCGCCACTGCAGCCCCCTACTCTAGTTCGCTCATTCTCCTCCCTTATCACTCCAGACCACCTATTGTACCCAGACAGCTCTCCCTTCCATCCGCAATCACCCCCATTCCCCTCCCTCTAACAACCCCACTACCAATCACCTCACTCTCCCTCTATTATCGCCAGTTTGCCTCCTTCATACACCCACCCTCTATTACCCCAATTTTTATTACTTTTACACTCCTGTCCCCTGTATTAACCTCAAAAGTGTAATTACCCTCTAACACTCCATTACTCCTCCCATCCTTCTCTTATCCCTTCATCCTTTATTACCTCCATTCCTGTTCCAGACACTTCTCCTCCACCCTAAAGAAACCATCATCCAGCTTACTCTATTACCCCAATGTACTCCCCTATAATACTCCCATGGCTCCACTCTTACCACCTACGTCCCACTGTCTCAATTTCCCTAATTCATCTTTTAAAAAATCCAAGATCCATTCTCTAGTTCCTCCATTACCCTTCCCTGATGTTACAGAGCCCAATTCACTTCTACTACTGCTCCAACCCCCTTTACCCCACATCTATTATATCATTCTCCCTCCATTACCCCACTGTCCTTTCTGCTGCTCCAACCCCCTTTACCCCACACCTATTATATAATTCTCCCTTCATTACCCCTCTAATACCCCACTGCCCTTTCTTCTGCTCCAATTCCATTTACCACCCACCTTTTATATAATTCTCCCTCCATTAGCACTCTAATACCCCACTGCCCTTTCTGCTGCTCCAACCCCCTTTACCCCACACCTATTATATAATTACCCCTCTAATACCCCACTGTCCTTTCTGCTGCTCTAATCCCATTTACCCCACACTTATAGCATCCTCCCTCCATTATCCCTCTAATACCCCACTGCCCTTTCTGCAGCTCCAACCCCCTTTACCCCACACCTATTATATAATTCTCCCTCCATTACCACTCTAATACCCCACTGCCCTTTCTGCTGCCCCAACCCCCTTTACCCCTTACCTATTAAATCATTCTCCTTCCATTACCCCTCTAAATACCCCACTGCTCTTTCTGCTGCTCCAATCCCATTTACCCAACATCTATTATATCACTCTCCCTCCATTACCCCTCTAATACCCCACTGCCCTTTCTGCTGCTCCAATCCCATTTACCCCACACCTATGATATCATTCTCCCTCCATTACCCCTCTTATACCCCACTGCCCTTTTTGCTGCTCCAATCCCATTTACCCCACACCTATGATATCATTCTCCCTCCATTACCTCTATAATACCCCACTGCCCTTTCTGCTGCTCCAATCCCATTTTACCACCCACCTATTATATCATTCTCACTCCAACACCCCTCTAATACTCCAATGCCCTCTCTGCTGCTCCAATCCAATTTACCCCACACATATTATAACATTCTCTCTCCATTACCCCTATATATATATATATATATAGTGGCGGATTGGGGTACGAAGGGCCAACCGGGGAAATGCAGTGGTAGGGACCCATTCTTAGAGGCTTGGATAACCATAAGTTTATGGTCTGGGCCCCTTGATAAATAATATATATAGTAAATACTGTTAGTGCATGCATGATAATGTACCAGATTAATAACAGCAATGCCCTGTAGAAAATACACCATAGTACTGTGCAGTATAATGTAACATATTCATAATGTATAATTAAGAGGGTGGTCCCCCAGGGAGTGGGGCCCACCGGTGGTTTCCCCTGTACCCCTATGGGCCAGTCCGAACCTGTGTGTGTGTGTGTGTGTGTGTGTGTGTGTGTGTGTGTGTGTGTGTGTGTGTGTGTGTGTGTGTGTGTGTATATGTATGAGGTATGAGGTTTACTGTTTTGATGTGAGTTTAATCTGTGGAGGTGGGAGTGTAAAATTGTTTATTATGATTCTCATTATCTATTTGGCAGAATGGAGTACGCCCTTGTAGTGTATGATTCCTAGCATTGTATATGCACTTATATTCTGACATGAGAGATGCCAAGTGTGGACTCTTATAGGTATCCCAGGTAATTGGTACTTTTTCTTTGGATGGAAATATCCTTTAGGCACACTTTCAATAGGTGTCTTTCCTTTGGTGGTGGGTCCATTATTGTAATTGTCGGGCACCCATAGGGGCCGGTAAGGCATATTGCTTGTGACTGTATATTACTGTGCATTTGCAGATTACACGCATGTTGTCTATACTGATGAATTGATGAGATGATACATCACCTGTCTTGATAAAGGCCTGTGACCAGACCGAAACGTCGACAATAAAAGCATTGGTGATTTTATGAAGAAATATCTACGATTATTTTCTTGTGCGAGTGCACCTTCCAATTGATTTGGAACTCTCTATGGTATATGTGTGGACCTATATGTGTGGACCGATCCGGCCCATTAGGAGCACCCACCATTTGATGAACTTTTTTTGATGAGAGAGCAGGATTATTGCTGTTTGTGTTTGTGAGGTCTACCGACGGTAGCTCTCATTTCCTGACACCCATCCTCCAGGCATGGACAGTTTTGTACACTCTACAGGCATTTACATTACAAATGGTTACTGTATATATGTATGTTTTTTTCATGTTATGAAATGTCCTATTTATGTGAAGTCTATTGAAGTGTCCCCACACATGAGAACCTGAATTTATACTACAAGTGTGAACAGTCTGATTTGGGGTAAAGAATATGGCGCAAGGAGGGGTGTATTTAATGGACGATGGGCTTTTAGCTAAAGCTGAGATCGAGACGGTCTCCTTTACGGATGATGAAGTAGAAAAACTATTGTTTGACAAAATTGACTTCGAGGCATTACCAGCTGAGACATCGGCTGATATTTTCTTTAAATTGCTCCAACACAGACAAAGAGAAGTCGATCTCACCCTACATGGGCAATTTTTGTCTGAATATGTGCGGAAAAAACAAATCCCACGTGGTTTTCAAATAAATAATATTCCCACTTTGGGTAGAAACAACCCTGTCTTTTGTTGCCGCTGGTGCTGGGTTTTAAATAAGTGCTCTTTAGATCTTATAACTTTAGTAGTGGAAGAAGTGGGGCAAGAGCTTAAAAAATTACGGGTTGATGCAGAGACTATAGTTAAGGTTAATACAGCTACATTTATGGAAGATAAGTCCCAAAACTGGACTGAGAGGCTACAGATGCAAATTGATAAATATAAGCAGGACCTCATATCCTTTAAGCGAAAAAAACTTGCAACTGTTGCCAATGATTATAATAACCATGCTGTATATAGGTGGCTATTGGGCAACAATACAAATGAGAGACATAATCAACCTAATAGGCGACAACGAACCGACCCGGTGTCGAGAGACTGTGTCCTCTGCCTCCACTTCTGACACAGAGTACAATGATGGACAATACGAATCTAATTTTTTAGAACAAAAAGTAGATCGTTACACCCTGCACAGCCGACCACTTCGAAGCGGCATAGACCGCACACGCGGCGAGGGAGGCACTGGCCGAAGAAGGGGTCGTCGGAGACTGATCTAAATATGGTATTTAATCTATCAACTACGACCCTCGATGAAGCACAAATGAGACTCCTTTCTAAAGGGCTCTCTTTTGTGCCAACTTGTGAAGTTAATCCTTTCAAACAAACGGTTGATCAATTTAAATTTGGAAGGACTATGCATTTACGCAAGTTCTTCAAAGATGCTACCTCTAGTAAAGAACGACCTAAATTCAAAGCTAAATCTACGTTCGACCCAGCATCCACTAATTCCAGCATCAAGACATTTTTACGTTTGTTGCAGTGTGAAACCAAAGAGAATACATCCAAAAGATTGTATGACAATCTTTCACCCCCCCGAGCGTGTAGCCCTAAATCAATGTAAAAAGGCCAACCATTTGGTAACAAGGCCTGCTGATAAAGGTGGCCCTGTTGTGGTGCAGGATTGGGGTGATTATGACCGTGAGGTCATGAGGCAGCTCTCCGACACCACTACATATGCCAAACTCAATGTCAATCCGGTCCCAATGATAAAATGGAAGGTTGATGCTACTATCAGAAGAGGTCTTGAACAGAGATGGATCTCTGACGATCTGGCATGATTTTGCACTGTTGAACACCAAAAATGCCCCATCATATATTTATTGCCAAATATCCATAAAACACTTACACAGCCACCGGGATGGCCCATCATTGCCACCGAGGGGTTTCTCCTTCAACCACTTGCCATTTTCTTGGATAGTTTATTACAACCTATGGTTCATTCTATACCTAGTTATTTGAGGGATACTGGTGATTTTCTCCAACATGTAACAGACATCAGGGTGACCAGAGGAACCCTTTTAGCTACCCTAGATGTCTGTTCATTGTACACCGTAATACCTCATCAGGCAGGATTAGAAGTGCTAAGAGCAGCATTTGAATGCACACCCTGTACTGAGTACCCCACAGAGTTTCTGTTGGAGCTGATCAAGTTGGTACTCACACAGAATCACTTTGTATATAAGAAAGATTTCTATATGCAAATTGCCGGTACAGCAATGGGGTCAAATCTGGCACCTGCTTACGCTAATTTATTTATGGCATGGTACGAGAGTACCTTTTTTTTTCCAAAATACGGGCACAACATTATCTTTTTCCGCAGATTCATTGATGATGTCTTTTTATTGTGGCAAGGGACACAGGTTGAATTCAATAAGATGGTGGAGGAGTTGAACGCATTGCCTAGTCCCATAAAATTTACACAAACGAGTTCCTATTCAGAAATTAATTTTCTGGATGTTACTCTCATGAATACAGGTACACAGTTGAGCTATACCCTCTTTCGGAAACCGACGGATCGTAATCAGTTATTGTTAGCTACCAGCCATCATCCCTCAGCTCTAAAAGAGAGTCTGCCGACTTCACAGTTCCTGAGAGTAATGAGGCTGAATTCCGAACCAAGACGTAGAAATGACTAATGCAATGAGATCACTACACGTTTTTTAGAACGTGACTATTTCTTGAAATTATTACGGGGGTGCAGACAAAAGGCTGAACAGATATTTACCGGCACTAAACCTAAAAAGAAAATCCAAGATCGTTTGATCTTTCCTACACAGTTTGATGGCAATTCTGCGAAGATGAAAAAGGCATTACATCATCATTGGCCCATTATCAAATCAGATGAAACTTTACCTTTCTCAAAAACAGGGGTACCAATGATGGTGTATAGAAGGGGAGCTAATCTCAAACAGCTCCTCATGAGACCAAGATTATTTCCTGAAGAAGAAGATTCGATTAAGACCCCCTGGACTGCCTTGATGCAGTCTAAACCGGGATGTTTTTCATGCGGTAGTTGCACTACGTGCCGGTCCATGATCACAGGACCTACATTCAGCCACCCACACACTGGAAGAACTATTCGATTGAAATATCATTTGCATTGTCACCTTGATTTCATTATATATATATTGAAGTGCCCGTGCGGGCTGTATTATGTAGGCCTTACTACTCGAATGTTCCGTGATCGGATGGCTAACCATAGGTCCTCAATACACACGGCCATCCTTACAGGTAAGACTGATAAGCCGGTAGCTTGCCACTTCTTGGAAGCTAGGCACCAGGTGGCGAGCCTCAAGTGCAAAATTATCGATTGGATTCCCCCAAATTCAATAGGAGGGGACCGATCTTTGGCCCTCAAACAACAAGAGTGTTATTGGATATACACTCTCGATACTGTGGCCCCTAGGGGCCTTAATGAAGCGAATACATTACACCCTTTTTTGTAGTAGTTAATCTGCCGACTGTGTGGTTGGGCTCTGATGTGGCACATAGTAGGCGTGACTTTTTGATACATGGTCTTTTTGTTATATTAAGCTTATGTATTCATTTAAGTTATTTGTATGTGTTAAGTATGTGTCTTTTTTTTTTGCTGACCTTAGGACCATTGTTTTGTGAATGACTCACCGGCCCCTTGGGTTTCTGGCATATATTTGGACCGAATAAGTCTATAGCTACCCACGGTGGGATGTGTGTGTGTGTATATACGCACACATACATTAACATAGGGTTGGATGCATGATGCATTATTATCTAACTGGTACTTGTTTGATTGTTTATTCCATTTAGTTATGGAACCAATCCGTTTGTATTTTATTAGTCGGGTTTTATAATGATTCATTAGTACCTATTAGTCCATTGTGGAACCTGTTAATAGTGCCTTCATAATGGATATGAATTTCCATCTTATCTCATCTTATTTAAGGTGATTAGAAGATTATTGTGATTGGTTGCTTTACCCCAGTACTGGGACGCACTAATGTTGCGCCCTGGTAGCTTAGCAACGGGGATGGAATAGTTTCCCGTACTCTTCCGGCTACTGAGCCGTGCGGATGTTTAGCTATTGTGGTGCTTGGTGATACTGTAATTTTGCCCAGTGCAGGGATATCCTTGCACTGTACGGCTGTCGCTGACTACAGTGTTGCGATATGTGTGCATACACTTCCGGTTGCTGACCCGCACGGAAGTGCCGCTGGAACGCATGATGACGCGTTTCCTGTAGTGTTAAACTACGGGAGACGGCGTCTGGCTGGAACCAGCGCTGATGTCTGTGTGGCTGGGTGGCCTGATCCGCAGGTGGGGCACTGTTTCTACATGTCTAGGGCATTATAGCACACTTAGCAGTGTTCTATTATGAGTGGAATTGTGATTGCGGGGGTGGCTTCCGGAATGGACGTCACTTCCGGTCAGTTCAGTTTAAATAGCTCACATGCACACAGGGACAGCATGCAGCAATGCTTGTGGTGTCCCTTGGCTGAAGTGAGTATTGATCTTTTATCTCATATTATTGGTTACATGATGACCTGTTTGTGTGATTCATATTAGAATCTATTGAGGATATTTTCCATTTTGGTTTTAGCAGGTTGGATTACCTTAGATGCTAAACCACCTGCACCGCTGCTGCATTCTTTTATGGCTACTCCAATGAGATATGAGGTTTACTGTTTTGATGGGAGTTTAATCTGTGGAGGTGGGAGTGTAAAATTGTTTATTATGATTCTCATTACCTATTTGGCAGAATGGAGTACGCCCTTGTAGTGTATGATTCCTAGCATTGTATATGCACTTATATTCTGACATGAGAGATGCCAAGTGTGGACTCTTACAGGTATCCCAGGTAATTGGTACTTTTTCTTTGGATGGAAATATCCTTTAGGCACACTTTCAATAGGTGTCTTTCCTTTGGTGGTGGGTCCATTATTGTAATTGTCGGGCACCCATAGGGGCCGGTGAGGCATATTGCTTGTGACTGTATATTACTGTGCATTTGCAGATTACACGCATGTTGTCTATACTGATGAATTGATGAGATGATACATCACCTGTCTTGATAAAGGCCTGTGACCAGACCGAAACGTCGACAATAAAAGCATTGGTGATTTTATGAAGAAATATCTACGATTATTTTCTTGTGCGAGTGCACCTTCCAATTGATTTGGAACTCTCTATGGTATATGTGTGGACCGATCCGGCCCATTAGGAGCACCCACCATTTGATGAACTTTTTTTGATGAGAGTGCAGGATTATTGCTGTTTGTTTTTGTTTGTTTATATATATATATATATATATATATAAAATTCATGAGTGTCCTAGTTTAAAGAGGTGACCGATACATAGATATGTTTGTTTGTTTGTATATATATATATATATATATATATATATAAAATATACATATATGTTACACATACATATCTACTTATCTACTGTATGTATAGGCCACTATACAACTCTTTAAACCAGAACACTCATGAAGTATATATATGTATATATTATATATATATATATATATATATATATATATATGTGTGTGTGTGTTTGTATACTTTTTTTTTTTAATAAAGTGTTTTTATTCAGTAAAATGAAGAGAAAGGTACAGACATTGCAGACCAATAGCACATCGTATACATCAGTCATATCAGAACTTCATTTATGGTACAATTCAACATCAGCGGATTAACTGTTATGTCTATGAGGGAATGATCATGCATTTTGATTTTTCTGTCTTGTATGGTCCGCAAGATCTGCAGCCATTATGTACATCTCCATTAATTTTTATTAATTTTTGCCCTTAAGCTAACCAAAAAAAAAGGAACAAATAAACAGAACAAACATAACTTAAAGAAAACAAAGAATAGTAAACGCCTATATAGAAGCGTATGAAGGATCGATCATCTTATTCAGGAGCACAGTATTCCTATATATGCTAGGCGAGCACGCAGGGCTCCAATGCCAACCATCTTAAACGAATATCTTAAGCTGTAAGTCAGTCATGTGGTATCACTTCGGTTCACATTGTGATTAAGGGACCAGTTGGGAATGGGGAGAGTTCAGCCAGGGAGACCAGACTCTTTCAAATTTGGCTGAAGGGTTTTGCTTCATATATACATATCTTTCTTTGAATATTGTATCGTTAACCAGGGTCTTGAGCGCAGATATTAAAGGGCCACCAGGGGCCATCCAGAGTCTCGCAATGCAAACCTTAGCCAAGGCACATACATTGCGAGCAAAAAGACCCACCGAAACAGGCATAGAAGTAGAGCCCTCCATTCCCAAAATACAAAATTGCGGGGTAAGCAGTCCGCCAGTCACTCCCGTATTCTCCAGGATTGACCTAACTCCCGACCAGAACATCCGCAACCTCGGGCAGTCCCATACCATATGCCAGAATGTACCCCCCTCCACCCCACACTTAGGGCACATGCCAGTCCCACCAGCCCCAAAAGCAGCCAGCCTAGTTGGAGTTATATAAATTCTATGTAGAATGAAAAATTGAATTTGCTGATATCTGAGAGACTTGGTAACTGTAGCAGGATATTCCAGAGCAAGGGTCCAGTCCTCCTCAGTTATTGGACCTAAATCATCCTCCCACCTTCCACGGAGACGTGTCAGAGGGTCCGCATGGAGTTTAGTTAGGAGATATCCATACGCAAGGGAGACCATTTTAGCCTGACCCAATGTAGCCACAAAGGTCTTGATGGGAAATGGGAGGATACGTGGGGGGGACTCAGCAAATTGGGACTGGAGGGCATGGCGAAGCTGAAGATATCTGAAAAAGTAGGAGTTGGGTAGATCAAACTCATCTTTCAGCTGCTGAAAGGATTTGAATACACTATCTAGGTAGAGTTGGGATATAGAAACCACTGATCTAGGGGCCCAAACCTCCCGTCCCTCAAGTGCATGTAGTTCAGGAAGCCAGTCAGAGTACCAAAGGGGGGTGTCTGGGTCCAGGTCGTCGTACCCCAAGAGAACTCTCAGGGCCCGCCATATCTTTAAGGCCTGGAAAATAATAGGGGGGAGAAATCGAGCCATGTTCCCACTTAGCAGCACCTGCAAAGGAGATAGGTGGGGGAAGTAGCAGCGAATAAACTCAGTGTAAAGAATCAGCGCTGGAATCCTGCGCCCATATACTAATATGAGTCAGCTGAGCAGCGTAGTAATATATCTGAAAATTAGGCAGAGCCAGGCCGCCGTCAGATCGCTGCCTGGTAAGGGTATTCAACTGTATTCTGGGTCTCTTGTTGGCCCATATCAGTGAGGATAAAACGCTATTCAATTTCCTAAAAAATATTGGGAAGATATATACCGGGGAGTGGAGAATAATATATAAAAGTTTAGGCAGTATAATCATTTTTATGAGATTGACCCTGCCAGAGACCGTCAGTGGAAGCCTACACCAAGTTTTGGATTTGCTGATGACCCACTGCAGGGTTGGGTCCAGATTCAAAGGGATATAATCAGAAGGGTCATTAGTTATTTGGATTCCAAGGTATTTAAATTGTGTTGTCCAACATAATGGCAGGGAGACTTTGGGAACAGTAGGAGGGGAGCCCATGACTGGCATAATGTATGATTTGGACCAGTTAATTCTAAGGCCCGAATGAGCTCCGAAGCTCTCTATCACCCGCAGCAAAATGGGCATTGACTTGGTGTAGTCTTGCAAAAACAACAACATGTCGTCTGCGTAAAGAGCTATTCTATCTTCCCGTGAGCCTGTACATATTCCTGTAATATCTGGATGCGATCTTACCAAACATGCCAAGGGCTCGATGGCCAAGGCGAACAGCGTGGGGGAGAGGGGGCAGCCCTGTCTAGTACCTCGGGAAAGCTGAAAGGACGGGGATACATAGCCATTCACCAAGATCCTGGCACTCGGATGTTGGTACAGTAATTTAGTCCATCTAATAAAGTTGGGCCCGAAGCCCATATGTGCCATCACCTCCCATAAATAAGCCCATTCAATGCTGTCAAAAGCCTTGGCCGCGTCCAGCGAGACCACAGCCGAGTCAGAAGGGGAGTCATGTGGGAGTTGCAAAATGGTATTTAGTCTACGCAGGTTAATAGATGTGGACTTCCCTGGCATAAAGCCAGTCTGGTCCGAGTGAACGAGGGAGGTGATTACTGTGTTAAGCCGTACTGCCAATATCTTTGCCAGGATCTTAGCGTCATTGGGAATCAGGGAGATCGGCCTATAGGAGTCTGGAGACCTAGGGTCCTTATCGGGCTTTGGAATCACTATTATAATTGCCTCTGACAGAGAGGGGGAGCTCGTTACTGGCAAATATATCCAAGTATAGGGCATGGAGTCTGGGCCCAAAAAAATCAATATGATTCTTGTAGACCTCGGAGGGAATCCCGTCAGACCCCGGAGCCCTGCCACTAGGGGACATGCCAATGGCCGCAGTCACCTCCTCGAGCGTCAAGGGCGCTTCCAGCTGTTCACAGGCCCCAGAGGAAAGTGCGGGCAACTCAATACCCCCCAGGTAATATGAGAGATCTAGAGTAGAGCACGTCAATTGTGAGCTATATATCTCAGAGTAATAGGATCTGAATAATTGCGCAATGTCTGGCGTGGTGTCAACAAAGGAGCCATCCCCACCATACATCTGGGCAATCGTAGACCCAGGACGATCATAGTGTATCAGGCGAGCCAGGAGTCCCCCCGTCCTATCAGCCTGCATATAAATATTAGTAGCTTTAAAAAGGAGGGAGCGTGAGTTTTTATCGGATAGATGGGCCATCCAAGCCGACTGAGCCACCAGCCAGCGTACTTTCGTCGCTGGGGCACCATCTAGCAAATATTGGGACTCTAGTCCCCTAGCGTCGCTTTCAAGGGCCCGTTCTCTCTCCCTTGAGGACATTTTATGAGCCGCTATGCGTCTAATATAGGTACCTCTCAAAAACGCCTTAAATGAATCCCAAACTATCGTACCCGGGGCTGACCCTACGTTATCGTTAAAGTATCCCCCCCACTGAGTCTCCAGGTCACTACAGTCACCCAGTTGGGTCAGCCAAGAGGGGTGCAGCTTCCAGTAAGAGTGCCCCCTCTGACCCCCCACAGCAATGGTCATCAACATAGGGGAGTGATCAGAGACCCCTCGAGCCTCATAGTGGATGTCAATGATCCCAGGGACAAGGGCAGGGGACACCAAAATCAGGTCAATCCTGGAGAAGGAGCCATGAGTACTGGAAAAACAGGAGAACTGACGGGTCGCAGGGTGACGGAGTCTCCACGGATCCACCCACTGCAAACTATCCAAGAAATCAGCAAACTTGGTAGGGCCACCACCCACCAGCGCAGCATTCGGGGAGTGCCATCGGTCCAAGGATAAATCTAGGACATTATTGAAATCGCCCAAGCATATCACAGGGGTGGTAGGAGATGGAGCAACAAAAGAGGCAGCCTGCTGCAGTACGGCATATGAAAAAGGAGGGGGGACATACATCGCTAGAACATAATAGGGCTGAGAACTCAGTTTACATTCCATAAATACATATCTTCCATACGGGTCAGTTTTGATAACAATTCAAATTGCACTGATTTTTTAATCAGAATCGAGACACCCCTAGAGAAGGAAGAATGTGAGGCATGGTAAGCCCATCCCACCCAGGCCCGTCGTAATGACAATAACCTATTCCCCTCCAAGTGGGTCTCACTGAGGCATGCAATGTCCGGGTCATATTTTTTAATCATATTTAAAACCAAAGAGCGTTTGATTTTGTTATTCAGACCTCGGACATTCCATGCCAAAAATTTCAGGTTAATCATGACCCCATACAGACTATATGTGTCTCCCGGATAGACATTTCCCTAAAATATAACTGAGAATCAACATTAGCAATACCAGCATCACTTGACGTTTGTAAGCCCTGCGCAATAAGCCACAGCGTCTGAATCATTAAACATCCGTGTGTCAAAAAAAACTTAGGTAAGGAAAATAACAAACTAAAAAAAGAAAACCAAAACCAACAGCAAGGGGAGCCGCAACCGGCAGCTTCCCAATTATCCCTCCCCTCCCCGTACACCTCCCCGAACACCGGCATACTTTTATCCCAAACCAGCAACCTAAACTTCCAAGTGCTAAGAGAGGCCTAGATTCCCAACTAAACCTCTAACCCTTCTCTAGTCAACACCACTTGGACGTAAAAGTCTTGAGCCACCAATGCAAAGGAGGGGGGCTCCCCGATTCATGATCGTTCCCTCCGGTAAATCTGGCCCCAGCTTCCGCATCTCAGGAGATCAGTCCGGAGCTAGCTGCCGAGCACCCGGTGCAAATCTGTCCAGCCATTGTGCCGCTTCTCTGGGGGAATTAAAAAACTTGGTCTCCCCATCCGCCACAACTCTGAGCCTTGAAGGAAACAGCATGGAATATGAGATGTTAAGGTCTCGCAGACGCCGTTTTATGGGCATAAACTGGGCTCGGTCCTTCTGGACGTCTGCGGCAAAATCCGGGAAGGCCGACACCTTAACTCCATTACGGACCAGCGGGCCCTTAGTACGACCTAGGCGGAGAACTGAGTCCCTGTCCTTATACTGTAGGAATTTGGCGATGAAGGTGCGAGGAGGGGCCCCAGGAGGTAGCGGCCGAGATGGTATCCTATGTGCACGTTCCACCGTAAATTGGGCAGTAAAGGACTCAGCGCCATACATCTCCTTAAGCCAAGATTCGAGGAAGTCCTCCGGCTGCGAGCCCTCTTCTCTTTCAGGCAGGCCTACAAATCGTACATTGTTCCTGCGCAGCCGTCCTTCCATATCTAAGAGCTTGGTCTGAAGGGAGGAAACCTGCTGGGTCACCGTGGATACGGACTGTTTCAGGGGGCCACACATATCTTCCAGGTTGGAGACCCGTGTCTCCGCCTCACCCACTCTCTCACGAATACGCTGAACATCTTGTCTGAGTAAGGAGAGGTCGCACTGCACCTTTTCCATCTTATCGGAGAGACGCTGTTCACTGCCAGCTATAGCCTCCAGCACCTGTTGAATAGACGGCGCCTCTGCCATCTCTGGGGAACCGGCCGCTGACACAGAGTGGGGGTTCGAGTGGGTTGGAGAGGCTCCCTGGGAAGGAGCCAATGATACCCTGGGATTGGGTTGCCTGGCATATCTTTCTAGTTTGGCCGCGGCCGCACTCTGGCCGCCCTTAACCATATTGTGCAGGAGCAGTCACACCTACCCCAGGGCAGGGTTTTTAAAATAGAGTGTAGGTAGATGGCGGCAGCAGCAAGGGCGTACACAATCAGTGGCGGGAAGCACCCGTGCCCGGTCCTTATGTCCAGAATATCAATGGGTAGAAAATGCAGACTTGTGTAGCAGCAGCAATAATAATATGGACAGAAATATTGAAGAGGGAATATCCTGCAGTTCCAGGAGGCAGGAGTAGGATATTGTTGTGTAACACACTGAAGGATATTAGTGCAGTACAGCAGCGTAGCCAGATCCAATCAATATGCAGCCTCTCTGTGGTAGAATGGGAGAGCTGCGTAGCGTGAACACCTGACAGTGCTTCCAACACTATGCTGAGTTAATATAGGTAATATAGATAGTGAGAGGCTGATATTGGGTGAGAGCAGCAGACAGTAGGGTCTCAGAGATCATAAAACAGAGTGCAAGTCACTGGAGAATCTCATCAGGCAGCCCCTCAGATGTGCAGGCATGGGCAGCAGCCTCTGTAATCCACTCCTAAAATGGCCGCAGTGTCTCTTCCCCTTCCCCAGGAGTACCTGCCCAACGACCTATCTTCAGGGTCCCTGGTCCCAGCTCACGAGGCAGAGGAGATGCTATCTCTCCCCCACAGTCTTCCGGCGGCGTTTGGCATCAGCAGCAGCCCGCCGCTCGAGCTCCGGGTGTCCCGCGGCCGAGGCCGCCAAAATCGAGGCCGGGGATCCGGAGGAGTTGTAGGCCGCAGGGCCGGGCGGCGGTGATTGCCGCTTCTACGGGACCCGGAGACCACGGAGAGGTATGCCCGTCGGTGCCCAGCAGCACAGGGTGAGTATTTCAGCCGGGCAAAGCACCAGAGGGAGTCAGGATTTGTACAGGAGTTTAGGTAGCCGGGGAGCTCCCGAGACTTGCTGCCTACTCCTCAGCCGCCGTGGCCACGCCCCGTGTGTTTGTATACTTAATCGTTCTTAAAACTGGGTTTATGGGGTTTTGTTTAAATCTCCCAGAAGGATATAATGTAGGAAGGTTGTATGTAATTATGCATCAACACGGATACCTGCACCTGTATGGACTGATGAAAAAAACAAGCTGGACATTTCTACAGGCTGCTGATGATGATGATGTCAGTCAGCCAGTACACTGTGACATCACAGACATGGTATAATCGGCTGCTGCTGCCTCTGGAACCTCACTTCTCAATACGAGTTGCTTGGTGAAAAAGCTTTGGAGAGTTAGAGAGAGAAATTCAAGACAGCGAATTATCAGCCTGAGACTGAAGATGTCTCTAGGCGAGAGGAGACCGCCTGACCTCAGTCTAGTAAAAGAGGCGGACATGAACGATGATATTTACTTACAAATGGTCACTTACCACGCTGTGACATTCGGAACAATTGTAACATCATATGTCGGTGCTGAAATGGAAGATGCCCCAAAGGTGGTATACTACACTGGGGCGGAAGAAGAAGAGGAGGCAGAAGAGGATGATGTCACCAGTGAGACGTGTTCCGATAATTATTATTACCCAACCGTCTATACTGGTGATGATAATGATGAGGATGATGGCAGAGAGGCAGATACACCTGATGGGGATATAGATGACACCAGTGCAGAAGAAGACATCTGCAATACTGAGAACTTTGACACTGTTATCATACTCAATGACAGCGATGAGGAACACATCATTGAGGCAGATTATTACTACCCTAAGGTGACATTTTATGTGTGGGATGGATGGCTGAAAAACACCAACAAGAGAACATCTCCAGCCAAGAAAAGACCTCCCGGCATCACTCACATAAAAGACACTGAGCCACAAATAAACAATTGGCATGAGGTTCTGGACAACAACACCCAGAAAACATCTCTAGGCTGGAGAAGGCCTTCCAGCCTTAATCTCATGAAAGTGGCCGAGCCAATTAAAAACATCTGCCATGAATGTCCTTACACCACCACCCAGAAAACATCTCCAGGTGAGAAAAGACATCCCGGACTCACTATTATAGAAGAGGCCGAGCCGCACACAAGTGCCTGCCATACTCCTGACGAAACCACCACTGGTGCTATAAATAAGAAGCCCAAATACAATGTCAGGACCTGGATACAGAGCAAGCTGGGGAGGAGATGTAAGAAGGAAGACACTGAGAATGCCCACAGCACAGAGAAAACATCCAAGAGAAATGCTTTCAAGTGGATAAGAGCAAAGCTGGGCAGAAAACCAAAGAGATCTGACTAACCCGCTTACAGCGAGATACTTACATCAGCTCACCATCTTACAGATGTAAGTAACAACGGACTTATTATTTACCATCCTCATATACCAACTGTTTAACATCAAAAAATAACATCTATAAATTGTACTATACTATATTGTACTATAACAACATCTATATACAACTATAATATAACAACTTATAACATCTATATACAACTATAATATAACAACAATAAACTAAAATAACAACTACTATCGTGTTTGTGTGTTTATGCTTTGTGACCATTACTACCATGTATGCTGGTATAGGCTCCAATTGCCACTATGTTATTTGGGTATAAATACAGGGGTCTGGTAAGGTGAGAGGGTGATGTGTATGTGATGGTTATGTGAGGGGCATGGTACAATGATATGGGCGATTGCTGGGATTACAGGTAACGCTTATCACCCCTTTACAAAAAGTACAAGGTAAACTTCAAATTGTTAGAACTCTCCAGCTTGGAATTCTCTAGCTTTCTATGCAAGGGCAGATAGCTCAATGATTAGTGTGTCCAACTGCAATGTCATAGGCAATGGGTTTGTATCCTTGGCACATCAGCATCCTGAAATGTAATGAAGGACAGTGCGACTGAACAACAAGGAGCTCTCAAGTCAAGTCCATAAATGCTGTATAGGTATTAACGACAAAAGGGGTGGGGGCAGGAGACTGGGGCGGTCAGTAGATGCTGGGCTTCAAAAAAAGGGAGGAATCTGCAAGTGAAATTAATTAGATCATTTATAATTGACAAGTGCTGTCAACAGCGCCCCCTACCCTGCAGCGCTATGTGTGGAGCACACTACGCACACACCTAGCTACGGCCCTGGGTACAGGTGTATTCTCACTGACACATATTGGAGCCTTGTGTAGGTGAGGGGCACGGTACAATGATATGGGAGATTGCTGGGATTACAGGTAACGCACTGCGGACAGCGCCGTGCAGGATATACAGGTACGTGGGACACATGTCAGGGTGGTGTAGGTGTATTCTCATGAACACATACTGGAGAATTTGGTAACTTGAAAAAGCAGGTAACTGGAGCATTCCCTCTGATTTATGCTATAACATGGACACAGCACCTATGGTGCTACGGGGAACACCTCTATAACAGGGACGTGCAGTCAGGGGAGGCAGGGGTGGCAGTGCCTCCCCTGTCATTAATGATTAAAATATTATAAGGAAGATACTTATGACACATATTCTGTGTTATGAGTATCTGCTTTATATTATCCTAATCATACCTCCTGTGTAAAATGTGTTTGGGAGGCACCGATCGTGGTGCCTCCCTGTCAGATAGGGAAAGGTATGGAGAGCGGGGGGAGGGTGTGGGCGGGGTCTAGCAATGGGCATTAAAACCCCATTGAAATAACATGGGAAAGCGGCACCATTAGAGGTGCCGCTTTCACACAGGGAAGGCCACAGTGATTGGCAAGCGGATCCGTCACTGGATCCGCTGTCAATCACTGTTGTGGACGCCGTGGAGGTGCGGGTGTCAGTGGAGGTGCTGGCGGTGGAGGTGCGGGTGGCGGAGGAGCAGGCGGCGGTAGGCGGCGGAGGTGCGTGCGACGGGTGGCGGCAGAGGTGCAGGTGGCGGGACGCGGTGTAGAGTTTGGGCAGCGGGGCGGTACCAATTTTTAAAATGCCACCATAGCGTAATTTTTGAAATTCAAGATGGCCACCGCGAGCCAATCACGGCTCGCTGCGTCATCGCCCCGTCATCGCCCCGCACCCTCCGGCTGACTTATATAAGTCAGCGCGAGGGAGCGGCTGTCAGTCCAACGGCGGAGGAGGAGCAGAGAAGAGCTCCTGAAGGTAGAAAATGCCGGAAGTCCTGGATGGGCGGCAGCTATGCAAAAGAGCTTAGCAGCCGCCGCCCACCAGGTGAAGACGCCGAAAGCCCTGGGGAAGGCGGCGGCCATGCAAAAGAGCTTAAAGGCCGCCGCCCACCAGGTGAAGACGCCGGAGGAAGACGCTGGAAGCCCTGGGGAGGTGGCGCCCCCCAGGTGAAGACACCGGAAGCCCTGGGGAGGCGGCGGCCTGCAAAGAGCTTGAAGGCCGCCGCCCCCAGGTGAAGACCCTGTAAAATAAACTATTTTTTTTTAAAGACTCTGGCGTTTTTATTTTAATATTTTCTTTACAGGTGGACAACAGGTGCCAGCAGGCCATTTATGTCCGGGCATCCTGGCACTTGTGGTTCTCCATGTGCCAGCATGCTGGGGCAGGCTTGCTGGGACCTGTTGGCCACCTGTAAAGAACACTATTACTGTTCTTTACAGGTGGACCACAGGTGCCAGCGGGCCATTTATAGCCGGGCATGCTGGCACTTGTGGTCCTCCAAGTGCCAGCATGCTGGGGCAGGCTTGCTGAGACCTGTGGGGCACCTGTCAAGAACAATATTAACAATAAACCCAGCACCCACCACAACCAGGGGTGAGGGGCATAGCACTGGGCTATCAGCCCAGTGATGGTTGTTGCTCAGGAGGGGGGGGGGGGGAGACCCCATTTTCATTTTTTGGGGTCCCCATTTCCGAGGAATTCCAGCCCTGGGCTGACTGGTTTGGGGAGGGGGGGCAGATTAATGTTATGGCAGGGGGACCCCATACCGAGTGTCTCCCCTGCTATTGGCATTATCCCCCCTGGTTGGTTCTGCCTGGTGCTGGTTTCACGAATGTAAGGGGGGGGGGGGCTACACTTTTTTTTTTTAACCCCACTCTATGGGGGGAGGGGGTGTTAGCTGCTTGTGCCTCCCCAGCCACTGACCTCACCGCACGCCACTGCTGTATAATGACATAAAGCAGCTAATCTGAAGAGGGAAATGCCTGCAGAGAGGGAGGTACAGTATGATGGACAGGAAGATACAGAGTAATGGACAAGCCTACACACCCAGATAGTGGATGGTCCCAACCTTCTGGATGGAACTGGTCAGTCACCGATTCCTTTACTTTCCGCTGTGACTCCTTCATACTAGAGATGAGCGGGTTCGGTTTCTCTGAATCCGAACCCGCCAGAACTTCATGTTTTTTTTCACGGGTCCGAGCGACTCGGATCTTCCCGCCTTGCTCGGTTAACCCGAGCGCGCCCGAACGTCATCATGACGCTGTCGGATTCTCGCGAGGCTCGGATTCTATCGCGAGACTCGGATTCTATATAAGGAGCCGCGCGTCGCCGCCATTTTCTCACACGTGCATTGAGATTGATAGGGAGAGGACGTGGCTGGCGTCCTCTCCGTTTAGACACTTGATTTACTAATTTTGGGGAGCATTAGGAGTACTCAGTAGTGTACAGTGCAGAGTTTTGCTGATAGTGACCAGTGACCACCACTTTTATTTATAATCCGTTCTCTGCCTGAAAAAAGCGATACACAGCACACAGTGACTCAGTCACATACCATATCTGTGTGCACTGCTCAGGCTCAGGCCAGTGTGCTGCATCATCTATTATCTATATATAATATTATATATCTGTCTGACTGCTCAGCTCACACAGCTTATAATTGTGGGGGAGACTGGGGAGCACTACTGCAGTGCCAGTTATAGGTTATAGCAGGAGCCAGGAGTACTACATAATATATTATATAGTGAGTGACCACCAGACACACAGTGCAGTTTATTTAATATATCCGTTCTCTGCCTGAAAAAAGCGATACACACAGTGACTCAGTCAGTCACATACCATATCTGTGTGCACTGCTCAGGCTCAGGCCAGTGTGCTGCATCATCTATATATATTATATATCTGTCTGACTGCTCAGCTCACACAGCTTATAATTGTGGGGGAGACTGGGGAGCACTACTGCAGTGCCAGTTATAGGTTATAGCAGGAGCCAGGAGTACATAATATTATATTAAAATTAAACAGTGCACACTTTTGCTGCAGGAGTGCCACTGCCAGTGTGACTAGTGACCAGTGACCTGACCACCAGTATATAATATTAGTAGTATACTATCTCTTTATCAACCAGTCTATATTAGCAGCAGACACAGTACAGTGCGGTAGTTCACGGCTGTGGCTACCTCTGTGTCGGCACTCGGCAGCCCGTCCATAATTGTATATACCACCTAACCGTGGTTTTTTTTTCTTTCTTTATACATACATACTAGTTACGAGTATACTATCTCTTTATCAACCAGTCTATATATTAGCAGCAGACACAGTACAGTGCGGTAGTTCACGGCTGTGGCTACCTCTGTGTCGGCACTCGGCAGCCCGTCCATAATTGTATATACCACCTAACCGTGGTTTTTTTTTCTTTCTTTATACATACATACTAGTTACGAGTATACTATCTCTTTATCAACCAGTCTATATATTAGCAGCAGACACAGTACAGTGCGGTAGTTCACGGCTGTGGCTACCTCTGTGTCGGCACTCGGCAGCCCGTCCATAATTGTATATACCACCTAACCGTGGTTTTTTTTTCTTTCTTTATACATACATACTAGTTACGAGTATACTATCTCTTTATCAACCAGTCTATATATTAGCAGCAGACACAGTACAGTGCGGTAGTTCACGGCTGTGGCTACCTCTGTGTCGGCACTCGGCAGCCCGTCCATAATTGTATACTAGTATCCAATCCATCCATCTCCATTGTTTACCTGAGGTGCCTTTTAGTTGTGCCTATTAAAATATGGAGAACAAAAATGTTGAGGTTCCAAAATTAGGGAAAGATCAAGATCCACTTCCACCTCGTGCTGAAGCTGCTGCCACTAGTCATGGCCGAGACGATGAAATGCCAGCAACGTCGTCTGCCAAGGCCGATGCCCAATGGCATAGTACAGAGCATGTCAAAACCAAAACACCAAATATCAGTAAAAAAAGGACTCCAAAACCTAAAATAAAATTGTCGGAGGAGAAGCGTAAACTTGCCAATATGCCATTTACCACACGGAGTGGCAAGGAACGGCTGAGGCCCTGGCCTATGTTCATGGCTAGTGGTTCAGCTTCACATGAGGATGGAAGCACTCAGCCTCTCGCTAGAAAACTGAAAAGACTCAAGCTGGCAAAAGCACCGCAAAGAACTGTGCGTTCTTTGAAATCCCAAATCCACAAGGAGAGTCCAATAGTGTCGGTTGCGATGCCTGACCTTCCCAACACTGGACGTGAAGAGCATGCGCCTTCCACCATTTGCACGCCCCCTGCAAGTGCTGGAAGGAGCACCCGCAGTCCAGTTCCTGATAGTCAGATTGAAGATGTCAGTGTTGAAGTACACCAGGATGAGGAGGATATGGGTGTTGCTGGCGCTGGGGAGGAAATTGACCAGGAGGATTCTGATGGTGAGGTGGTTTGTTTAAGTCAGGCACCCGGGGAGACACCTGTTGTCCGTGGGAGGAATATGGCCGTTGACATGCCAGGTGAAAATACCAAAAAAATCAGCTCTTCGGTGTGGAGGTATTTCACCAGAAATGCGGACAACAGGTGTCAAGCCGTGTGTTCCCTTTGTCAAGCTGTAATAAGTAGGGGTAAGGACGTTAACCACCTCGGAACATCCTCCCTTATACGTCACCTGCAGCGCATTCATAATAAGTCAGTGACAAGTTCAAAAACTTTGGGTGACAGCGGAAGCAGTCCACTGACCAGTAAATCCCTTCCTCTTGTAACCAAGCTCACGCAAACCACCCCACCAACTCCCTCAGTGTCAATTTCCTCCTTCCCCAGGAATGCCAATAGTCCTGCAGGCCATGTCACTGGCAAGTCTGACGAGTCCTCTCCTGCCTGGGATTCCTCCGATGCATCCTTGCGTGTAACGCCTACTGCTGCTGGCGCTGCTGTTGTTGCCGCTGGGAGTCGATGGTCATCCCAGAGGGGAAGTCGTAAGCCCACTTGTACTACTTCCAGTAAGCAATTGACTGTTCAACAGTCCTTTGCGAGGAAGATGAAATATCACAGCAGTCATCCTACTGCAAAGCGGATAACTGAGTCCTTGACAACTATGTTGGTGTTAGACGTGCGTCCGGTATCCGCCGTTAGTTCACAGGGAACTAGACAATTTATTGAGGCAGTGTGCCCCCGTTACCAAATACCATCTAGGTTCCACTTCTCTAGGCAGGCGATACCGAGAATGTACACGGACGTCAGAAAAAGACTCACCAGTCTCCTAAAAAATGCAGTTGTACCCAATGTCCACTTAACCACGGACATGTGGACAAGTGGAGCAGGGCAGGGTCAGGACTATATGACTGTGACAGCCCACTGGGTAGATGTATGGACTCCCGCCGCAAGAACAGCAGCGGCGGCACCAGTAGCAGCATCTCGCAAACGCCAACTCTTTCCTAGGCAGGCTACGCTTTGTATCACCGCTTTCCAGAATACGCACACAGCTGAAAACCTCTTACGGCAACTGAGGAAGATCATCGCGGAATGGCTTACCCCAATTGGACTCTCCTGTGGATTTGTGGCATCGGACAACGCCAGCAATATTGTGTGTGCATTAAATATGGGCAAATTCCAGCACGTCCCATGTTTTGCACATACCTTGAATTTGGTGGTGCAGAATTTTTTAAAAAACGACAGGGGCGTGCAAGAGATGCTGTCGGTGGCCAGAAAAATTGCGGGACACTTTCGGCGTACAGGCACCACGTACAGAAGACTGGAGCACCACCAAAAACTACTGAACCTGCCCTGCCATCATCTGAAGCAAGAAGTGGTAACGAGGTGGAATTCAACCCTCTATATGCTTCAGAGGTTGGAGGAGCAGCAAAAGGCCATTCAAGCCTATACAATTGAGCACGATATAGGAGATGGAATGCACCTGTCTCAAGTGCAGTGGAGAATGATTTCAACGTTGTGCAAGGTTCTGATGCCCTTTGAACTTGCCACACGTGAAGTCAGTTCAGACACTGCCAGCCTGAGTCAGGTCATTCCCCTCATCAGGCTTTTGCAGAAGAAGCTGGAGGCATTGAAGAAGGAGCTAAAAGGGAGCGATTCCGCTAGGCATGTGGGACTTGTGGATGCAGCCCTTAATTCGCTTAACAAGGATTCACGGGTGGTCAATCTGTTGAAATCAGAGCACTACATTTTGGCCACCGTGCTCGATCCTAGATTTAAAGCCTACCTTGGATCTCTCTTTCCGGCAGACACAGGTCTGCTGGGGTTGAAAGACCTGCTGGTGACAAAATTGTCAAGTCAAGCGGAACGCGACCTGTCAACATCTCCTCCTTCACATTCTCCCGCAACTGGGGGTGCGAGGAAAAGGCTCAGAATTCCGAGCCCACCCGCTGGCGGTGATGCAGGGCAGTCTGGAGCGACTGCTGATGCTGACATCTGGTCCGGACTGAAGGACCTGACAACGATTACGGACATGTCGTCTACTGTCACTGCATATGATTCTCTCAACATTGATAGAATGGTGGAGGATTATATGAGTGACCGCATCCAAGTAGGCACGTCACACAGTCCGTACTTATACTGGCAGGAAAAAGAGGCAATTTGGAGGCCCTTGCACAAACTGGCTTTATTCTACCTAAGTTGCCCTCCCACAAGTGTGTACTCCGAAAGAGTGTTTAGTGCCGCCGCTCACCTTGTCAGCAATCGGCGTACGAGGTTACATCCAGAAAATGTGGAGAAGATGATGTTCATTAAAATGAATTATAATCAATTCCTCCGCGGAGACATTGACCAGCAGCAATTGCCTCCACAAAGTACACAGGGAGCTGAGATGGTGGATTCCAGTGGGGACGAATTGATAATCTGTGAGGAGGGGGATGTACACGGTGATATATCGGAGGGTGAAGATGAGGTGGACATCTTGCCTCTGTAGAGCCAGTTTGTGCAAGGAGAGATTAATTGCTTCTTTTTTTGGGGGGGTCCAAACCAACCCGTCATATCAGTCACAGTCGTGTGGCAGACCCTGTCACTGAAATGATGGGTTGGTTAAAGTGTGCATGTCCTGTTTTGTTTATACAACATAAGGGTGGGTGGGAGGGCCCAAGGACAATTCCATCTTGCACCTCTTTTTTCTTTTCTTTTTCTTTGCATCATGTGCTGATTGGGGAGGTTTTTTTTGGAAGGGACATCCTGCGTGACACTGCAGTGCCACTCCTAGATGGGCCCGGTGTTTGTGTCGGCCACTAGGGTCGCTAATCTTACTCACACAGTCAGCTACCTCATTGCGCCTCTTTTTTTCTTTGCGTCATGTGCTGTTTGGGGAGGGTTTTTTGGAAGGGACATCCTGCGTGACACTGCAGTGCCACTCCTAGATGGGCCCGGTGTTTGTGTCGGCCACTAGGGTCGCTAATCTTACTCACACAGCTACCTCATTGCGCCTCTTTTTTTCTTTGCGTCATGTGCTGTTTGGGGAGGGTTTTTTGGAAGGGACATCCTGCGTGACACTGCAGTGCCACTCCTAGATGGGCCCGGTGTTTGTGTCGGCCACTAGGGTCGCTAATCTTACTCACACAGCTACCTCATTGCGCCTCTTTTTTTCTTTGCGTCATGTGCTGTTTGGGGAGGGTTTTTTGGAAGGGCCATCCTGCGTGACACTGCAGTGCCACTCCTAGATGGGCCCGGTGTTTGTGTCGGCCACTAGGGTCGCTAATCTTACTCACACAGCTACCTCATTGCGCCTCTTTTTTTCTTTGCGTCATGTGCTGTTTGGGGAGGGTTTTTTGGAAGGGCCATCCTGCGTGACACTGCAGTGCCACTCCTAGATGGGCCCGGTGTTTGTGTCGGCCACTAGGGTCGCTAATCTTACTCACACAGCTACCTCATTGCGCCTCTTTTTTTCTTTGCGTCATGTGCTGTTTGGGGAGGGTTTTTTGGAAGGGACATCCTGCGTGACACTGCAGTGCCACTCCTAGATGGGCCCGGTGTTTGTGTCGGCCACTAGGGTCGCTTATCTTACTCACACAGCGACCTCGGTGCAAATTTTAGGACTAAAAATAATATTGTGAGGTGTGAGGTATTCAGAATAGACTGAAAATGAGTGTAAATTATGGTTTTTGAGGTTAATAATACTTTGGGATCAAAATGACCCCCAAATTCTATGATTTAAGCTGTTTTTTAGTGTTTTTTGAAAAAAACACCCGAATCCAAAACACACCCGAATCCGACAAAAAAAATTCGGTGAGGTTTTGCCAAAACGCGTTCGAACCCAAAACACGGCCGCGGAACCGAACCCAAAACCAAAACACAAAACCCGAAAAATTTCAGGCGCTCATCTCTACTTCATACCCCCGGTTCTCCACACCTGAGCATTAGACTTGCATTGCTTCCACTCTGAGCTCTTCATCTGCATGCCTGGAAGAGAGACACCAGCCGTCAGGACATCACATCATATAAGTCCTACAGAGAGCAGCATGGACACAGTATGGAAGAGGTAATACATATATCACAGAATTGCTGGGGCTTTTCAGATGGACACGGACAGTGCACCCACTATTCAGCAGAACACCCCCTCCCCCACACACACACAACTAATAGAGATAGGGGGGCCACATGCCCAGACCCCCTAATGCAGTTATATAGCGCCAGCATGCACTGTTGCCCTGTACAACACTTCCCTTCCTGGTGCTCCAGTTCCGCTAACTTCCCTCTATTTTCACTAAGGCCACAGCCCAGTGGCAAACGCAGGATTTGCATGGGGGGTTTCCAGAACTGGGTGGAGCCAATCACGGGGGTGGGGACTGAGGTGACCCAGTATATGCTGGGTACGTAAAACTAGTGTGTATATTTATATAAATATATATATATATATATATATATTATACATATACACATATACACATATATATACCGTATATACACCTATATATATATATATATATAGTTTCTATGCCTTCCCCACCTGTGGCTCAGGTGTGTCTGGAAAAGGACGAGAGGCGGCACTCCAAGGACTTAAAAAAAGCTTTTATGTGCAAAACATAGCAGGACAATAAAGTGCAAAAAAAAACCTAGAAAAACATGGAGGTCTTACGACGTTTCAAGGCATCAAGCCTTTTCCTCAGGTAAGCAAACCCATGTAGAGTGTGATGTGCAGAAAGCGAGAACCAAACCCACCAAGTGAATCACTCACCTTTTAAAGCAGTGCAGAGACAGGTGTTCCCGGCGTCTGTGTCCGGGACTTCCGGGTGCGTCGCCCGGGCGGCGCATAGCTGACGTGTCCGTTGCTAAGCAATGGAAGCGCAAACAGGCGCCGGGGAGACCCGTCAAGACTGTGAAAAAATGTAAACAGAGATCGTCACGTGTGTGATAGACAAAACTTATGACACCCAAAAGGGTGAAAGTGTGGTACTTTAAAAACATATAGGAAGATAAAAGTTACTGATGCTCAGCTGAGAGCTCTAAAGAAATATAAAGAAATATAGAGAAAGCCCAGATCGTGGTTATGGCAGCATATACTACAAAGGATTAAAGTGCATACATAATAACTGATTATGCAATAAGCCAAAATGGGCTGGCGAATGGTGATGGGCAATTAGAATGGATCCCAGCTGGGTTGCTGCACCCCGACACAGAGGGGGAAAAAAGGAAAAAATGGAGGAAGGGGTGGATAAGACTGTGGCAGGGAAGGAAAAGAGGGATGGGGGGGTGAAGGGGAAGGGGGTGGGGGGATGGAGGAGGAAGGAAGGGAACGGAAGGGGGCGAGGGGGGGGGAAGGGGGGAAAGGGGGAGGGGGGGGGGGGATGAAACAGGTCCGGGACCGACTGATGTGTGGGTACATTTTACAGAAAAACATTCCAAGTGAATTTTTCATTAAGTCCATTTGGTGATAATGTATCCAAAAGGAAGATCCACTTGGATTCACATCTGGATAATGCTGTATGTCGGTCGCCCCCTCTCACAGGGCTCGGAATGTGGTCGATGATCTTGTATCGCAGACTAGATAGTGGATGGCCCTTTAATTTAAAGTGGCGTGCAACCGGTTGGTCCACGAGTTTACCATCAAGCGATGCCTTGATGGCAGATCTATGCAACGCCATCCTGTCCCTAAGATTTCTAATAGTCTGTCCGACATATAGTAAGCCGCATGGGCAGATTATGGTATATACAATAAATGGTGTCGTACATGTGACCACATGTCTGATTTTGTATTGCTTGCCTGTATGTGGGTTATTAAAGTTGTGACCTGTTTCCAAATACTTGCATGTGGTGCAGGATGCACATCGGTAGCATCCTGGTTTTTTTACTTGCGTAGAGACGTTCAAAATTGGAATGATATTTGTTTTCACTAGAAAGTCCCTGAGGTTAGGTCCCCTCTTGTAGCTAGGCATCAGGGAGGTGTTTTTGAAACAAGATAAATCTTTGTCACCAGACACAATAGGCCATAAGCCTTTGGTGGCACGTGGAAGAACTTTACTAGCTGTTGAAAACCGAGTGACAAATGGAATCCGTGATTGTAGTGGCTGTTGTGGGACTTTATAGAGCAGTTGTTCTCTGGGAACGTTAAGTACTTCATTTTTGGCCTGCTTAAGCTCCCGCAGCTTATAGCCTCTGTGGGCAAATTTTTGGATCATGTGATCCAGTGTCGTGACTAAAGTGGTGCGATCACTCGAAATTCGTGCTGCCCGCAGCATTTGTGATCTAGGTAATCCGCGTTTAAGTGCAGGGGGGTGACAGCTGCTATGGTGTAGAAGCGTGTTGCGGTCCGTGGGTTTTGAGAATAATTTGGTGTGGATGCAATTGTCCTTGATCTCAATGGTAACGTCCAAGTAATTGATGCTTGTGGGACTAATCTGATACGTAAATTTGATGGGTGAATTAGCTGTGTTGATGTGTTCAATGAGGGTAATTAGTTCCTGTTCGGTGCCAGTCCAAAGGATTAGCAGGTCGTCTATATACCGTGTATATAGTGCTATTTTATTAACTGTCTCCATGGATGAAAAGAAGAATTCATCTTCTTGTTGAAACATATATACATTGGCGAACGATGGGGCCACTGAGGACCCCATCGCACACCCGGTGGTTTGGATGAAGTACTGTCCATTATGCATGAAATAATTTTGTTTCAAGGTTTTTGACAACAATGCCAGAAACAGAGGGATAGGGATAGCATCAAAGTGGTGTCGAAACAAAAACAATTCCATAGCTGCTAGGCCACTATCGTGAGGGATCACCGTGTAAAGATTTTTGACGTCCAAAGTACATAACAGCATGTTGGTCGGTACTGTTTTGATGCAATTCAATTTATTAAGAAGTTGTGTGGTATCTTTAAGGAACGTAGGTTGTTCCATGATGTATGGCTGAATTAACTGATCTAGAAACTGTGAGATCGGCTGGAGTAATGACCCCCTGGCTGAAATGATCGGTCTGGGGGGAGGGTACACAGGGTTTTTGTGGAGTTTGGGAATTGTGTATAGCACTGGAGTGATGGGGAAAGGGGTGAGTAATGAGGTATACATTTTTTTGTCAAGATGTCCAGCTTGATGGGCTTCCAAAAGGACAGAATCCAGATCACGTTTGAATCCCTCCGTGGGGTTCTGGGATAGCTGATGGTAGGTAGATTGGTCTTGAAGGAGAAGGTCAATATTGGAGATATATTTTGTGGAATCCTGTATGACGATGCCGCCCCCCTTATCGGCGGGGCGGAAGATGACATCCTGGTACTGTGACAAATCTTGTAAGGCTTTGTGTTCAGCTCTGGTCAGATTGGTGTGAACTGTAGGTTGAGCTGCATGAAATTTAGTGACTGCTGTGTCTAGCAGGCGGTTAAATGTCTTTAATGAGGCATTTAATGAAACAGGGTCAAACGACGATTTTTTGTGCACAGCAGGTGTTTTGTAAACAGGCGCATTGTCACGTTGATGTTGAAAGAATTCCTTAGTTTTCAAGGACCTATGTAGCCCATACAGGTCAATCTTCCAATCAAGGTCCCGGTGGGAGTAGGTGGGGACAAAGGATAATCCTTTGTTTAAAACATTTAATTCAATGGGTGAGAAGGTACGGGATGATAGATTAAACGTTACTTCCTCCCTTTGTTGATGGGAGGCTTGGAAGATCCTTTGATTTTGGCCCCCACGTCGCGTTCTTCCTGGTCGCGCATGTCGACTTTTGAACGTGTGGCCCTGGCTAAAGGGACCGTCCCTGTTGTCTGAGGATCTTCCGAGTCTGTGACTAAAAAATCGCTGTCACTATTAGACTGTGACCGATTCCTCCTAAATGATGGATTTCTGTCTTTCCAAGAGATACGGGATCTAGCGCGGGATGGTGGATCTGTACCATTCAGCCACCGGTACACCCTCTGGTCTTCATAATCGTATTGAACCGTTGTTAGTTTCTTTTGTTTAAATTTTAACAGATCTTGTCTATAGGTGTTACACTGTTGTTCCAACCGGTCCCATTGTGCTTGAAGCCTTTTATCTTCTAATTGAGGTTTAAATTTCAAGGTGGCTGCCGCAAGTTTGGATCTGGTATCTGTTAGAATGGTGCGTGACTCGTCGATAACCAGTAACATCAGATCTGAGCTGCATTTATTAAGGATAGATATCCATTTGCGGCAAAAATCAGCACTGTTTCGACCAATGGTTGGTATATTTCTTATTCTGAAGCCGCGTGGGATCATTTTAGCTCGGAAATAATCCGATAATGATGTTTCGTGTAGGAGGTAGTCGGTCTCTTTGTTACGTAATTTAAGAAGTATCTGGAAGATCTCATCAGTAGAAGATGGTTCTGGTTGAACATTAAGGTCGGTGCCAAACAGGATCTGTGTAGCTTGTTCTTCATTGTAACTGAGTGTCTCTGCCAGGTGTTGTTTAAGTTCAATGAATGACAGAGATCCCGAAGCTGTGGGAGATGTCATAGCAACCTGTGGGGAGATCCAAACTGAGCCCAAAAACCGCTGCTGGAAAGGCTTCAGCTGAAGTAACAAGGGTGTGGACTCACAGCTTGGTTCAGTAAACACAGGAAAAAATGCAGAAAAAAATAAAAAGAGCAAAAGAATTCTTTTGTAGTTACCCTGCATGGGGTGTAACTGAGGTGCCTTGATACATAGGGAACGAAGCCAATTCCCAATAGAATATTGAAATGTACACATCCGGCACTCTGTGCAACAATAGAAATGCCTGGGTGCCCTCCTAGAAATAATGCAGTTTCTATGCCTTCCCCACCTGTGGCTCAGGTGTGTCTGGAAAAGGACGAGAGGCGGCACTCCAAGGACTTAAAAAAAGCTTTTATGTGCAAAACATAGCAGAACAATAAAGTGCAAAAAAAAACTAGAAAAACATGGAGGTCTTACGACGTTTCAAGGCATCAAGCCTTTTTCTCAGGTAAGCAAACCCATGTAGAGTGTGATGTGCAGAAAGCGAGAACCAAACCCACCAAGTGAATCACTCACCTTTTAAAGCAGTGCAGAGACAGGTGTTCCCGGCGTCTGTGTCCGGGACTTCCGGAATCGGTCACAGTCTAATAGTGACAGCGATTTTTTAGTCACAGACTCGGAAGATCCTCAGACAACACGGACGGTCCCTTTAGCCAGGGCCACACGTTCAAAAGTCGACATGCGCGACCAGGAAGAACGCGACGTGGGGGCCAAAATCAAAGGATCTTCCAAGCCTCCCATCAACAAAGGGAGGAAGTAACGTTTAATCTATCATCCCGTACCTTCTCACCCATTGAATTAAATGTTTTAAACAAAGGATTATCCTTTGTCCCCACCTACTCCCACCGGGACCTTGATTGGAAGATTGACCTGTATGGGCTACATAGGTCCTTGAAAACTAAGGAATTCTTTCAACACCAACGTGACAATGCGCCTGTTTACAAAACACCTGCTGTGCACAAAAAATCGTCGTTTGACCCTGTTTCATCAAATGCCTCATTAAAGACATTTAACCGCCTGCTAGAAACAGCAGTCACTAAATTTCATGCAGCTCAACCTACAGTTCACACCAATCTGACCAGAGCTGAACACAAAGCCTTACAAGATTTGTCACAGTACCAGGATGTCATCTTCCGCCCCGCCGATAAGGGGGGCGGCATCGTCATACAGGATTCCACAAAATATATCTCCAATATTGACCTTCTCCTTCAAGACCAATCTACCTACCATCAGCTATCCCAGAACCCCACGGAGGGATTCAAACGTGATCTGGATTCTGTCCTTTTGGAAGCCCATCAAGCTGGACATCTTGACAAAAAAATGTATACCTCATTACTCACCCCTTTCCCCATCACTCCAGTGCTATACACAATTCCCAAACTCCACAAAAACCCTGTGGACCCTCCCCCCAGACCGATCATTTCAGCCAGGGGGTCATTACTCCAGCCGATCTCACAGTTTCTAGATCAGTTAATTCAGCCATACATCATGGAACAACCTACGTTCCTTAAAGATACCACACAACTTCTTAATAAATTGAATTGCATCAAAACAGTACCGACCAACATGCTGTTATGTACTTTGGACGTCAAAAATCTTTACACGGTGATCCCTCACGATAGTGGCCTAGCAGCTATGGAATTGTTTTTGTTTCGACACCACTTTGATGCTATCCCTATCCCTCTGTTTCTGGCATTGTTGTCAAAAACCTTGAAACAAAATTATTTCATGCATAATGGACAGTACTTCATCCAAACCACCCGGTGTGCGATGGGGTCCTCAGTGGCCCCATCGTTCGCCAATGTATATATGTTTCAACAAGAAGATGAATTCTTCTTTTCATCCATGGAGACAGTTAATAAAATAGCACTATATACACGGTATATAGACGACCTGCTAATCCTTTGGACTGGCACCGAACAGGAACTAATTACCCTCATTGAACACATCAACACAGCTAATTCACCCATCAAATTTACGTATCAGATTAGTCCCACAAGCATCAATTACTTGGACGTTACCATTGAGATCAAGGACAATTGCATCCACACCAAATTATTCTCAAAACCCACGGACCGCAACACGCTTCTACACCATAGCAGCTGTCACCCCCCTGCACTTAAACGCGGATTACCTAGATCACAAATGCTGCGGGCAGCATGAATTTCGAGTGATCGCACCACTTTAGTCACGACACTGGATCACATGATCCAAAAATTTGCCCACAGAGGCTATAAGCTACGGGAGCTTAAGCAGGCCAAAAATGAAGTACTTAACGTTCCCAGAGAACAACTGCTCTATAAAGTCCCACAACAGCCACTACAATCACGGATTCCATTTGTCACTCGGTTTTCAACAGCTAGTAAAGTTCTTCCACGTGCCACCAAAGGCTTATGGCCTATTGTGTCTGGTGACAAAGATTTATCTTGTTTCAAAAACACCTCCCTGATGCCTAGCTACAAGAGGGGACCTAACCTCAGGGACTTTCTAGTGAAAACAAATATCATTCCAATTTTGAACGTCTCTACGCAAGTAAAAAAAAACAGGATGCTACCGATGTGCATCCTGCACCACATGCAAGTATTTGGAAACAGGTCACAACTTTAATAACCCACATACAGGCAAGCAATACAAAATCAGACATGTGGTCACATGTACGACACCATTTATTGTATATACCATAATCTGCCCATGCGGCTTACTATATGTCGGACAGACTATTAGAAATCTTAGGGACAGGATGGCGTTGCATAGATCTGCCATCAAGGCATCGCTTGATGGTAAACTCGTGGACCAACCGGTTGCACGCCACTTTAAATTAAAGGGCCATCCACTATCTAGTCTGCGATACAAGATCATCGACCACATTCCGAGCCCTGTGAGAGGGGGCGACCGACATACAGCATTATCCAGATGTGAATCCAAGTGGATCTTCCTTTTGGATACATTATCACCAAATGGACTTAATGAAAAATTCACTTGGAATGTTTTTCTGTAAAATCTACCCACACATCAGTCGGTCCCGGACCTGTTTCATCCCCCCCCCCCCTCCCCCTTTCCCCCCTTCCCCCCCCCCCCTCGCCCCCTTCCGTTCCCTTCCTTCCTCCTCCATCCCCCCACCCCCTTCCCCTTCACCCCCCCATCCCTCTTTTCCTTCCCTGCCACAGTCTTATCCACCCCTTCCTCCGTTTTTTCCTTTTTTCCCCCTCTGTGTCGGGGTGCAGCAACCCAGCTGGGATCCATTCTAATTGCCCATCACCATTCGCCAGCCCATTTTGGCTTATTGCATAATCAGTTATTATGTATGCACTTTAATCCTTTGTAGTATATGCTGCCATAACCACGATCTGGGCTTTCTCTATATTTCTTTATATTTCTTTAGAGCTCTCAGCTGAGCATCAGTAACTTTTATCTTCCTATATGTTTTTAAAGTACCACACTTTCACCCTTTTGGGTGTCATAAGTTTTGTCTATCACACACGTGATGATCTCTGTTTACATTTTTTCACAGTCTTGACGGGTCTCCCCGGCGCCTGTTTGCGCTTCCATTGCTTAGCAACGGACACGTCAGCTATGCGCCGCCCGGGCGACGCACCCGGAAGTCCTGGACACAGACGCCGGGAACACCTGTCTCTGCACTGCTTTAAAAGGTGAGTGATTCACTTGGTGGGTTTGGTTCTCGCTTTCTGCACATCACACTCTACATGGGTTTGCTTACCTGAGGAAAAGGCTTGATGCCTTGAAACGTCGTAAGACCTCCATGTTTTTCTAGTTTTTTTTTGCACTTTATTGTTCTGCTATGTTTTGCACATAAAAGCTTTTTTTAAGTCCTTGGAGTGCCGCCTCTTGTCCTTTTCCAGACACACCTGAGTCACAGGTGGGGAAGGCATAGAAACTGCATTATTTCTAGGAG